>NW_006408537.1:12361476-12380129 GCF_000296735.1 Chrysochloris asiatica
GACAGATAGAAACATGGAAATCAAACTAACTAATATCAACCACCTAAACAAGGCCAGGGGCTGACGGTGGAACAGACCATCCATTGCTCATATGCAAGCTCAGGCTGAAGGGGAAGAAAATTAAAACAAGTCCACCAGGGCCTAAACATGACTTTGAACATATCCCACCTGAATTTAGAGACTGTCCCAAGAACAGATTTTCTGCACTAGACACTAATGCCCAAAGATCTGAAGAGCTGTGGGATGACATCAAGAACATTGTACATTATGAAAGCAAAAAGGCATGGAAAACAAAGAAAAGAAAGAAAAGACCAAAATGGATGACAGAAGATGCTCTGAACTTGCTCTTGAAAGTAGGGAAGCTAAAGCAATTTGGAGAAATGAAGGTGTAAAAGAGATAAACTGAAAAATTCAAAGGGGAGCTTGAGAAGATAAAGTCAAGTATTATGATGAAATATACAAAAATCTGGAATCAGAAAATCAAAAGGAAGGACATGCTCAACGTTTTTCAAGCTGAAAGTACTTAAGAAAAATTCAACCCTCGATTTACAATATTGAAGAATTCTAAGGGCAAAATATTGAATGATGTAGAAAGCATCAAAAGAAGATGGAAGGAATACATAAAATCACTGTATAAAAAAATAAAAAAATAAACAAATGGTCAATGTTCAACCTTTTCAAGAGGTACCATAGAATCAAGAGTCAATGAAACTGAAGCAAAAAGTCCAAGGTGTACTGAAGGCATTAGTAAAAAATAAGGTTCTGGAAATAGAGGGAATACAGATTTCATTCTTTCAATAAACTGATGCAGCACTGGAGGCACTGACTCATCTTTGCCAAGAAATTTGGAAGATAGCTACATGGCCAAGCGATTGGAAGAGATCCAAAGAGAGGAGACCCAATGGGATGTGGAAATCATCAAACAATATCATTAATATCACATACAAGTAATATTTTGTAAAACAAAATTTAAAAAATGGTTGCAACAGTGAATTGGCAGGGAAGTTTCTGAGATTCAAGCCAGATTCAGACAAGATGTAGAAAGAGGGACATCATTGCTGATGCTAGAAAGATCTTCACTGGAAATAGAGAAGACCAGAAAGATGTTTACCTGTGTTTTACTGAATATGAAAAGGCTTTTGACATTGTGGATCATGACAAGCTATGAATAACATTGTGAAGAATGGGCATTACAGAGCACTTAATTGTGCTCATGGGGAACCTGTACATAGATGAGGAGACAGTCATTCAAACAGAAAAAGGAGACACTGAAAGGTTTAAAATTTAGAAAGGTGTGTGCCAATGTTGTTTTCTTTAACCATACCTATTCAATCTGTATGCTCAGTGAATAATCTGGGAATCGGAATTGTATGAAGAAAAATGTGGCATCAAGACTAAGGAAAAGTCATTAACAACCTGCAATATGCAAATAATACAAACTTGCTTGCTGAAAGGTAAGAGGACTTAAAATATTTACTGATGAAGCTCAAAGACCACAACCTACTGTATGGGCTGCACCTCAATGTAAAGAAAACAAACATCTTCACCACTGGACCAATGAAAAGCATCATGATAAATGGAGAAAAGATTGAAATTTCCAAAGATTTCATTTCACTACCAACACTAATGGAAGCAGCAGTCAAAAAACCAAACAACAGATTGCATTAGGCAAATCTGTGCACAAGATCTCTTTAAAGTGTTCAATAGTAAAGATGTCAGTTTGAAGATTAAGGTCACCTGATCCAAGCCAAGATATTTTCAATAGCCTTATATACATGTGAAAGTTGGACAATGCATAAAGAACACTATAGAAAAATTGATGCATTTGAGTTATGGTGTTACAGAGGAATATTGAAGGTATCATGGACTACCAGAAGAACAAACAAATCTGTGTTGGAAGAAGTACCACCAGAGTACCTATTGGAAGCCAGAATGATGAGATTTCCACTCTCATATTATCAGAAGGGACTAATCGCTGGAGAAGGACATCATGCTAGGTAAAGTGAAGGCTAAGTGGAAAAAGAAGATCACAAATGATACAATGGCAGCTACAAAGGGTTAAATCATAACAATAATAGTGAGGATGGTGAAGGACTGGGCAGTGTTTTGTTCTGTTGTGTATAGAGCCACTATGAGTCGGAACTGACTCAACAGCACCTAACAACACAACAACAACATAGCATCATTCTATAAGTCTACTTATAGCACATGAAAGGATGTTCAGTATCAATAGTTATAAGAAGAGAGTAAATGAAAGTATTTATAATATATCACTGCATTCTTATTAGAAAAGAGAAATAAAATGTACTGACAAATATACAGTTATATCAATACATGGATGCATACATACATACAAAACTCTTAAACACTCCTAGCTGCAATGCAAAATGATACAACCTTTCTGGAAGACATTTTGGCAGCATCTTATAAAGTTGAACATACTATATAATTCAGCAATCCCACTCCTGGGTATTTACCTAGGAAAATAAAATATTTTGCTCACATTAAAAAAACCTGTAAATGAATGTTTTTTATCAGCTCTCTTCAAGATCTTCAAGACTGTAAATAAACCAACAAACTATAATACATTCATATAATTGAATATGATTCATTAATGATAAGGAAGAAGCTATAGATAAATTTGAATTCCAAAGCATTTTGAATGAAAGTCACTATTCTTAATAAGTTCCATGTTAACAATTCCACACATACTAGCTTGCATATATGAAGGCAAACTCCATAAAGTAGGAAAAAGGACACCTGCTGAGGAGCTATAAATGGTATGGTAGTGATTACAAGAATCTAAACTTGGGGTAAATTTCATAGGATTGCACACAAAATTATTACTGTTGTTGTTGTTAGGTGACGTGGAGTTGGTTCCCTCCCATAGTAACCCTTTGTACAACAGAATAAACCCTGTCTAGTCCAGAGTCATCCTCACAATTGCTGCTACACTTGAGACCACTGCTGCTGCCACTGTGCCAATGCATCTCATTAGGGGTCTGCCTCTTTTTCGCTGACCCTCCTCTTTAGCAAGCATGATGTTTTCCCGGGACTGGTTCCTCTTGGTAATATGCCTGAAGTATGAAAGAAAATGTCTTGCCATCTTGGCTTTTAAGGAGCATTCTGATTGTACTTCCTCCTATACAGACTTGTTTGTTCTTCTGGAAGCCCATGGTAACTTTAATACTCTTCTCTAACACTGTAAATCAAATGTATCAATTTTCTAAGGTCTTCCTTATTCACTGACCAACTTTCACATGCATATGAGACTACTGAAAATACTATGACTTGGGTCAGGCACACCTTAGTCCTCACATTGACGTCTTTCTTCTTGAATGCTTTAAAGAGGTCTTGTTCAGCAGATTTGCCCAATGCAATATATCATCTGAATTCATCAGTGCTGCTTACATGAGGATTGATGGTGGATCCGAGCAAAATGAAATATTTGACAACTTCAATATTTTCAACATTTAACATGATGTTATTTATGTTCCAGTAGTGAGGATTTTTGTTTTCTTTGCATTGAGGCACAACCCATGCTGAAGCCTGCAGTCTTTGATCATCATCAGTAATTATTTTAAGTCCTCTTTGCTTTCAGCAAAGTTGTATCATTTGTATATTGCAAGTTGTCAATGAATCTTCCTCCAATCCTGATGCCATGTTCTTCTTCACATAATTGAGTTTCTCTGATTATTTGCTCAGCCTACAGATTGAATAAGTACAGCGAAAGAATACAACCCTGGCCCACACCTTTCGTGATTTTAATTATTTCGTTTTCTCTTATTCTGTTGGAATGAACACTACTTAGCAGTCAGCGTGTTGCACTGTGATGACTAGTATGTTGCTGTGATGCTGGACTCTATGCAACTAGTATTTTGAATTCCGAAAGGATCAGGGGACAGGATTCAACTAAGCTTCTGGACCAAGAATTATTACTCACATTTAAATACTAAAATATATCAAGATTGCTTAAATGTCTGCTTCCCTCCATAAAGGAGTAACTAGAATGGGTTTTGCAACTTCAGGCAGTTAAAATAATGCACAAAACATATGAAACAACTTTTGTCAGACATAGGACAAAAGGCAGTGAAGAACTACAATCTTGAAGGAAGAAAAATAAATGAAAGACATAAAATAATCTCCAAGATATACTTCAAAGCAGAAGGTTGTTTCTGTTGTTAAGTATCTTGTAGTTGGTTCTAACTCATAGCAACCCTGTAAAGGATTTCTGAAGAGCCACTGGTGGGTTTGAAATACCCCCTCACAGTTAACAGTCTAGTGCTTATCCTATAGGGCCAACTCAGCAGACTTGATGCAAGTAATATAACAAAAATTTAAAGCTAAGCCACTGATTAGCAGGATATGTTTACAGATATTTAAGCAACAAATTATTAAATTACAACGATTTCATACAAAATATTTAAGACACTGAATAACTATGAAAAGGTGACATGATAAAGGAGCAAGTATATTGTAGACATGGGATGGCAAATGGACAACAAATAAAGTTTTACTCAATCCAACTAATAATCAACCAAATGAAAACAAAGTGTCATTGAAATTGTCCCGTGCTTTAAAATGAGATACCATTAAATAGTGTCATAATAGGAAGTATTCATGATGATGAAGGATGAAATGACAACTCTCATACCTTGTTAGTGGGAATGCAAATTGGTATATTTTGGAAAGCATTTGGGAATGCCCTGTATGTTGTTAAGAGCCGTTGAAACTGTTCCGTCTAAAAGCAACCCGGTATAGGCTTCAGAGGAGCAGCTGGTGACTTTGAACTGCCAGCCTTGCAATTGAAAGCTACCGTGCAGTCCAGTGATGATTCTACAGCACTACATCAGTTTGTCACACTATGGTGGCTTACATGTTGTTGTGATGCTGGAAGCTATGCCACCAATAGTTTGAATGCTGACAAGGTCACCCATGGTGAACAAGTTTCAACTGAGCTTCCAGGCTAAAAATAACTATTGTATATAAACTTAAAAACTAAAATATATTGAGATAGCTAATATACTTAAATTCCTGCTTCCCTCCATAAAGGAGTAACTAGAATGGGTCTTTCTTTCCAATCATAAGCAATTAAAATACTGTACAAATGATATTAAATGACTGATGCCAACCATTGAACTTTGGAAAACGTTTGGCAATGCCCTGTATGTTGCTGTGGTTGTTAAGTGTTGTTCAGTCTTGTATAGTTAAAAGTATCTTTAGGTGCTACAAATGGTTAAATGCTGAACTATTAGCCAAAAGAATGGACAGTTCAAGCCCTCCCAGAGGCATCTGAGAAGATACGGCTGGTAATGTGCTTCGGAAAGGTCACAGCCTTTACAGCCCTATGGATCGCTTCTACTTTGCTCACATGGGATCACTGTGACTTGGAATGAACTCACTGGCAACTAACAGTAAGTACAGATAAAGATGCACATAATCTATGACTGAAGTGAATGTGGGTACTTCTAGATATTAGGCCAAGACACTTGGGCAAAAAGACAGCTAGCAGACAGATGAGATGTTTAACTCTGGGATGAAGTAGTACCTTTTCTCAGATTGGTTTTATGAAGGACAAGAACAGAATCTAACTTTATATCAGATTTGCATGCACCAAAAAATTTGGTATGTAAATCTTTCCGTTGGCTCATACTTTCTATGGAAAACAAGAAACCGTGGCAAAACCCTCTGGCCTAACTGGTGTGAAACATTTTTTCTTCTGACGTGTCCTAGGTCAGAGCATCTTAATACTTTATATTTTATATATACCCTTGAGATCAGAGCACCTACTCATAAATGACTTACTTATTTTAAAAAGCGTTGAATTCTATAGACTGTGTGAACTGAAATGACACGTATCTTCATATTTGCAGTCAAGACTAGATCAAGAGACCTGCCACTTCTTAATGTATTTCCCAGGGTAACACAATTCTCTTTGCCTCTTTGAAATTCTTTAAGTGTATAGCAATTCAAGAAACATTAAATTTGAGAAGGATTTTCTTCTTTGTTTAGTGTTTCACATATAAGAGTTAACAACTTTATGGATATCAGCCTATAGTGTTATGATGCAATTTTAATTTAGAAACAGATGACCATTGTTTCACTGTAAAGCATTTTCTAAATTTATGGCGTCATAAACCTGATGGAATTTTAGGACTGTTCACAATAGAGAGCAATGAAGAGCATCAGTATAATTGTATCAAATAGGAATGTTATTTTGTCTGGCAATTGTTTTATATTTTAGCATTTCTTTTTCCCTCAGTGAATTTTCTAAAAGGTAGGATTATATTGCTGTTCTGCACTTACATATCAAATAGCCCTTTTTGATTAAATGAACTCAAAATTCTTAAACTGCCTAACTCTCAAACAAATCTTAAAATAGTAATGCTGCCTTACTTAGAAGTTATTCTTGAAAGCCCTAGGTTGAGTTAGCAAGTTCAATTGTTTAAAAATAAAGAGAAGTTCTGGTCCTTTTCATATTTAAATATCTTCCTTTTCTTCCTTGCCTAAGTGTTGATTACTAAATACAATGTATTTTAGTACTCAATGCAATACTCAATGGAGTACTATTGATTAACAAGTGATAACTTAGATACATATTTTCTTACAGAAAAAATGCACATTCTCTTAGAGGAAAAAAATCTTACTGATGACTGATCAGTAATATAATCTCCTTGTGAAATAGAAAACATCATTATTATTAAAATTTAATATTGATATTATGAATATTCAAAGTTAAACAATGTTTTCAGTCTTGCCAATAGATCACAGTTAAATCTTATGTAGGTATATGAGCGTATCATTGTATCACTGCACATTGTTGTTGTTGTTTTTAAAAAAAAAAAAAAAGCAGTCAGCTTTCCAATTATTTATTAGAATGGAAGAGTAGAGTAATGTGGATTATTCAGTTATTTTTGTTATTTCAATAGCAAATTAATAACATTTGTCTTTGTATTAGAGTCATATTACATAATAATGTATGCAGGAGTTGTGTTCTTCTAACTTTTTTTATTAAGCTAACATAAGAAAGAGCACCATTTCAGCCCCAAACACATCCATGCATGCTCACTGGATTTGGCAAGATAAAAAAAGGAAATGGATGTTATAAAGGCATACTAAAGGAGTATACTCAATTTTTTCTTGAATGTTTTACCTTATATAGCCAAGAAAGAATTATCCTGGGTCCAGAGTTTCTTTAGATAATAACCATTTTAACACTTTTCAAAAATATTTCTTAAGCTCATATATGGGTAGCCTTTGGTAAATTCTGGGGAATACAGAACGAGGTATGCTTCAAAATAACATACAACCTAGAGAAGGAACAAATACATGCATACATCTTTAAGTGTGTCTCTATGGAGCCTCTGTCACCAGTGTCCACAAATACACTTATACTATTAATGCCAAATCTTTTCTTGAACCTACATCTTGTATTTATTTATAGTCTCATCTTTTTCCTGACTTGACAAGTATCCTTTGCAAGAAACCATTTGCCCACTCTGTCTCTTTATTTGCATTTTATTCCATCCTTATTATTAAATCTAATGAACAGTTTTTACTCACTTGGATTCACAAGATTTTGAGAGAAACATATTCTTCATTTGTGTATGTCATCTTTAGGTTTCCATGATTCCACATCATGTTCTATTTCTTCTCTGTATCCACTTTGTGCTCTTTAAATAATGTCTATGTCACTTTAGGAGTCCTGGTGTGGCACCATAGGATAAGCACTCAGCCTCAAGGTTGGTTTGAACTGCAAGGTCAGCAATTCAAACTCACCAGCCACTCTTCAGAAACCCTATACTGGGTCACCCTATATGAGTCAGCACCAACTCGACAGCACTTAACAACAACAAAAACATAGTCACTTTGAAGACTAAGGTATACCTGACCCAAGATATGGTATTTTCATTTGCGTCATATGCATGTGAAAGCTTGAAAATGAATAAAAAAGGCGAGAGAAGAACTTATGTATTTGGATTGTGGTGTTGGTGAAGAATATTGGAAGCACCATGGACTGACAGAACCAACAAATCTGTCTTAGAAGAAGTACAACCAGAAAGTTTCTTTGAATCATCAATAATAAGACTTAATCTCCTGTACTTTTGGCATGTTATTTGGAAAGACCAGTACTTGGAAAAGTAGAGGGTCAGCAAAAAGAGGAAGACCCCAACAAGATGGATTGACGCAGTTACTGCAACAGCCATCTTAAACTAGCAATAATTGTGAGGATGAGGCAGGCCTCACAGTACTGGTTTTATAGTGCATGAGTTGGAACTGACTTCACAGAACCCAACAGCAACAACATGCTCTCCTCTTGCTCTCTTCATAATTGATCTCTGTAGGCAAACTCATTCACTAAAATGGCATCAATTTAATTTTTTATGCCAATGATGCTAAATAGTCCCAATGCTTTTTCCTGAGTTCTTGACCCATTTATCTGACCGCAAGGATCCTCCTTTGCCATCTTCGCAGTAAAATTAAACTCAATATTTAAAGTTCCACTCAGCTTTTCTCTACTAGACCTACTCCTCTTTTAGTGTCTCCTTGTCTCAGTGATAGCGCCATCCACTCAGTTGCTCAAATACAGGTTATCTTTAAATGTTTACTTTCTTTTGCCCCATATTTCATTAATAACCAACTCTCAAGGATCATAAATCATAAATAATAACACTTGCATCTTTCCTATCCTTTACACTCTACTGTTATCACCCTAATCTAAGCCACTCTCAATTTTCCAAGGTCTAGTATTCTATGAGGAGCTCTGGTAGTGTAGTGGTTACGAATCGGGCTGCGAACCTTAAGGTCAGCGGTTCGAAACTACCAGCCGCTCCGCGGGAGAAAGATGAGGCTTTCTACTCCCGTAAGGATTTACACCCTCGGAAACCCTGTACAGGGTCTCTATGGGTTGGAACCGACTCGACGGCACTTAACAACAACAACAACAAAGTATTCTATGACATTTTCTTCAATCTGCTTTCCATATATTTGCCATTGTTTTCTTATCATGCATAGATTCTTTCAGTCCTTTCTCATTGCTTTTATGAATACATCCAAAATCTGTAGCATATTTATGACAAGGCCAACAATCCATTCTGTCTTTATGGTGAAATGCCTTGGAAATGAAAAGAAAGATGTCTGAGAAAAATCTCCTTGTAAACATACTGTCAAATAAAGTAGTGATATTTACTTGTGACATGGAGTCCTGGTTTGGAGCCAAGGGCTAATGCTCCAGACTGCAAAATTGGCCTGAACTACTACAAGGTCAGCAATTTAAGCGCACCACCTGCTCCTTGAAAATCCTATACAGAGTTGCTATGGGTCTGAACCGACTCAACAGAATTTAACAACAACAACTAGTCATGGCTTGCTTTTAGCAAGAAGTCTTGGTGTGGCACTGCGGGATAATGCATTGGACTTCAAAGTCTGTTTGAACTGCAAAGTCTGCAGTTCAAATTCACCAGTCACTCCCCAGAAACCCTATACAGGGTTGCTATGAGTCAGAATTGGCATGAAATCAGAATCAGTTCAAAGATACTTAACAACACCATGTCGGTATGTTGTTGTTGTTAAGTGCAGAGTCAGTTTTGAGGAGCAGAAACTAAGAGCAGCTTGTGATTTGCAGTTCAATGCTTATCCTACAGCTCCACACCAGGAATCCAGCATATCTGTTTAAGATTGTTTATAGTAAACAAACCTGGAGGACTTCTGGGGCATTGTTGTTGTTGTCAAGTGCTGTTAAGTCAGATTCATTTCAATCCTGCATAGAGTTTCAGAGAGGGTAAATTCTTTGCAAGAGCCCCATCTGTGTCCCACTTGCTGATTGGTTCCAATAGGTGAACTTGTAGTTCGCTGCCACTTTTTTTTTGGCATGGATCCATTGAAATGATACATATTGTTGTTAAGTGCCATTGAGGAGTCAGTATCTACTCATGGCGACTTTGTATAGGGATTCTGAAGAGCAGCTAGGGAGCTTCAACCACTAAACTTGAGGTTCAAAGCAACCTTGAGATCCAACACATTAACCCACGGTGTCACACCAGGACTCCATAATTTTGTTGTTGTGACTATGTATTTATTGAACTAGACAATGGAGAGTGGTCATGAAAAAAAAAACAAACCCACAAAAGTCTCTTTTATGTAAATGAGGAACCCATGTATCACTTAGATCAGGGGTGGGGAACCTAGGAGCTCTGGTAGCGTAGTGGTTACGAATTGGGCTGCGAACCTTAAGGTCAGCGGTTCGAAACTACCAGCCGCTCCGCGGGAGAAAGATGAGGCTTTCTACTCCCGTAAAGATTTACACCCTCGGAAACCCTATACAGGGTCGCTATGGGTCGGAACCGACTCGACGGCACTTAACAACAACAACAATTATTTAAGGAGGTTCTTTCTTTGCAAGATATTTAGAATACTAATTTGTGAGGCTAGATTCCATTTGTGAGAGCAAACACAGCATGCAGGCAACCTCGCAGCTGGGGAATTGATTTGATTTGTGGCATGATCTGTGAGTTCACAGCTTTCTGATCCACTCTTCACTGTTCTGTAATCTCCTATTTCTCTTTCTTGGTGTCTGGGCTTCTCAGCTTCTTCTTCATGAAGTAATCATTCGTAGATGTTTGGAGATCTTCACATCATTGATACCAATTTTGGTGAAGGTGGCAATGACAAATTTCTGGTATGTTCTACGCATAGGAATGCAACTGAGGGACAGAGGTCCAGTCACAAGGAGCAAACCACCGGACAGCTGCTTCAGGAAAATCACTCTCTTGCCTCGATGGCACCCAGTAAGGATGATCAAAATGGTCCCAGGAGTGATGCTGGACTGCAGTCTTCTGACATGCTGACTGGAGAGTTTTTTGCAGTGACTCAACAGCTTCCAAGGCACATCATCAGATGGGTAATACCTAGGCATTTTGCACACTTAAAACCACTCGGATACCACCATTCTTGTCACCACCAACTTTGTGACAGTAGCAAGAACCTTCTCCTTCTTCCTCTTTTCAACCGTGGATTTAGCAGTTGACTATTTCCACTTGTATATAGCTTTCTGGAATACATGACTGATCCTGTCAATTCCTCAGACTAGGACAGGATTTCGGCTGCAGTGCAGCTTCCCCTGCATTTTTTTTTTTTTTTTTGCCCTTGAAGTTAGCCTTCTTAGCTTTGCCACTGGCATCTGCTTTTTTTGACTTCAGGTTTCTTCTCCTTGGTAGCCTGAAGGCTCCTCAGCCTTTTCACCTGCCATCATGCAAAATGGGAAAAGGAGGAACCTTTTTTTCTGCCAAGATTTTATAACATCATTTGTGGATCATACAAAAATATCAATTTAAGAAGCCATGGGTGTGCCATGGAGCCATAATGCCAACACATAATGACTCTGTATAGGGTTTCCCAGGATGTAAATCTTTATGGGAACAGAAAGTCTGAACTTTCTATCATGGAACCTCTGGTAGTTTCCAACTGCTGACCTGGAGGTTAGTAGCCCAATGTTATCAGAGCTTGAACCACAGACCTAGGGACCTTGTAGTCTAGCACACTAGCCCACAGCACCATACCAGAACACCAAAAACTCAATTATTGTTAAGTGTCATTGAGTCAGTTCCATTTCTGTGGAGCTAGGGCTGAGCTTGAACCACCAACCTTGTGGTTCAAACCAACTTTGTGGTTCAAACTGACCTTGCGGTTCATACCAACCTTGCAATCCAGTGCATTAACCCACTGCATCACACCAGGACCCTAATGTGAGGGCTCCAATTGTGGTTGACTTGGCAGGGCCAGACCAAATGATTTCACGGGCCTTACAGGGCACTGATGTTTCCCAAGTGTGACTTAGATTGCTAACAAAAGGTTTATTAAAGGTGACTCCAAGAGTACATTTTAATGAAGAAGAATCTCTAGAATGGTATTCATGGTCCCAAACATCTTTCTGTTTTGTCTCAACTTTGAAATAGCTTGTATCCTTCATATTATTAGTGAATTTTAATACTTGGCCCAATTTCTCCTTTTTTAAATCTGAACAAATCTTAAGGCAATTTGGACCATTTTGTACTCAAGCCTATCAGATGCATTTTCTCCATCTTAAACTATGCTACAATCTAACTGGACTTTTTGAACTAATTTTGTATCCTTGAATGAACTCTTTTGTTTCATTGCTTTTCTCTCTCTCACTCATTTACTTTGAATTTGGAGTGATTTTTCCCCTTACCTGGATTATTTTCCTCCTAGCCATTTTTCCCTTTTATTATCTTCAGTAATAAGTTGTTGCTGTTGTTATATGCCATGGAGTCGGTTCCGACTCATAGTGACCCTGTACAGGGTTTCCAAGGCTGTAAATCTTTATGGGAGCAGAAAGCCTCACGGAACAGCTGGTAGTTTTTTTATTCTATTAATCCTTGGGTTAATGTGCCAGGCTTCAAATCCATTTGAACTGCAAGGTCAGAGGTTCAAGCTCACCAGCTGCTCCTCAGAAACCCTATACAGGGTCGCTATGAGTTGGAATCAACTTGATGGCACTTAACAACAACAACAACTCATGCATTTTAATTTTAATGCAAATACCGTGGTAAGTCCTGGTGTGGCACTGTGGACTAATGCGTCAGAATACAAAGTCATTTGAACTGCAGGGTCGATGGTTCAAGCTCACCAGCTGCTCCTTGGAAACCCTATACAAGGTCGCTATGGGTCAGAATCGACTTGATGGCACTTAACAACAACAACTTTATTGAGGGCTCTCTGACTCATAGCACACTTTACTGTTCCTTCAGGAGCACTGAAGATACTTATTACTTGTTAAGACTGTACTCGGTAAAGAGAAGAATCTTTTGAGGTATCATAGTTTAACACTATGTAACATATTTTTAATATAATAGGTACAGAAATGCATGTTGAACAAAGCTGACTATTTTGTAACCTAGTTTAATTATTGGCCCTAAATGTCCTATTGTTGTTGTTGTTGTTGTTGTTGTGAAGTGCTATAGAGTCGATTCCGACCCATAGCAACCCTGTACAGGGTTTCCAAGGAGCAGCTGGTGAGCTTGAACCACTGACCATGCAGTTCAAATGACTTTGCAGTCTGGCGAAATAACCTACAGCGCCACACCAGGACTCCAAATGGCAACTAAATAATACACTGGACCATAAGGTTGGTGGTTCAAATCCACCAGCCAGGCCTCAAAAACCCTATACAGGATAGCCATGAGTCATAGCCAACTTGATGACATTTAATAACAGCAACAATATACACTATACGGACTCCTGCTGTGGCACCATAGGATCAGCACCAGATTTCTAACCACAAGGTCAACAGTTCAAACCCACCAGCAGCTCCTTGGAAATCCTATATAGGGTCTCTAGGAGTTGGAACCAACTTGATGGCACGTAACAACAACATATTATATAGTATATATTAGTATATATATAAAGGCTTTCTGGTAGCATAGTGGTTACGAATCGGGCTGTGAACCTCAAGGTCAGCAGTTCGAAACTACCAGCTGCTCGGCGGGAGAAAGATGAGGTGTTCTGCTCCCATAAATATTTACAGCCTCGGAAACCCTATACAGGGTTGCTATGAGTCAGAACCGACTCCACGGCACATAGCCAGCCACCACCACTACATATATATATATATATACACACACACACTATACTATATAGGGTTATGGTGTGATGCTGTAGGATAAGCACTGGACTGTTTACCACATCTCCAGTAGTTCAAACCCATAGCTGTTTCTTGGCAACCTTACTCAGCGTCGGCTTTTTGAGTGTAATGTATATTGATAACACTACCACCCCACAGAAAGGAGCTCTGGTAGCGTAGTGGTTACGAATCAGACTGCGAACCTTAAGGTCAGAGGTTCAAAACTACCAGCTGCTCCGCGGGAGAAAGATGAGGCTTTCTACTCCCGTAAAGATTTACACCCTCGGAAACCCTATACAGGGTCGCTATGGGTCGGAAACGACTCGATGGCACATAACAACAACAGCAACCACCCCACAGATTCTATACACTTAGAAAGCCTATACAGGCCTACTGTGAGTAGAACTAAGTCAAAGGCACTTAACATCAACACAACAACATATACTACATTTACAATAGTTTAAAAAGTTAAAGCAACTGGCAACAGGCCTAGAGCAAAATTTGAGAATACACCATTTTATTTCAATTTATTTTTGTCACATTGTCTAAGAACAAATCTTTATCCTAACCAGTATATGACCCCCGAAAAATCACAAAATTATTTAAATTCCTTACCTAAAAGAATTTTAATAATGTTCATTTAAAATAATGGTTCTATGAATTGTTTCAATTCCGAAAAAAGTTTATGAAATAAATGCCTATGATATTAATTTTAAAGACAACTATAGCTTAAAAGTTGAATGCATGCCATTTTCTTAAAACAGTTCTTTTCTGTGTCTTTCTTTTATTAGAACCACATACAAAATGCTTTCCACCTATTGATTTCTAATAGGCAATACACCTGATTTTGACGAGCTTGTGTTTGCTTTATATTTATTACTCTTCTTATTTTGACATAGTATTCTGGAAGTGTAACAGCAAGTTTAATAATTCTGATGTGTGTTATTTTCTGTTAAAATGCTGTAGGGTCTCCAAATGTATTCCTGTAAATGCTCAAAAGGACTAGAAAGCATATTAGAAATGCAAAATGCAACAATGAAACAATAATAAACATTTTTCTAGTTTCCAGAAAGCACATTACCTCCATTGTAAAAAACAAAAAAAAAACAAAAAAAACCCTCATGTATTATAAATTCCTTCCTGCATTACCAAAGTTACTCTATCATCATCTATACCCTTATCTGATTACCTAAATGTATAGGATGAACATCAGTCAATACTCCTGGAAAAATGCAATGCCTAGTGGGCTTTATGATTTTAGAAACAAGATAAAAGCCTTATGACTCAAAGAAAGCAATCAAATGCATTTTTGTAGCCACAAGCATTGTATTTACTAAAAGGATTGTGACTATAAAAGCAAATCTCTCTTACTGGAAGCTGGGACAAAAGCTGTCAGAGAACAGGGTAGTAAATAGCTTTGAAATTGTTTTCTCTGCTTCATTTCAAAAGCTTGGGGCTACCAATGTTTGACCTTTTACAAATGGAATGGTTTCCTGCAGGTCTTAGTGCTGAACTGAATGCTGATGGTGGTGTGGGTTTGATGCAGTCATCAAGAATGGTAAATATGCTCATCACTGGTACATTCTTCTCCATAAACAACTTTTCTCATTCAGTGTCTTTTGCTGGGTCTCTCTAAGAAAAGGTAGGGCAATTCTTTTTCATCTGTTTTGTTTTTTGTTTTTGTTCCCCTTAAACCTGTGCCTTCTGATGTCTCTTGACTTAGTGGAGCAAGGAGAATTGTGTAATTGCCCAAAATGACTCCATAGAGCTGAATGGTCAAAGGAAATAAAGTCAGGTTGAACAAGAAGTCATTTTACTGAGAATGTCAGGAGTCAATCTATTATTGTCTTTGTTGTTTGGTAATAGAGAACATGAATTTATATTGAGAACCAGTGAGATATACTACATTTCTTAGATTCCTTTTGTACACTGCATATTAACATTAGTCTTTGGTGTCATGATATTTGTCCTATATGTTCAAATATACAGACATTAAAATATTACATAGAATAATCTTTGTGCTGTGTTTAAGGGTAATTATCCAGGTCACATAATTCTTTTTGATATTAAAAATATGAATACTTCTGAGCAACAAAACAAAAACCTACTTTGCAACCAATGATCTCTTATGATGCATTATACTATGTTTAGCTTCAACTGTGATTTTAAAGCTTAATGCTGCTAATTTCTAAGAGCCTATCATGTGTTGGATAAACCCACTTATTTTATAATATATATATTTATGGCATTGCTATTAAAATATATATAATTAAAGAAACTGTGCTCATATAAAAGGGTTCATGCCATGAGAAATAGTTAATTAAGAAATTGGAGACCAGATTGTAACTTGAGTCTTTCTGAATCTAATTCCATGCACTTTTTTAACATGTCAAAAATTGTTGTTGTTGTTGTCAGGTGCCATCGAGTCGGAACCGACTCATAGCGACTCCATGCACAGCAGAACGAAACAATGTTCGATCCTGGGCCAACCTCACCACCGCTGCCACCCCCGAGTCCATCAATGATGCCACCTGGCCGATCCATCTCGTTGGAGGTCTTCCTCTTTTTCTCTGACCCTCCACCCTACCCAGCATGACATCCTTCTCCAACGATTGTTTCCTCCGGACTACATGTCCAAAGTAGGAGAGACGAAGCTTAGCCATCCTGGCCTCCAAGGAGCACTCTGGCTGCACTTCTTCCAAAACAGATCCATTGGTTCTTTTGGCAGTCCATGGCACCCTCAGTATTCTCCTCCAACACCACAACTCAAAGGCATCAATTCTTCTACGATCCTCTTTATTCACTGTCCAGCTTTCGCATCCATATGAGGCTATTTTGTGTTTTGGATGTCAAAAATATTTGCAACTATTTAAACTATACTGGAAGTACATTTTGAACATGGAAGAGAAATTCTTGAATTCTATTTTATCTATTTAGACAAAAGAGATTAATTAGAAAAGATTTGTGTTCTTTAGCATCCCTGTGGCCAGAGTTTCGGGAAAACTTTCAGAGTGTAGCTATTAATAGCTAACAAGTATTAACTAAGTGTTAAACTTTATGCTAAATGCTATGTTTCCATTACTATTTAATTTAAATTTCATATGGGAGTACTGGTATGGTGCTGTGGGTTTATGCACTGGACTGCAAAGTCGGTTTGAACTGCAAGGTCAATGGTTCAAGCTGACCAGTGGCTCCTAGGAAACCTTATACAGAGTCTCTATGGGTCAGAACCAATCCAACGGCACTGAACAACAACTGTGAGGGAAACCAAGAATTACAGATTATTTTTAGTCTCCATTTTCCTCTAGATACATCCTCTGTAGTTTTCTGCTCTGTTTTGCACACAGAGAGTCTGACTTTTAACCAAGTATTTTCCTGGGCCCTCTGAATTTGGCCCGTGGGAGGAATTGAAAGTATATGGAATGTGGGAATCAAGATAGGATATTTTCTCACCTGATTCTATTTCTATGGTTTCCTGTCTCCATTAACACAGTTCACATCTATGGTCCCACTTCTGAGTCTCCTGCTGTTTTTGTGATATGGTAACATCTTTCTCTCCCATTTCCTGTTCAGGCTCGTGTTAGTTCTGGTCTTCATCGTCTCTTGTTTTCTTAACTCCGCACATTCTTTTTAGAATCTCTTAAACTGTTGATTTCTGGGACCCTGACTAACATAAAAATGTTAGTAAATTGTCCTTGGGTTATTCAGGACTTGGAAGATTGGAGTTCACGTCAGGTTTGTTTGATGACAATGTACCTCATCACCGTGATTTGAGGTCACAAAATACTTACAACAGGGAAAATCATGAATTGTGCTCAAATATCTAAGAATATTTATATAAGAAGGCACCAAAATTTGATGGAAAAATTCCATTTCCTTTCAATCTTACTTTTCCACAGATTTTCAAAGCCACCTTGTATTCTTTTTCTGCGCCTATCTGGCACCGTGGGTTAATGCGCTGGACTGCAAGGTCAGTTCCAACAGAAAGGTCGGCGGTTCAGACTCCTCAGCTGCTCCTTTAGAAACCCTATAAAGGGTAACTGTAACTCGGAACCAACTCGATGACACTTAACAGCAACAACGACATTCTCTATCTGGAACATTGGTGGCATAGTGCATGGCATACCAACCACAAGGTCAGCAATTCAAATCCACCAGCTGCTCCTCCAGAGAAAGATGAGGCTTTCTGCTCCCATAAAGATAACTGGAGTCTTGGTGTGGCCCTGTGGATTACTGCGCTGGACTACAAAGTTGGTTTGAACTGCAAGGTTGGCAGTTCAAGCTCACCAGGTGCTCCTTGGAAACCTGTATAGATCGGAACTAACTTGATGGCACTTAACAACAACAAAGATAACTGGTATGGCACTGTGGGATAAAGTACTGGACTGCAAGGTCAGTTTGAGCCATAAGATTGGCAGTTGAAATTCACCAGCTGCTCCTTGGAAACTCTATACAGGGTTGCTATGAGTCAGAACCAATCCCACAGCATTTAACATCAGCAACAAAGACTCACTTTGATCTGGAACCGACTCAGTGGCAGACGATCACTACCATCATCAGAGTGCCCTAGACAGAATCCTGGTGTGGCATTGTGGGATAAGCACTGGACAACTAACCACAAAGTCATTGTCTCAAATCCAGCAGCTGTTATCAGATACACTATACAGGGTATCAGTGAAACTCAATCAATGGCACTTAACAAGAATAACAATTTCTCTCTGGGAAAGGAGCCTATTGAGGACACCACATTTGAGGGAACCTGATAGCAGACCATCAAATCAATTTAAATCCTGAAAAATCTAGCCAAGTAGTAAGCTTTGGATAAGCAGACAAAACTCACAGTTAATCCCAGAATTATGAAGGTCATCAATGAAAAATTCGGGACAAATGTGAAGGCACTAATGATGGGAATACATGGACTACAAAATATTTTGGAAACCACAACAAACAAAAATAGACAAAATAGATGAGTGGGACATACTAAAAATTAAAAACGCATGCACATCAAAAGATT
>NW_006408537.1:12382829-12383945 GCF_000296735.1 Chrysochloris asiatica
AAATAAATAAATAAAAATTCACAGTTAAAAGGCAGCAAAATGACTGCCAGTTGTTTGAATGATTACCGCCAGATGCCTTTCTTGTCTTCCATAACCAGAAATCCAATGGTCCTTGTCTTAAGTCCCAGATATCAGATGCTGCCTTCTTATTTTGTTAAACACTATACTACACGTGGGTCTCAAGGATAAAGTGATGGACTGCAAGGTCAGTTTGAGCCACAAGGTTGGCGGTTGAAACTCATCAGCCACTCCTTGGAAACCCTATACAGGGTCTCAATGGGTCAAATCAACTCGACGGCATTTAAAAACAACAACCTATATACTAGGTATGTGAAGTCCTGGTGTGGTGCTGTAGGATAAGCACTGGACTGCACGGTCAATGGTTCGAACTCATGAGCCACTCCTTGAAAACCCTGTACAGGGCACTTAACCACTTCAACAGCACTTAACAACAACAACAACTTGTATTAGGTGTAAAGTCCCATAATGCTAAGTGTAAAGGTAAGAAAGTTTCTTCCCAGAATTACAAGAAAATACAGACTAGATAGATATATGGAAACACATAGTGTTACAGTTGTTGTTGTTGTTAAGTACCATGGAGTTGGTTCCAACTCATAGTGACCCTGCATAGGGTTTCCGAGGCTGTAAATCTTTACGGGAGCAGAACGCCTCATCTTTCTCCCGTGGAATCGCTGGTAGTTTCGAACTGCCGATCTTCAAGTTAGCAGCCCCATTCGTAACCACTACGCTACCAGAACTCCTTAGCTATTATTAATTCTAAAAGAACAAAAGAATGAGTATTCCTTTACTTTTATTCTTTCTCTGGCTTCACTAACCCACTTCACAACACTACATACTCCTCTACCACTAGTGCCTACAATTCACGGCCTAAACCCTAACCTATAAAACCTTAGTTGACCACATTAGCTTGCGACTAATTTATAATAATCAGCACATATAACATTCTGAAGTGTCCCTTATCTACTCTTCCTCAACTACTTGACATTCCAATATCTTTAAAAATCTTGACTAGAATTTTGGACATAATTAATAGCCAAGGTAAAATATTTTTTGTCTTTAAATCTATGCAGCAGTTTTATAGGCAATCTTTTTTTT
>NW_006408537.1:12384867-12395267 GCF_000296735.1 Chrysochloris asiatica
CTCTGATCATCTAGTCCCTGAAGCCAATCTTTTAAATAAGAAATACTTAATCTGAGGTTTATAATAGGAGATATGCAAGTGACTCTTGCTCCATTTGAATGCAGATATTTCCAAATATAGCTGCATAAAGCATTTTATTTCTATTTGCCAATGGGTTTTGTTGTTGCTGTTACTGTTGTTTGTATTGAGCTTGAGCGAAGGTTACAGAGCAGATCATCAGTTTTACATTAAGCAAATCATACAGTTAGTTTCATTACAATCATTCTAGTCCTCTCTATGTACTGTCAGTTAACAGTATTTAGTGTACTACTCCCTGGGTCTCTTACTACCTTCATCTCTCCTTTGCTAACCTACCTCTTGTATATTATTTGTCCCATAACCCATGCTAACTTGTGTCTAACCTCTGTTGTTGTTATGTGCCATGAGCCAGTGTTTACTCATAGCGGCCCAGAAATTTCCAAGTACCAGCTGGTGAGTTTGAGCTGTCTAGCTTATAGCTCAAACAGACCAAAAGATCCGTTTTGGAAGAAGTGCAGCCAGAGTGCTCCTTGGAGGTCATGATGGCCAAACTTCATCTCTCATGCTTCGGACATATTGTCAGGATGGACCAATCGCTGGAGAAGAATATTATATTTGGTAAGGTGGAGGGTCAGAGAAAAAGAGGAAGACCCCCAACGTGATGGATTGGCCAAGTGGCAGCATCGATGGACTCAAGCGTGGCAACAATAATGAGGTTGGCCCAGGATCAGTCAGTGTTTTATTGTGCTGTGTATAAGGTCTCTATGGGTCGGTGGCACCTAACAACAACTATATATATATACACATATACAAAGAAGCTCTGGTAGCGTAGTGGTTACAAATCAGGCTGCTAACCTCAAGGTTGGCAGTTCAAAACTACCAGCTGTTCCATGGGAGAAAGATGATGCTTTCTGCTCCCTTAAAGATTTGCAGCCTCAGAAATCCCTGTGCAGGGTTACTATGAGTCAGAACCAACTCCACGGTACTTAACAACAACAACACCTATTATTGTGAAATAAACAAATGTGTGGTAGAAATGAATATTGGAAATAATGATTACACAGAGCTTGTAAGTCTGCCCTTAGCCTGTAGTTGATTAGATTTGATAAAAGAGGAAAATTTAGATATTGGCTGTCAAAAGTGGTGATGGTGGGGTAGCTATAAAGGCCTGATGTAGCTGATTTACAAGCTTTCATGGGGGTGCTGAGTTTTAGAATGACAGGTCAATTTTTCCTATTTTCCAGATGGGTCTAGTGAAAGGGGGTGGAGGATGATGCTGATAGGATTTTACGATTGCAGTTGTGAGTAATTGTAAGTAGGATTATTTGCAATTGTCAAAACTATAATTGCAAATAATCCTACGTAACTAAAAGGGAGAGCAATTATCTTTCATTTCAGTAAGAAACCATCTTAGGGTAATCATTTAGGAGAAACATGAGTGGAGTTTTGGATTCCTGCCTGGAAAATCAGTGACAGCAAAGAAGGTGGCAGAGGTGGTGGTATGGAGAGACAGAGCAGCTCTGGACTCTAGGTCCATAGAGTGAGTAAGGTGTGTGCTACTGGCAGGAAGATGGCTTACAGATTGTGCCCTCTGGTTTTTTGAATTTATAAACTAAATTTGAAAAATAAAATAAATATAATTTTTTGTTTTGTTTTGTATGTGTGCATCAAATACCTTTGCTTTGTTGATTTGTAACAATTAAGATGAAAATGGGGCCAGTGTGGTTTGGGTTGTACGTGTTTTAGTTATATTGTGAGGCACAATTAAGACTTTATAATTTTCTTTATTTACAGATATGCATACAGTTTATAGGTTTAGAGTTGACAAGGGTGTCCTGTAATGGATTAGGCCAGGATTGCCAGAGGTGTGCTTATCCCCATGGTGATAAAACCTAATGCAGGCATAGTTAATTTTATGATGAATGGCTATATTATGGAATCATTTGAGTAGAATTGGTGTCAGCTTTTCTCTAAATGTTTGGTAAAATTGACCAGTAAAGCCATCTGGGCCTGGATTTTTTTATTTGGGAGTTTTTAATGACTTGATGCATTTTTTTTTTTCTTATTATAGACGTGTTTAAGGTTTCAACTTCAGTCTGTGTTAGTTTAGGTAGGTTGTGTGTTTCTAGATTTTCAAATTTGTTGGAGCATAATTCTTCATAGTATTCTGTTATTACATATTTTTTTCTGTTGGTTCTGTTATAATGTCATCCATAAAATTTATTAGTAGTTTATTTGTATCTTCTCCTTCTTTTTTGTTAAATTTACAATTGTTTGTTGATTTTCTTATTCCTTCCAAAGACCCAACCTCTTATTTCATTGATTCTTTCTATTGTTTTTCTGTTTTCTACTTCATTTATTTCTGCTCTAGCCTTTAATATTTCTTTTCTTTGGTGGCAGAAGGCTTACTTTGTTGCTCTTTTACTAATTGTTGACGATGTAGTGTGTTGATTTCGGTTCTTTCTTCTTTTGGATATGTGCATTTATTGCTAAAAAAAATCCCTCTAAACACTGCTTTTGTTGTATCCCAAAGATTTTGGTAATTTGTGTTTTCATTTTTGATTGACTCAAGGAATTTTTTAATCTGTGTTTTTATTTGATCTATTACCCAGTAGCTCTTAAGCAGAGTATTGTTAAATTTCCATGTATTTGAGGTTTTTATTTTCTTTATCTTATTGTTGATTTCTAATTTTATAGTGTTGTGATCTGAGAAGATGCTTTGTAGTATTTTGATTGTTGCAAAATTTATTGAGGTTTGCTTTGTGGCCTAAAATGTGCTCTATTCTGGAGAATGCTCCATGTACACTGGAAAATAATATATATTGAATTATTGTTGCATTGATTGTGTTGTTGAATTCTGTAGTGTTTTCGCTGAGTTTCTTAGTAGTTGTTCTGTTCTTCTTCAAAAGTGGTGTGTTAAAATATCCTACTATTTATAATTGAAGAGTTACTGTTTCTTTCTTCAGTTCTATTAGAGTTTGATTTAGATATTTTGAGGCTCTTTCATTGGGGCATACAGGATTGCCAGAGGTGTGTTTTTTATTGTCTCTTCCTGTTATTGAATTCCAATCCCCCATTAGTTATTCCTCCTCATGGTATACCACATAACTCTTAGGCTTTCTTCAGATTTTTTTCACTATGTTTTCTTATTATTCTTCTAGCATACTTGTATTGAAAGATTTATCTTCAAGCTCACTAATTTAAGATTCCATTGCTTTGAATCTACTCCTTTGCCCTTTCAATACAGTTTCCATTTCTGAAATCCTAGTATAATCTTCTGGATTTCTAATTGCATGTTTTTTATTGTTTCAAAATTTGCATTTATTTTGTCTGTTTGTTCTTGCAATATTTTCCTCAAATGTTCTAAAAGTTTTCTGTGTTCTCCTTTCTTTCCTCAATCTTTCTGTCAATGCGTTTGAAGTACATAAATATCTTTGTTTTGAAATTTTCTTCAGTTATTTTCAATACCTTTTTTTCCTTAGAAACATTTTCTGGGTCTGCATCTTTGTCATTTGTTTGTGTCATTTCCTCTTATTTCTTTGTGTGAGGTAAAATTTGCTGTTTTTTCGGGGACATTGTGGTGTCTTTGTATTTAATTAATGAGTATCTTAGGCTGTTACCAATTGCCTCCTATGGGTGTAGTTAGAGAATGAAAGTGTATGCATGATTTTCCATTCACCATTCAAGCACCTTTGTTTAGGGTGAATCGGGCTGGTGTTGGCTGCTGTTTATCATTCATCAGATGGTATAGGAGCAAGTGTTGGCTCTTTCCCAATGGATGGAGCTTCAGAGGGTACAGCTATGGCTGTGCTGTATGGACATGGTTGTTGTGTTCTATATAGTGGGACAGAGGACACCCTTCCTCCCCACCATGCACACCAGGAAACAAAACATAATAAACAACTATGAAACTAACAATGAAAAGAGAAAACATTAAAGGAGAACATACAGAAATAAAAACAGGCAGCAACCAGAAAGGAAAAAAAAAAAAAAAAGTAACTAAAAGAGAAAAGAGGAACAAGAAAATGGATCCATAGAAGCGAAAAATAAGAGTGAGAATAAAATGAAGAAATAAATAAAAACACTTAGAAAAACCAGGGAAAGGGAAGATGAAAAAACACAGAGAATAGTACAAAAGATCAAAAGGGGGGAAAATGGGGGATGGAAAATGAGATACAGAAGAAAAGAAGGAAAAACAAAAGTGGAAATAGAAAGGATTAAATTCAAGGGACTTGAAAGAGAAGGACAAGAAAGAGTAAATAGGCCAAAACAATGAAACACCAAAAGGAAAAAAACAAAACCCAAAGCAAAAACAACAACAAAAAACAGTGCTGCTGTTGGACCCAGAAAGGAGAAAAGTCTGGGGGGCTCCTGCAAGCCAAGGATTTCACGAGATGGGTGTGGGAGGGATGTGACAACAAAGTTCCTGGCCCTAGATGGAGTTCCTAATGGGTCAGGTCTTATTTCTGTTCAGGGCACTCAATGCATAAGTAGTTTATGGTGGTAGCCCTTGATGGAGATAGTTTCAGTGTCTGTTAGGACCACAGTGCATCTGAAGGCAAGGTGACTGGTTAAATGCTGACCTGGTGGCTTTGCCAGTCCTGTGGATCTCAAGCTGAGCCTGCCTGAAACCAGACACCAAAGTAGTACAGCTGACCCCTGCCCCACATTGGCATGGCTCCCAATCTTGTGGCTCTGAACTTCTGGAGAGCAGGGTCTGGGCTGTTGGTGGATGAAGGTTGGAGCTGGCCATACTTCTGGTTACCAGGGGAGCATGCAGAATAAGAAGGAATTGCATCCTTCTTGTCACTGATGTGAATTTGCTCTGCCATGCTAGGAAACTTACACATAAGAGTTCAGAAAAGTGTCAGTGTATTTCACCATCAAGTCACCTGTCATTCTCCCTTTCTCACCGTAACTGCTCAGCTTCTCCTCCCAGAAAGTACTCAGTCCACTTCTCCAACTTTTCCTCTGAAGTTTAGGGTTCCAGGATTTTCATCTGTCTGTTTCATTTGGTCTCTCATATCATTGCTGTAGAGGCTTTGTGTAGCACATCTATCTAGTCCTCCATCTTGCCAAAAGTTCTCTCTGCTCTACAATGCTTTAATTCCAAGGATATATGTTATTTAAACTAATGATTAATAAAAAACAAAATAAATTAATTTTTAATGGGAGTAATAAAAGTCATCATGTTTAATTCAAAGCTATTCTTCACCCCAATTTTGTTTAGGCACAATATACCTTCTTCCATTCTACATTTGATGTCTGTTTTCCTTGTACTTAACTGTCTAAACCTGAGGCGAGGATAACAGAAAATATGCAGCACCTCTTTCTATGAGTTCCCCTGGGATGGTTGCTACCCTCTTTCAGTAGGACTTCACTGTTCTATCTCACTGGCTATGGTTTAATATGGTTTAATGATGAATGGTGAAAATCCTGCTGGCCCTGTTGATGAAAGACTCCATCCCATGCAGCGTATCTAGGCCATGATGGTGCTTTAGGAAGCAATCCATCTTCCTTCTAGCCTCCATGAATAACATCAAACTGTTTTCCTCTTTTGCATACAAATTGACTCCCAGTTGAGCATAATGACTTCAATTCCATTTTCGATCTTTGAATCCAATTTTGAGACCTGTAGAAATGAGCTGGTCCAGCTTCTGTACTGCTTCAGAACTAGAAACTCAAGAAGATCATTCTTTCCCTCTTTCTGCCTGATCATACAATTAAACATCTCTTTCACATATTCTTTTTTCCATCGTCTCTTATATATTAATTCAATAGGTCAATAAGTCAAGTGGCTAAACAGATGTCCAACCAGGAATAACATGATAGTCTAATTTTCTTAGCTTTAAGAAGGGATTGCCAATCAAGTCCCATTTATTTTAACCTTCAATAATAATACCATCTTGCTCATCTTAACTGCCATTCTTTTATCTCTTAAAGCAAGGATTGTTGTTGTTGTTAAGTGCCGTTGAGTCGATTCTGACACATAGATACCCTGTATAGGGTTTCCAAGGAGCAGCTGGTGAGCTTGAACCACCAACCTTGAAGTTCAAAGGACTTTGCAGTCTGACGCATTAGCCCACAGTGCCACACCAGGACTGTGTGATGCTGTGGGCTAATGCAAGAGTAGGGAATTTTTTTTCTGCCAAGGACCATTTGGAAATTTATAACATCATTCATGGGCCATATAAAATTATCGACTCTAAAATTTGCCTGCTATTGGTCAAATATTGAATTAACACACTCCTAATGTGATGGCTGAAAGTGTGGTTGTCTTGGCAGGGCCAGACCAAATGACTTTGCGAGCCTTATAAGACCTGTGAGCTAGATGTTCCTGTTCCTGTCTTAAAGGAAAGTAGACACATAGTTCTGCTTCTCTGACTGCTGATGGATGCATGACAATTTCATGCCAAGAATAGTGGTTTATTTGGTCATTTTTCTATCTGGTATCCATTTCTATAGTAATTCCTGATTCCATTAGTAATCTCCTAAAGCAGAAAATGATCTCAATCATTAATTTCACTGTGATACTACATGAGACCTGATGAATACATGCACTGTTAAAAGAATACTAGAACTGGAGGGGCACCACCTAATATACTCTGACTAAAAAGACAATGTGAAGTTTACTATGGGATAGAGTGACCATGAACACACTCTTAAAGAATCAATGACATTGTAAAGAATGAATTGGCAGTATAGTGAAGAGAGAGAGAAAGGTAGAAATGTCAGCATGAGCAAAATGAGGAGAAAGAGAAGCAGGATGCAAGCAGCTCAGTGTCTCCAGAGACAGGATCGTGTTTCCTAAACTGCAGGGTCATATCCACATTGGAAAACCTTTGTGTATATTGTGATGAAAGAAGTAGCAACAGGTGTGCAAGGACAGGTGTGAGGTCATTTAGAAGCACTTCAAGATTATGTTATTAGATTCGGATCTAGAAGAGATTTTAGAAATAAGTATTTTTTCTTTTCAAGTCTAGGTCACAAAGCTGCATCTTTTATCTTTTAAAAAAATTGCATCTTAATCCTCAAATAGTTTCTTTCATTCTTTTTTAATTTGACAGTTTATCTAGTATATGTTGATCTTAACCACCAAAATGAACTACCTATAGAGAAAAGTTCAATTGTTTTTAGAGTTGAATGCCTTGAAATTTTCTCAGTTTATGAAGTGAGAACTCCAACATCACTAAACTTGAAGGTGAAAAATCGTATCATACAACTAAATTGGAAAAATAAGCTGACCACCAGAATCACAAGAAATATCCTTTGATGATACTAAAAATTGTTGTTCCCGCTCTGGTAGCGTAGTGGATACGGATCGGGCTGCTAAGCCCAAGGTCAGCAGTTCGAAACTACCAGCTGTACTTCTGGAGAAAGAGGAGGCTTTCTCCTCCCGTAAAGATTTACAACCTCAGAAACCCTGTACAGGGTTGCTATGAGTCAAAACTGACTCCATAGTACTTACCAACAGCAACCCTTATAATAAAAAATGTTGTTGTTAAGTGCCTTTTAGTTGGTTCTGACTCAAAAAGACTATGTAGGGTTTCCAAGGAGCAGCTAGTATGTTTGAACCACTGACTCTGTGGCTAACAGTCTAGTGTGAATACAAAATAGTCACTCTTAATTGTACAGTATGAAAAAAGCAAACAAAAAAAACAACCTGTAGGTTTTTGGCCTGGTAGACACAGAATGTTGTTTAGCTTGCTCTACGTTATAGCTTTCTTTTTGTGGTAGAGCTGACCTTTGAGAATGCTTTGACACAGTGATTACAAAGAAAGGGAGAAAGACAAGTATACACAAGGCATAATCAATTGTAGAAGATCCTTGGGAGTTTTCTTAAATCAATCCAATTAAAAATACCTACAGTTTAAATTGAAGCCAACTGAAATTCTCTAATTTTAAGGTCAAAATTAGTCTATTAAATTGGGTAAAATGTATGTTGTAAATCTCAAAATACAAATGCTTTGAGAGCGAAATCAGGTGGTTTTAATGTTATTGTTATGCTATTCTTCACAAAGATGCTTCAGTTAGTCAAAGACCATAAAAAAGCTTTTCTCAAATGCTGAGAACACTTTGATTCAATTCTTTACTCTCTAGACCACCTGATAGAAAAGACAGAGAAAAAATACCAGTCTATCCAACTATCATTGAGAGAGCTATTGTTAAATGAAACAAAGGAAGCACAAAATAAATGTGTTTCTAACAATAAATATTTGAGTTTTATGTGTGTGTGTGTGTACACACGTGTGTATAAATTCACTTAGAGAACATTGGGAATGTACTCTAAAAATCAGACATTTCTCATAATTATGTAATGTATTGTTCTCAGAAGTAATTCAACAGCAACAAAAAGAGTTAATATTTGAAATATACATAAAGATCCCAAGATTCCCAAAGAGAGGTGGCCCAGTGGAATGCAGAAATCATTAAACAGTATCATTAATATTGTATGCAAGTAACATTTGCTGAAAGTAATTGAAAAATATCTGCAATTGTACATTGACAGAGAATCGCCAAAAATTCAAGGTGGATTTAGATATGGACTTGCTGGCTGGATGGCTGCTGGCTGCCGTGGAGTCGGTTCTGGTTCTGACTCATAGCGACCCTGTACGGGGTTTCCGAGGCTGTAAATCTTTACGGGAGCAGAATGCCTTATCTTTCTCCCACGAACGGCTGGTAGTTTCGAACTGCTGACCTTGGGGTTTGCAGCCCGATTCGTAACCAGTACACTACCAGAGCTTCTTAGGAATATCATTGCTACTGCTGATAGAGAGTGCCAAAACGATATTTACTTGTGTTTTATTGATTATGCAAATGCTTTCGACTGTGTGATTAACATTGCAAAGAACAAGTATTCCAGAACCTTTAATTGTGCTCATGAGGAACCTATACATAGAACAGAACAAGGTGTTTTAAATCAGGAAAGGTGTGTGTCAGTGTTGTATCCCTTCAACATACATATTCAATCTGTGTACTGGGCAAATAATCCAAGAATCTGGACTATCTGAAGAAGAATGTGGCATCAGGATTGGAAGATGATTCATTAATAATCTACAATATGCAGATGATACAATACTGCTTGCTGGAAGCGAAAGAACTTAAAATACTTACTGATGAAGATCAAAGACCACAGTATAGATTGTACCTTAATGTAAAGAAAATAAAAATCCTTACAAATGGACCAATAAATAATATCATGGTAAGTGGAGAAAAGATTTAATTTTGTCAAGAATTTAATTTTGCTTCAATAATCTATCAAATGCTCATGGAAACAGTAGTCAAGTCATCAAACAATGTATTGCATTAGATAAATTGCCCACAATAGTTAAAATTTCTGACAAAAAAAAAATCTTGACAAATGCAGATAGACAACTGTATATGTGTATATATGTCGGCGTTGTTAAGTGCTGTAGAATTGGTTCTGATCCATAGTCACCTTATATAGTGTTTCCCAGGAGTGGTCGGTAAGCTTGAACCACTGACCTTGTGGTTCAAACCAGCTTTGCAGTCAACACATTAACCTGAAGTGCCGTACCAGAACTCCATGCATATACAAATATATAATCCACAAAATTAGATAAAATTGTAGTAAAATTGGTTTTTGAGGCTTTATTTCCTTAAAGAAGAGTTCTGTCAGGTTACATGTGACAACGCCAACTAACTATACAGTATACTTGGATGTTGACATTTAAGAAAAACAATTGTTGTTAAAATAAATGTAGATTCTATTTCAAGTCTATTCTTAAATCACTCTCTTCTATTTGAATTTTATGCCATTTACCATATTCCTCAGTATTTGAAGATCATGAACATTTCCAACAGTCAGATAGATATTAAACCTGCAACTGAATGTGATGATGAATCCCAATAATATTTCTATTTTGATTTTTAAAACTGACAAATCATTGGGACTGAAAAAATTTAAAAACCCTCCGATGTTAAGAAATTTTCTGAGCAACTACTAGAGGAGAGAACAGAACATTATCCTGTATATTGTGAGAGGTACATGGACTTAGGTTTCCACAGAAAAAGGCAACTTTTATGATTACTTGAGTAAGTGCCTTTACATGCTTGGACTAATAGTAACTCAACAGATATGTTTAACCGCATCAGAAAAAAATGTTATCAGCTTTTCATCAATTTTTGGTCATTTTTCATTGTACTTTTACTTTCCTCGAGTTAGTTCTGAGTTATAGCAACCTTATACAGGGTTTTCGAGGCTGTAAATCACTGCAGGAGCAGAAAGCCTCATCTTTCTCCTGTGGATAGGCTGCCTGGGCCCTTGAACCATTGATCTTGGGGTTCACAGTACAGTCCTTATCCTATGGAGCCACTTAGCTCCCCAAAAATGTTGTTGTTTTTGAGTGCTGTAGAGTCGG
>NW_006408537.1:12396957-12398626 GCF_000296735.1 Chrysochloris asiatica
TTAAATCAAAATTATTTTAGAATGATATTTACATTATTTATAAATTCATTATTATAAGTAAAATGTTCATAAAAACATAGATTTATTGACACTTTAAGCTTGGAATATTTTAAAAAATCAGTTTCAAAAGTGATATTATCTGGACAAATGTTCAAACATGCTCAGTAGTTTTTCTAGAGTCAGCGACAATGATAATACATAGAATGCTTAAAACTATTTAATTTTCCACAGCTACATTTCTATTTCAACTGCCAACCCCAATTTCAAGTCATTTGATCTTAATTTGGATGCATTTATTACCTAAAAGTATATATTAATTTTATAAAGATTTATCTATTGAGTTCCTTGAGACAGTATGGTGGTAAACATGGAAAGGAGATAGCAAATTTCTATTCAAATCATTTTTGACATGATTTTTTTCAACTCTACTCATAAAAGTCTCAAGATACACTTTGTCTTTCTATGAGGACTCTGAGAAACATTAATCTCAGAATAATTGAGAAACACTGTTATGCCGTTAATTTTAAATGACACATTAGTAGCTGTCATTTAAATTGATAGTTAGAGCTATAATTGAGAATGATAGATAAAAGGTAAATTCATTATTATTGGATTTTTAGTGATTTTTTTTTTATTACTAACCTAATGTAGCTTTGAGTCTTGTAGTTGTTTTTACTAATACAGTATGAGAATCTTATTTTTAAAATATGACATGTTTAAAAGGGATTTTCAATTTGTATGGGACAATATTTCACCTTTCTGTTAGTGTTTGCATCCAAATTCAGAGACAAAGTATCTTTTTGGAAAACCTTTAAGGCAGCATCAATTGTCCTATGGTCCACAGCAAGTGAAACTTTATGTCTTGCAAAAGAAAAAGAAAAAAAAACAAGAATATAACATGCATTACTTTACCCTCAAGTTCAGCAGTTCAAAACTACCAGCTGTTCCATGGGAGAAAGATGAGGCTTTCTGCTCCCATAAGGATTTACAGCTTCAGAAATCCTGTATATGGTCATTATGAGTCGGAACCGACTCCACGGCACATAACAACAACAACAACAACAACCACTTTACCTATGTATGTTTTTAAACAGGCTCTGTGCCTTAGGAGAAAGCAGCTTTTTGATTGATTTAATTGTTTGTGTATATAGTTAAAATTTATGTTATTTATTTTATTTCACTAATCATCATATGATGTGATCAGCTTACATGAAATGATTATTGTATTTATGTGTGTGTATATGTGTATGTTTAAAAGAGAAGCATGTATGTTTTAAAAATAAAGGATTTAAAATTACCTGAAAAAAAAAAAAGTTTATTCAGGGTTTTTTATACTATGTCAAAAGAAAAAAGCACACAGTTGGTTGCAATTAAAATTACTGAATCTAATATTTCTTATTCATGAGGAATCTGTACCTGGACCAAGAAGCAGTTGCTTGAACAGAACATGGGAACACTGAATGTTTTAAAATTGGGAAAGGTGTGTAACAAGGTTGTATTCTCTCACCATACTTATTCAACCTGTACGCTGAGCAAATAATCTGAGAAGCTGGGTTCTATGAAGAAAAATGTGGCATCAGGATTGGAGGAACACTCATTAACAGCCTGCGATATGCAGATGATATAACCTTGCTTGCTGAAAGTGAAGAGGACTTAAAACATTCACTGA
>NW_006408537.1:12400252-12403744 GCF_000296735.1 Chrysochloris asiatica
GACTCGACGGCACTTAACAACAACAACATAGAATAAACACTGGACTGGCAACAACAAGGTCAGCAATCCAAACCCACCAGCCACTCCTTGTAAACTCTATACAGGGTTGCTCTGAGTCGTAACCAACTCAAGGCAACTAACAACTAATGAGACTAACATGAATGTATTACTCAGAAAACTTATCTCCAGTCCTCCACTGTTTGCATAGACATGACTAAACATGTTACGTTTGGAATAAACCTATGCATGTATAAAATGAAATCCTAATAGCAATACTTTTGTTTTGCTATTAAAAGCAATATTAAAGCAATACAAGTATTGTTTTGATGCAAAATCTGGAAGCTTTCTGTTCACTTTGATAAAAACAGAGAAATTGAAATTGCCACTGCGTTTTCTCCATTTTTAAGGATTCACTTCCTAATTCCTTTTTTAGTGGGGAAAGTAGTATTGATCCCACATGAAGAGCCTTGTGCATGGAAGCTTGCTGGCAACCACTTTGGTCTCCTCCTCGTGAGTGGAAGAGGGGGAAAGGCAGCAATGAAGACATGGGCCAAGTGTGACCATGTTCCATAGACTCCCAAGGACATGAAGATGAGAGAGAGAGAAGAGGAGGGGTTGGTTGGTCTGAAGTGTAGTGAGACCTGTGGATACCTGAGCCCATGGACAAGGACATAGTCACAGATAGCTGGAGCTGACAGTGAAGTGCCCAGCTGATGTGAAGTGAGGGGAGATGCATAAGAATGCCCAAAAAGGAAGTAAGTGTAAATTGCTGCAATTTAGTGAACTTGACCTATACTTATGGATGTAGTACCAACTGAGAGAGCAGGAGTCTTCACATCCAAGCTCAATCCTATCCCCTCAGGATGTAGGGTTGATAGAGATGGGCAACTTAGACATTGGCTACCTAAAATGGGAAGGGCTACAAAGGCACAAGTTGTACAAACTGGTTTACAAGTTTTCAAGAGAGAGTTTAGTTTCAGTCTGTGGGGAAGGTAGAATCCCCACTGAATAGTTCTCATCTTGTCTAGACACGTCTGGTGAAAGGAGATGGGGTTAAGATTCTTATGATTTAATAGTGAGTAATTGTTATCCTAACTAATTGCGACTGTCACAACTGTAAAGGTAGAAGTTTTGTAACAAAAAGAGGGAAGTAGTTAACCTTATAGTCCAGGAACAGAGAATCCTAGGACCTTCTAGGGAGAAGAGCATGAGCAGAATGTAGGACCCTATCCAGAGAAGCAGCGACACCAGAGATGGAGACAGAGAAGAGGGCATGGAGAGTGAGAGCAGCTGAGGACTGTAGATGCATGGGAAGAGAAAGGCTGTGTGCTGGCAGCCAAGGGCTGGTGGCCAGGAGGCAGGCTTGCAGAGTGTGCCCTTTGGTGGTTTAAATGATTATCTATTCCTCAGTGTTTTTGTGTACCTCCTTGCTGCCCCAAAATAAACAAACAAAACAGGGAATAGAAGCAAATACTGTTGAACGATGACACACAGAGGAGATTGTAATCATTGCAATGAAATGATGAATGTAAAACTGATGTTCCCCTATGTAAACTATCTCTCAATTCACAAGGAAAAAAAAAGAATAAACTTGTGATTTTAGTAGTTCATTTAACTCTAAATATTTACAAATTTTGACATTATGAATTATTTTACACCTTCAGTTATTTTATTATATAACTAAAATGCCCTACAATTATAGTGGGATAGTTTCCTCAGTACAAAGTGAATTTTATACATGAGTCATTTAAAATTAATTATTAAACTGGAAGAAATTACTAAAAGAGTGGAAAAATCAGTTTTGTTAATAACTTGATTGATTGTCTCTTCCCTCTGCTTCAGTGCATATATACCAATGTTAACTTGTATAATTTCAATGTAAATATATAATTGTTACTGTGACATTAATAATTTTTACAGTATCATCTTCTCTGAAACAATTTATTTGGTCACAGGAAAGCTATCTTCTTATTCCAACATTTATGAATATAAAACAAATTATACTCTTGCCCATCATCGCTGGAGCCCTGGTGTGGTGATGTAGGTAGGGTAAGTACTGGACTATAACTGAAAGGTCACAGTTCAAACACACCTGTCACTCTTGGAATCCCTATATACTGTCTCTGTGAGTCAGGATCAACTCGAAGGCACACAACATCATTCTTGATCTACACTTAACAATATCTCCTTTATCTACACTAGTTAATTAATTGTTAATTGGCATAAAGACAGTTATGACTCATGTTGTTGTTGTTGTTAGGTGCCATCTAGTCAGTACCAACTCATAGAAACCTTATACACAACAGAACGAAACACTGTCCGATGCTGGGCCAACCTTACAATTGTTGCCACGCTTGAACGCATTGATGCTGCCACTTTGCCAATCCATCTCATTGAGAGTCTTCTTCTTTTTCTCTGACCCTCCACCTTACCAAACATGATATCCTTCTCCAGCAATTGAACAACAACACCAACACAGTATTTGCATTATTCCACCAAATCACTTGGTTAGAGTAAAGAAAACTGGATATAAAATCTATTGCAAGTAAATTACACAGCCAATTACTACAGAAAGCCAAATTCCTGAAGAACACCTTCATTAGACTGCTATCTTGACAAGAAATAAAATTTTATTATGAAAGGGCCCTGACTTTTAGACTATGTTAGTTACTAGAGTTATTATTGACTTACCTAATATAAGTTATAAATCCTACTGTACCTTTTGTCATTTAATTTATTGTTAAGAGTTGAACTGGGTAAGTGTAATTAGGAATTATTCAATACAGAAGAAAAGAAAAATCATAAACAGTGTTAGAAAAATCTAAATAAATCATAAAAACAAAGTTAGGAAATTGACAGGGGAGTACCAATGAGCCAGTGAGAATTGTATGGAGAAAAAGAGATAGATTGGAGACTTTTAAAAGATTGATTGGCTTCATACTTATTGATTTCAGACCATGAAAACTCAAATTTACAAATCCACAGTTAAACAGCAGAAAAAAAAATTATTTGGAAGACAAGTTATTGAAACACAAGTAGATATTAGACACTTTTTTTTTTTCTGATACACCAGGGTAATGTTAAAATCCAATAAAAGAAAACAAATGTAGAAATACAGAACTCAGATGTTAGTGAAATATTTTCAAAGATCTACAAAGACTATGTAAAAAATTCTAAGCTGAATCAACACATTGGAATTCAGACAGTGCTGTCACAAGGTTAGAAGTGAGAATTTAGTTTTATAATATGAAGCAAATGGCAGGAAGTTCTGTTGATCTCCAATGAATAGCAAAGAAAGACTTTCAAAGGTCCTTTTCTATAAAGACACACATTCAATGAGTGAATGATTTTGTATCCCTTACTTACATGGGCCACAGAAGTTGTTTAGGCAAAGTCTTCTTCCCACGTGCAAAAACTTTTACAGCCTTGCCCAACCAAAGGAATATTTGACCTATTATAGATATCAGATTTGGCAAAAAAAAAAAAAAAAAA
>NW_006408537.1:12403844-12409549 GCF_000296735.1 Chrysochloris asiatica
AGATTGTAGGATGTATAGCATGTGATTACAGCTTAACTATGTAGCAGTAATTGCTGTATCTTGTTGACCTATTATAGATATCAGATTTGGCAAAAAAAAAAAAAAAAAATTCAAAATAGCAAATAAACATTTCATTATGAACTAACTGCATTATAATATAAGTACCAGTCTGACTGCTTAGTGCCTAAGCCATTGTTGTTGGTTTCTGCCTAGTTGATACCAACTCATGTCATCCTCATGTTTGCAGAGTAGAATTATTCCATGGGGTTTTCAAAGCTGGTATGGCACTATGGGTTAATGTGCTGGACTGCAAAGTCAGTTTGAACCGTAAGATCAGTGGTTCAAGCTCACCAGCTACTCTTTGGAAACCGTATACAGGGCACTTAACAACAACCACCACTACCTTTCAGAAGCAGATCATGAAGGCTGTCTTCTAAGACACTTGCCTTCAAAATCACCTCTGGGTGAGTTCAAACTATACCCTTTGGTTTGAAGTCAAATGCTTAACATTTTGTACCACCTAGGAACTCCATGTTAAATGTTTGAAAAGTTTCTCTGTGGTAATTCCATAAACTACCACTTTCTTTATAAGATGAAATCCCAGGCTCTGAGATGATGTAGAGACATAGAGGTGTGCATACCATTATATTTTAAATATAAGTATTATTTTAAATCCAAATTATCCTGATTAAAGTATATCATGAATTTAAGCAAATATCTTTTTGTTTTTATGCATAATTTTATTTTGTTATTGTTAAGAGTATACACCACAAAATATATCCCGATTCCACAGTTTCTACACACACCATTTAGTGACACTGATTGCATTCTGGGAGTTGTACAATCATTCTCACACTCCTTTTTCTGAGTTGTTCTTCCTCCATTAACATAAATTCACTCCTCACTAAGCTTCCTATATGTGTATATCATGACAAGCTATGGGTAACATTGCAAAGAAAGGGTATTCGATAGCACTACATTGTATTCATGAAAAATCTTGGGTATATAGCCCAAGAGACAGTCAATCGCTCAAACGGAGCAAGTTTAAAATCAAGAAAATATGTATACCAGGGTTGTGTCTTTTCAACAAATTTATTCCATCTGTATGATGAGCAAATAATCTGAGAAGCTGGATTGTATGAAGAAGGACATGGCATCAGGATTGGAGGAAGACTCATTAACAACCTGCTGCTGTATGCAGATCACATAACCTCACTTGCTGGTGGTGAACACAACTTGAAGTTTACTGATGAAGATAAAAGACTACAACCATCAGTATGGATTGCACCTAAATGTAAAGAACATGAAAATCCTCATGACTTGAACAATAAATAGCATCATGATAAATGGAGAAAGCATTGAAGTTGACAGAGATTTCATTTTGCTTAGATCCACAATCAATGCTTATAGAAGCAGCCTTCAAGAAATTCAATGACACTAGAAAAATATATTGTTTAAAATATTAAAGAACAAAGATGCCACATTGAGAACTAAGGTGGACCTGATGGTATTTTCAATACCCTCATATGCATATGAAAGTTGGACAATGAATAAAGAAGACCAGAGAAAAATCGATGCATTTGAATAACTGTGTTGGAAAAGAATATTAAAATTGCCGTGGACTGCCAGAAGAACAAACAAATCTCTCTTCAAAGAAGGACAGTCAGAATACTCTTTAAAAGCTAGCATGGCAAGATTTTGTCTCTAGTAATTTGGACACGTTATCAGGAGGGACTCATCCCTGGAGAAAAGCATCATGCTTGGAAAAGTGAAGGGTTAGCAAAAAACAGGAAGGCCCTTAATGAGATGGATCTACACTGTGGTAGCAACAATGGGCTCAAACATAACAATTGTGTGAATGGCACAGTACTGGGCAATATTTCTGTTGTGCATAGGGTCGCTATGTTTTGGAACCAACCAGATGGTATCTAACAATAAGAAAATTATTTTTTTCATGGTATAAAATGTTTCTTTCTTTTTGGAAGACACTCTGACGTGACTAAGACAAGTTTGTCACTGAAACAACTAGTTTGCAGTCATCTACTGACCAGATGACATGTTTAAACACATTTTATATGGAATAAGAAAGTGCATTTATGGACCAGAACCCTGGTAGAAATACTCCTTTGACTTATCTTCATGTGGCAAATTTCTTATGTGTTTATTATTTCTAACATGTTGTCTGGGAATAGTTCAAAGGATTTTTTTTTTATTTTAACAATAATTTTATCTCTGAATATGATATATATATATTATATATATAATTTAATATCAATTGTATGCTCACTTCAAAAATAGAAAGCAGCATAATAAAAGTCCATGTATTTATAACCTCAATCAAACGATTAAGGCATAAATTTCAGTTTGTTGTTGTTGTTAGGTGCCATCGAGTCAGTACCGACCCATAGCGACCTTATACACAGCAGAACGAAACACTGCCCGATCCTGGACCAACCTCACTATTGTTGCCATGGTTGTGTCAATCGATGCTGCCACTTGGCCAATACATTTCGTTGGGGGTCTTCCTCTTTTCCTCTGACCCTTTACCTTACCAAACATGATATCCTTCTCCAGAGACTGCTCCCTCCTGACAATATGTCCAAAGTATGAGAGATGAAGTTTGGTCATCTTGGCCTCTAAGGAGCACTAGTGGTTCATTTGGCAGTCCACAGCACTTTCAATGTTCTCCTCCAACACCATAATTCAGATTGCAGTTTAGTAACTGTAAATTCTCAACTCTCTTCGTGTCTGCGAATTCTTAGTCATTCTAAGTCTAAAAATGACTGTGCCTCCATTTTTTCTATCCTGTCTTCTAAAGACACTGATTAGACATATATTAATATTTTCAGTTTTCCTCCATATCTTTACTTTTCAGTCATTTTGTTGTGATGTGGGTGAAGGTCTACAGAGCAGATTATCCATTTTAGATTCAACAATTCATACGCTTTTGTTCTAGTTTATTGATTGCTAGCTTCTCAGTGTGACATCACTTAAACTAGTGCCTCCTGTGTTTCTTGTTTCCAGTCCTCCTTCCTTCCTAATCCATCTAGACTTTGTTCTTGGATAAATCCCTCCCTTTTCATCTCAAATAGTTCATTATTTTAAGGTGTACATATTTCATTAGTGTGCTGTTCCCCTCACAGACTTACCTACTGTTTGGCTGATAATTGAAACACAGGAATGAATTAAGTTCAGACCTTAAGAGGAACTAAGTGACATATTACTATTTTACAAATTGTTTGTTTTTCCACACTTCCCATGCAATGGTTTTCTTTAAGCTGTGGGTTCCTTGCTACTTAGGCCACGTTTCTTGTTTATTTGTTTGTTTATTTGTTTTCAACAATCTTAGTTTTCATTTGATTTTCTTTTAAATATACTGAGTCACTTAGATTGTTAAACATTCATACATAATTATCTTAATTCTGCTTCGGATATTGCTAATATTTGAGGTCTTTTGAGGCATATAAATTCGATGTTTCTTTTTTCTGACGAGTCTCACTCATTGTGGAAGTTTTTTTCAATGCTTGTTTATCTTTGATCTGAGCTCACACGTCATTAGTTTTCAGCCTGACTCCCTTAATCAGAGATTCTGTGCAATTGCTTTAATTGTAAAGCAAGAAACCTGAAGATGTTGCCAAACTGGAGCATCTTAATCTTTTTATAGGATGTTGAATTTCAAGCAGATAGTATCAGGTTCAGCTCTTACAACCTGTCCCAAATTACAGAGTATATGTTGGCATTTTCTTCTCAGGTCAAGCTGTTTTCAGCATCTCTAAAAGACCTTCGTCTATAATTTTGCTTATTTATTTGACAGGTAGGGCCTTTGTAATTTCCCATGTTTCCAGCCAGACTAGATAGATTGTGAAAATATGTTTTATCCAGTTTTGTATCAAAGGTATTTTTATAGTGTCTGGCTTAGTAAACTGACTAAAGTAGAATTTTTGCTACATTTTTAATCTCATAATTCTAAAGTTATTAATTTGCTATTTACTTGTAAAGTAGGAACTACAAGTGTGTGTAAAGTTAGGGGATTAATAATGATGTGTATAGATAATATGTTCGCAAAAATACAATTGTTGTTGTTGGGTGCTGTAGTCAGTTCTGACTCAGCGAGACCCTATATAAAAAAAAGAAGGAATGAGTATAGGGATAATAATAGTTTTTTTAATCTAGCAAGTATAGAAAAATTGGTGCTGATGGTAATTGTATGCCATGGAGTTGGCTCTAACTCATAGGGACCCTGTATAGAGCTTCTGAGGCTATCATCTTTATGGAGCAGAAAACCTCATCATTGTCTTGTAGAGCAGCTGGTAGATTCAAACTGCTGACCTTCAGGTTAGCAGCTCACCTTGTCATCCACTACACTACCAGAACTCTTTTGGTATAATAGTTGGCTGATTGGTTATGTGCCATGGAGTCAGTTGCGACTCATAGCGACCCTGTACAGGGTTTCCGAGGCTGTAAATCTTTACAGAAACAGAAAGCCTCATCTTTCTCCCGCGAAACAGCTGGTAGTTTCTAACTGCTGACCTTGTGATTCGCAGGCCGATTTTTAACCACTACGCTACCAGAGCTCCACAGTCGTGTCCAAGTATTTTGAAAATTATCTGAGTTAGTGCTTTTCAGATAACAAGCAATACATACATAGCATATTATCAATAGTAGTGAACAGGAAAGGTAAAACATTAACTGCCTTCTCCTCCCGGGAGACAAGCTAGAGTGTTAATCAGGTTACCAAGTGGGACCAATCTTCTGGTTTCCCTTCTGTGTTCAAACAGGTCCACAACCTAGGCCCTCGCCAATTCTGACCCCATATAAGCCTTTATTGACCTGCACTCGGGTCTCAGAATCTGGAGAAGTTAGCTCCTCTGGCCAGCTGGCTTAATAAACCTGAAACTTGGCTTCATCTCTCTGAATGTTCTCGGTTTCTTCCACGACGGATCTGGAGCTGCTGAGACATTCTCGGACCTTGAGTTGCTGTAAAACTCTAGGACTTAGAGATGCTTAACAGTAATACTAACATTAATATAACAGATCTGTCTTCTTATATCGTATCTAAAATTAAAATTCAGACTGTGATTATATTTAAGGTTTCTAACAGCTTACATTATTTTGATTGATCAAAGCAATGTGTTTTATATTATGTATTTTGTTAAATGTGATAAACTAAGAAAGGAGGCCTGGTAGCTTAGCGGTTCAATGCTTAGCTGGTAACCGCAAGTTTAGCGTTAAGAACTCACCAGTCGTTTCACTGGAGAAATACGTGCCTATTTGTTTCTGTAAAAATCACAGCCTTAGAAACGTTTGCAGGGCAGTTCTACTGTACTGTACTGTAAGGTTACTGTGATTTAGAATTGTTCTGATAGCAACAGGTTTGGATTGGCTTTTTTTTTTTTTTTTTGGCTTTAACAAACAGAAATTTATTCTCTTACAGTTTAGGAGACTAGAAGTCCAAATCCAGACTGGCCGGTCTTGGAGAAAACTTTCTCCTTGTCAGCTCTGGGAAAAGGCCCTTGTCTCCTTTCATCATCTGTAGGCCCTGTATTCTTTGGAGATCTCCATACATCTTGGTATCCATCTTCCTCTTTGATTGGCCCTTTGTTTTTTTGTTTTTTAATTTAAGGTTTTTATTGTGGATTGAGTGAAAGTTTACAGGGCACATCATCAGTTTCACATTCAACAATTCATATAACTTGTCTCATTAC
>NW_006408537.1:12409649-12420156 GCF_000296735.1 Chrysochloris asiatica
TTTAGCTTTTTAAAAAAAAACAACACACAAACAAAAAAACCCACTCAGGCATATATAATAATTTACATCTCCAAAGGGCACATTCTGCAAGTCGGCTCCTGGCCACCAGTTCTTAGTCCTTCTCTTCTTAGTTGATGAGGATTGCGTTTTAAAAGAAGCTAAGAAATACTAAATCATGTTAAAAATATAAGATTCTCAAATTAGTAATGAAGGTATTTAAATAAAATCATTTCTGTAGTAGCAGTTGTCACTGAATAATTATTTGGGGATAGATCAGAAACTTTTGCCTTATATGGACCATTAGTTCATCAATTAATTTACTCAATAAATATGACTTTATTCATATTTAGAAAAATTGCTGCTATGAAGGAAAATTTATAGTTCTTGAGTTAAAAAAGCTTGCAATATGATTCAGGTGAAGGCATGTCACTGTGGTAATTTTATTCTTGATGTTGTAACAATTGTAAACATAAAAATAAAAATGGCTAGGTACTTTGCACATTATTTAATATGCATGAATTCAGTTTTATACTCAGATCAACTCAACAAATGGGAATTATTATTATTCTTGATTTTTCTGATTAAGAAACTTAAGCCTGGAGATTAAATTTGTCAAGGTCACTGTCTTGGTACCAAACATAGATTAATCATAATTCTCTCATACTTAAGAGTTCACGCTTCTAGCTCCTATTCTTCATTCCTCTTTACCACTGAATTAGACACAATCATGAAAATATGTTTGCATCTGCTCTGAGCATTATGTATGTAAAGAACTATTGCTTCACATTATAGGGATGAAGGAAGCTTCAGGGTTCTATACACTTGAGTTGGAGCTAGGAGGAGGAGCTGATTTAGAAAAGAAATAGGATAGACCAGAAGAGTCCAGACCAAGGGAGATAAATGGATTATGGTATGCAGAAAAGAATTCTCACCATTTATACAATGGTTCAAGCTCACCAGCTGCTCCTTGGAAACCCTATACAGTGTCGCTATGGGTCGGAATCGAAACAATGGCACTTCACAACAACAGCATACAGTGGTTAAGCAGCAATTGCTAACGAAAACATCAGTAGTTTAAAACCAAGTTACTCTGCAAGGGAAAAGACCGGGAGACTTGGCAATCTGCTCTTGTAAAGATTCTTGTTGTTGTTAAGTGCCAAGGAGTCAGTTTTGATTCATACTGATCCTGTATAGGGTTTCCAAGGAGAGGCTGGTGAGATTGAACTGCCAACCTTGCAGTTCAAAGTGACCTTGCAGTCCAGCACATTAACCTGCAGGGCCACAGTGGGACTCCAGGAAACTCTTAGGGGCAGGACAGACTTAGCAACGGCACTTAACAACAACAACTCTGTGCTACAAGGTTGATATGAGTCAGAATCAACTCAATGGTACAAAACAAAAGTCTGATCTGCTGGATTCTGTTGAGCAGCACAGCAGGTGAATACAAATTAGGATGAATTCTTGGAAGTCTTTGAAACCAAGCTAGGGAATTTGGTTTTTGTTATATGGGCATTTGAGTGCTATAAAATCATTGCAGGGCAGAAACAATACATGTCTTGGGTTTAGAAAAATATCTATAGCAGTAATCTAAAGATAAAGAGCTAAGATCTTAGATGCAAGCAGAAGAATGAAAAATCATTGAGATGAAATAAGTAGAAAATGAAGAGGTCAGAGCTGTGGAAATGGAAATTTTCAGGTCATACAAGTATTACAAATTTTTAAGCTCCTAACTCATTTCCAGACTTCTGAAATGAATTTAAAGTATTCCCATTTATATCTAATTAAATATAGCTTCAGATAACTCAATTTCTATATTTACTTCATTTTTATCTTTAAAAGTTAAAAATATCTGAAACAAATTATTAAATATTTGATTACTTTCTTAAACTATTTGTGATGCTGTAGAATAAGCACTAGACTTTGAACCACAAGGTCAGTGTTTTGGCACCAGCTACTCCTTGGAAATCCTATACAGGATCACTATGAATTGGAATGGGCTCAACAGCACTTAACAACATTATAAATTTCAGTTTTTTAAAAAAATTATCTATGCCTTCCAAGTGTTAAATTCAATATAATCAGCAGTGTAATTATTATTTTTTTTCAATTTGGCATCAATAAGGAAGTGCTATGACTGTTAAATAAGCACTGCGCTGCTAACCACAAGGCTGGTGGTGAGAGCCCAAAAGCCACTCTGTAGGAAAAAGATGAGGCTTTTGTGCCTGTAAAGATTTACAATCTGAGAAACCCTATACAGGGTCACTATGAGCCTGAACCAACTCCATGACACTTAACAACAACAACAAATCAGGAATTATGCAGAAGCAGGTGCCCAACAGAAGGTTAGGTCTGGTGCTCAGCAGTCCAACGCTTTGCAAGGAGTAGAATGACTTAGGAGCATTCATCATACTTAACATACGGATCTTGTTGTTAAATGTCCTGGAGCTAATTTAGACTCATAGAGACCCTGTATAGGGTTACTGAGCAGCTGGCGAGCTCCAACTGAAGATTTTGTGGTTCTCATCCAATGCTTATCATATGGAGCCACCGTGCACCCTACATAAGGATTTGTTGCTGTTAAGTGCCGTGGAGTTCATTCCAACCCACAGCAACCCTGTATAGGGTTTTCGAGGAGAGGCTAATGAGCGTCAACCATGAACCTTGTGGTTCAAACTGATTTTGCAGTCCAACGCATTAACCCACAGTGCCATACCAGGACTCCTATATATGGATACATACAGATAAGCACCCATAAAATAATCTTTCTATCCTAAAGTCTATATGTATGGTCAAAATTTATATTCTTATATTATACACAAGCAAATTGTAAATTTAAGGTGGAAACCAAAATATTTGTACTTTAATTTGTGCTTTCAGTTTGGTAATGGGTCACTTATTGTGCTGCAGTGCTTTATGGAAATGTTTACTATTATAATTGCACAAGTTACTAAAGGTAAGAAAATCATTGAAGAAGATATCTATTAACTACTTTCACAATTGATAATTTCAATACTAAATTACAGGATGTGTAACTTGTTCTGCAAGTACCTATCTTTCAGTACAAAGCAAATATATGAATACAGAAAATGTCAAAACCCTTATGTAACAATGTCCAAAAAAAGCCATACAATAAATTTAATACAGAATGCCAGTTTTTCAGATTGTGTTTTCTTTTTGTATTCTTTTCACAGTCTTTGTACTCTATTTTAGGAGCAATATGAAAATATTCCTGAGACACACACCAAAGTCATAAAGCATACAAAGGAAAATCAACATCTCCCACAGGATCAATTTATTACATTATCAAATTTCTTATTCATGAAGTTTGATCTAATTGTCTCAGCATAGAAGTATGTTATTTTTATGGATCATAATGATGCATGAATGTAATTACATTAGTGATTTTCACATATTACAAAAATAATGCCTGTCTTTAACAGTAAAACAGTGGTTGATTACTTTGACGAACAATCTATAAATTACGTGCATATTAAAACTATCATGTTCATTTCAATAATTGATAATACTGTGACAAGTACAAATTATAAATGGTTTTATATACTAATTTTGTAACAATGTATGTAAGTGAATCTTTAGTGCACATAATTTTTGCTTCTAAATAGTTTTCCAGAATTTTATTTCTAGTTTTTGAAGATTTTACAATGTCTCTTTCTTCTGTTCTAGGTCCAGGCATATAAATGTATGCTAAATTACTAAAGCATATTCTCCCCCATAAGCCCTTTCAATGCTACTTTTCAGATTACTGATACTGGCAATTGTAGTATGATGAGACCTTCTTAAAAACAATCAGTTTTATTCTTTTTGAATGATTTGACTAGGCTATTCAGATTTCAAAAAGGATTCATTAATTTTCTTGGCCTCTGGGTACCAACTGATGAGAGTTCCAGCTGTCAGGATCATCTGACTTTTCACCCAAACTATGGAGGAACTGGCTTATGATCCTTCCTTAGGCTTCTCTCTCTCTCTTCCTCTCCCTTTCTCTTGTTCTTTCTTTCAAAAGTTTCAAACCGTTTTTACCCTGCTAACAACAACAACAATAGGAGTCCTGCTGTGGTGCTGTGGGCAAAAGCACTGTACCACAAGCTCAGCTCTTCAAACTCACCAACCACTCCTTAGAAACCTTATACAGGATTGTTGTGATTCAGAACCTACTCGAAGACAGTTAACAACAACATATTACCATTCTGTTGTGGTGTTGTAGGAGAAGCACAAGACTGCTAACCACTAGGTCAGTAATTAAAATCCATCATCTCCAAGGTGAGAGAAAGATGAGTCTTTTTGACCCATAAAGATTTTTTTGTTGTCGTAAAGTGCTGTCGAGTCAGTTCCTACTAATAGTGACCCTGTACAGGGTTTAAAAGGAGTCGTGGTGTAGAGCTGTGGGTTAATGCGCCAGAACGCAAAGTCCTTTGGACCAGAAGATCGGTGGTTCAAGCTCACCAGCCGCTTTTCAGAAACCCTATACAGGGGTGCTATGGGTCAGAATCAGCTCAACAGCACTTAACAACAACAACATAGGTCTTTAAGGGAGCAGCTGGTGAATTTGAACCACTAACCTTGTGGTTCAACCCAAACCTGTTGTCCAGTGGTTTATCCCATAGCGCCACACGCCTTGTACCGGGTTGCTATGAGTTGGAATTCATTCATGACAATGGGTCTGGTTCTTTTGGTATATATCAGGTCAGGGAGCCATGGAAGTGCAGAGCTCACCACTGAGATGCTAACTGGAAGGTTAGCAGTTTGAACACACCAGCTACTCTGTGGAGTGAAGTGTGACAGTATGGTACAGGCTTGGAAACAATATGGGACAGTTCTACCCTGTTCTATAAGGTTGCTACGAGTTGGCTTGATATATTCGGTCAAGGAGGAGTCCTGGTGTCGCCAAACTGAAACAAAGTTTTGCTGCCTGTCACTGTAGTCAATCACAGAGATTGGGGGTGGGGTGGGCTGGGGGGCTATAATCCAAGCTTTATTAACAGAAAGCCAGCAGTCTGGAATATGGAGAGAACAGTTTATCAAGACCGTCCTGCCCATTATAAAGGGCATTATACAGGGTAAGTTACATTTGGATGTACACTGAATCCATTTTAACAACAAGATAGCATTATTTGGAAAAGAAACAATAAAGCAATAAACTTTCTAAAACATTCTACCTTTAGGAAAAAAGAAACTATAAGGCAAGAATCCTTCTAAAACATTCCATCTTTTAGGGTCCAAGCTGCTTAGTTCCTGAGGTAACTATCTGGATGGGCTTAAGCACATCCTGTTCTCTCTCCTTCTAGGATCATGAGATCATCTTGGCTAATTTTTAAACTAACTTTCTCATTTGTCGGGTCCAAATTTATAAAGACCTAATGGAAACCCTGTACAGGGTCGCTATGGGTCAGAACTGACTCGACGGCACTTAACAACAACAACAATGACTAAACCTACTCAATTTTGTTTAGGTCAGTAGATCCATGTTATCATTAGTATGGTGCTGTAGAATAAGTACTGGAAAGATTGGCAGTTCAAACCCACCAGCTGCTCCTCTGTCACTATGAGCCAAACTGACTTGTCAGCACTTAACAACAACAACAAAAATCACTGGGTGATACAAATGTTTGATGCATTCAACTGCTAACCAAAAGATTGGACATTTGAGTCCACCCTGAGTTGTTGGTGTAGATCTGTAGTATAAATACTAGACTGCTTGTCACGAGGTCAATGGTTCAAATCCACTAGCAGCTTCTCAGGAACCCTGTACAGGGCGGTTTTGAATCAGAACTGATTCGATGGCACTTAACTACAACAAAAAATTCACTGGGTGGTACTAATGTTTAATGCACTAAGCTGCTAACCAAAAGATTGGAGTCTGAGTCCACCCAGAGATGCTGGTGTAGCTCTGTAGGATAAACACTGGACTTCTGAAGTCAGCAGAGCTACACCAGCACCCTGTACAGGGTTCCTGAGAAGCTGCTAGTGGATTTGGACCGCTGACCTTGTGAGAAATGTCTGGTGATACACTTCCAAAAGAATCAACCATTGAAAATCTATGAAAAACAGTACTACTCTAACACTCAGGGGTCACCAGGAGTCAGAGTCACCTAGAGGGCAAATAGTCAACTTGTTACATTAAAGTTTGTTGTTGTTGTTGTTGAGTGCCATTGAGTTGGTTCTGACTTACAGCGACTCTAAATAGGCTTTCGAAGGAGTGGCTGGTGAGTTTGAACCATCGACCTTTATGTTAGGGTAGAAAACTTCAAAATTATTGAGCCCTTAAAAATTAATGTGGTTAAAATTGTCTCTTTTTCTTTTTAAATTTTCAATTTATTTTTTAAAATATTTTATTGTGAATTATGTGATCGTTTACATGGGAGAACATTAGCTTCACATTCATCCTATCATATATTGTTTCATTGCCATGGTTGCAATCCCTTCCATGCATCATCAACCAACCAAAGGGTATATCCTGCAAGCCTGCCCCCCAGTCGTCAGCACACAGTCCCTCTCCGTCTCTGGGTCTGTGCCTCCATCTTTGGTGTCACTGTTTCTCTGGGTAGGGTCTCACACTCTGCTCTCTTCTCCCTTGATGGTTCCAGGGACATCCACTCCCAGACTGCATAGTCAATCACTCCCCACCTTTTGCTACAAAACATCCACCTTTACATTTCCAATCTTTGCAGTAAGTCCTGATAACAATTATTCACCATTGTACCACAGGGGACCTATACCCATCTCTTTCATTAGACCCACTCAGACAGATTGGCTACTACTCAGTGGAGATTCTACCTTTGTCCGCACCCTCTGGGTCTAGGCTCCCTCTTGAAAGCTTGTAAGCCAGACACTTCTTGCCTTTGTAGCCCCCCCCTCCCCATTTTGGGTAGCCAATATCCAAGTTGCGCGTCCCTGTCTACTCTGTGTATGGAGGGGGTGGGAATGATCCTTGCTGTAAAGATTTGTTCCCTCTTTTGAGCTACTGCATCCATATAGGTCAAGTTCATCAAATTGTATCAGATTACACTTTTTTTCCTTTCTTCTTCTAGTTGAGCTCTGATCATCCAGTCATTGAAGCCAGGTCAAGTGGGTATGATCTACAAGTGTGGGTGTTCTTATGCATATGCCCCCTCTTCTTAATAGCTGGACGCTTCACTCTTTACTCTAGTCCTCTGTGGCTATGTTACTGACTCTGGACCCAAGAGTCCCCAGGTCTTGCCACATTGCTGGCCAACCAGGTATGCAGTCGGGTCCACAAGAGTCTATTGAACGTTGTAGGGCTGTTTGCAGCTTCATTGCTGTTTTCCCTCACTTCCCCTTATTGGTGACAAATGTGGTCACTAATCAGAGCACATGTCTGCTTGTGTATTTCCATTAAGTCTTAGTCTTGGAAGGGGGTTTGCCCTGAGGGGACCCGACCACTTGCCTTGATGTCTCCTGGGTGAGCAACTTGCTTGTTCTTGTAGTAATCAGTCGGACTGCCATTATTGTTTTGTATTTTTCCTGTTGGTCTTTATTTCAAGAAGTATCTTCTGTTCTTCTAGTCACTCCACGCTGGTCTGCTTTCAAATTTTCGAGTGGAAATTTTCCACCTCAGAAGATTATGGGTGAGGTTCAGGATTTCACCTATGGTCTTATGTAATGCAGAGGCTCTTCACCGGGCACATTGTAGCCCTATTTTAGGTATTCCAATCAGTTATAGGCAGAAGACAGACTTACAAGCTTTCTATGGTAATATTTCTGGCTATTCCTAAAATTTTCTTTTTAACATTAATTTTAAACTACTTTTTAAAAATAATTTGCTAAATTTAATCTGTCTAGTATATAAATGAGTTAAACAAAAAGTTCCAATTTTTATTGAAGCAAAGCCTCAAGGAAGCATTTTAATTTCACACTGAATCTTTGATTGACCCCCTCTTCCACTTGAATTTGCCTTTGATAAAATCTAAGTACAATATTCTGCATTAATAGGAGCCTGAATGCTGAAGAGTTCAGACACTTGTTTTTTTTTTTTTTTAACTAATAGCCCAAGAAGTAGTCTCATTAACAAAATTTGCATGTGCAGTTAAAAGTTATCAGAAGCTGTAAGTCAGAGGTTATAGATTGTATTACTATGCATAATAGACTTTGTGGTCATTTATCACTTCAGTGTCAACTTCCTTGCTTAGCCTCCAGGGGCTGAGATGCTACATACAAAAACCCTTATTCCTTTATGTGTTAAGAATGACATTTAGGGCTTTTTATCTTAATGGATACTTTAGCATTCCTTCAGTACAACTTTGCTAAACGTGACTAGGATGCTCTGGGATTATTAAATGAGATGAAAGCCAGTTAGATACAAGAGTGTCTATGAACTGAATCAATAATACAACATTCAAAATGTACTTCTTTTCCTTTTTTTAGCTGCATTTTCGAAGTTAAGCAATAAAATACCACTTTTAAATCAAAAACCAGTGTTCAGTCTTCCCGGTCACTAATTACTAGTGTCGTATTTGTCGTAAACCAATAAATATTTTTCTAAAATATCTATTGATATAGTAAGAAATTATTTTTACTTAAATTATTACATTTTCAAGCCCAAATAATTTTTTAAATTAAAATCAATTCATTTGCACAGTGTTAAGCTGCCAGAAAGTCATCTCCTCTGGATTTAAAGTAAAGGATCTATGCTCAATTACTTATAGTCAGTAATAGAGGAAGATTCTCCATCAGCAGCCCCTGCCCCTGCTTTGTTCTATTACTTCCCATCTATTTCTTATTTTCCTTCTACTCTCTTGATATGACAAAATTAATTTTATAACAGAATCAGCACAGAAGGCATATTACCAAATGTACATTTTTTTCTAAATTATAATTATGAAGTTTTGATTGGTCCAACACACTAGAATGTATGAAGCAAAGGTCAGTGATTCCTATATTAAAATGCAAATATACATCTTGTGAATATTTTTAGAAGAATACAAATGTTTCTAGAAGCTGAGCTTCAGATTTTAATTTTACCCTCCCACTGACATCAAGATAATTCCAACTCATAGGAACCCAATAGAACAGATTAGAATTGCTCCATAGGGTTTCCCAGGCTGTAAATCTTCATGGATACAAACAACCTCATCTTTCTTCCACAGAAAGGCTGGGGAGTTTGAACCACTCATATGTAATTTACAGTCCAACACACACGCTACTCCTTTTTTTAATATAAAGTGAGTTTTAATAGATGAAGGCAAGCACAGAAAAGAGAGTCTATGCACTGTTGTAGCTCTGCAAAGAAAGGAATATAGGATAATTAGTTGGTTCTTGAGTGTGTGGACTGATGTAACTAACTTGTAGAGGTATGGTGTGGCGTTGTGGGCTAATGCATCAGACTGTAAAGTCGTTTGAACTGCAAGGTCGGTTCAAGCTCACCAACTACTCCTTGGAAACCCGGGTTGCTGTGGGTTGGAATTGACTTGACAGCACTTAACAACAACAACATGGTTAGAGTATAACTGCATAAAATGGAAAGCATGAAAAAGAACATGGAGACTATGGGAATTCTTTGGTTGGAAGACGGCTCCTAGCTTTAGGAAATGACAGGACATGAAATACTTCTGCCAAATATGTATTTCCTTCCCAGTAAAAAGAACACTAATTTTTTGCTTAGCCCTTTAACAAATTATTTTCTGGTTTAAATTTTTGTTGCTGTTGAAATCATGTTTTCAATAATTGAAGACATTTGGAATGAAATGAAAAGAATATTTGTTGGAGATTAATTTGAATTTTGACCTAATTAGTGGGACACATGTGTCCTGTGGATTCTCTTGTGTTGAAATTGATAGTGTGAGGACTGGTTCTTGAGATACAGACCTCCACTAGATGGCAGCATGCATTAAAAGTGCATGTCCCACTAAAATGTTCCACTAAACACAGAAACAAAAAATGTAGGTGGATTCTATATATACCATGGGTCATGAGAGGGTTAAGATATTAAGCAATCAAGGTGCTAGTAAGACAGCATCATCTTAAAATATGTAAGGCATGGGATTCCAATTGATAAATTACACATATGTTTTGGTCAAATACTCACCACCACCCACTTTGTTTCTCAAAAGAAAAGTGGAACAGTCAAAATATTAAGAAAATAAGAATGTTGTTGAAAGATTATTTTCAAAGAATGTTAAATACTGACTCACATGCATATAAAAATAAACATGAGTTAAAGATTTCACTTAACACATGAATAAGTAAACTGGTGGTGGTGGTGATTATGTGCCTTGGAGTCGGTTCCTACCCATAGCGATCCTGTACAGGGTTTCCAAGGCTGTAAATCTTTACGGGAACAGAAAGCCTCATCTTTCTCCCCCGGAGCAGCTGGTAGTTTCGAACTTCTGACCTTGATGATAGCAGACCAATTCGTAACCACTACGCTACCAGAGTAAACTAATAAAGTATTAAAATTTACCTACAAATAATCTGTTTGTAGATTTAAACCTATGGTCATCAAGTTTGTGACCTATAGGTTAGAGTCGAATTG
>NW_006408537.1:12421286-12422302 GCF_000296735.1 Chrysochloris asiatica
TTTTTTTTTTTTGGTGAGGAAACCTTACTGAATCCACTCTATAATCCTCATTTTGTCCCTCCAGACTACCTTTTGTTCCCTAAATAAAGGAGCATTTTAAAGTAATAATAATTGAGTTTCCACAGAATGTCAAGCCACCACTCATCTGTTATTTTTTGATGCTGGAAGCTACGCCAATGTCTGTTAAACACTATAAGGGTAGACCCATGATGGATAGAATTCAGCTCAACTTCTAGACGAAGCCAGACTAGGAAGAAGGGAAGCAGACTACTTCTGTATGTGTTGCCAAAGAAGAGTTGACTGTGATGATGCCAATGGAGTAAAGCTTTCATGACCTTCATTGTTAATGGGGAAAAACTCAAAATGATGAGAAGCAGCTGTAAGTATCCATTAATAATTGCAATAGGGAATGTATAAAATATGAATCTAATGATACTGAAAGTTGCCAGCTGAAGTGGGAACGTATTGTCAAGTTTGAATCTGAAAATCATGATTTATGGAGTGAATGACAAATGGAAAAGAATGTCATTCCATTAATAATGAAAACAATAACTCAAGATCTAGCTTGAAGTATAATGCTGTCTGTCATAGGATAATAACCATAAGCTTACAAGGCAAACCAGGAACTGCCACTATTATTCAAATTTACATACCAATCACTTAATTAAGTAATGATAAAGTTAAAGAATTCTAGCAACTTCAGTTTCAAGTTGATCAAACATGCGATCAAGATGTATTCATAATTAGTGGTTATTGGAATGCAAAGGTTGAAAACAAAGAGGAAGAGTCATTAATTGGAAAATATAGCCTTGATGATAGAAACAATGCTGAAAATCACATGACAAAAACTTTCAAGACCTAAGAATTCTTCATTTTATATTAAACACCATACAAAAAGAATAAACATATGGACCTCAACAGATGGCATACACTGAAATCAAACCAATTACATCTTTGGGAAGAGACAGTGGGAAATCACCAGATCACCAGTCAAAACAAAGCCAGGGGCAGACTGT
>NW_006408537.1:12422531-12436088 GCF_000296735.1 Chrysochloris asiatica
ATGTCAGAAGAGATTCTGAAACTTGCTCTCCAGTGTAGAGATGCTAAAACAAATGGAAGAAATGAGGAGGTAAAAGAGCTGTAAAGAAAATTTCAAAGAGCAGTTTGAGAAGACAAAGTCAACTATTACAATGAAATTTGCGAAGATACGAAGTTAGAAAAACAAAAAGGGAGAGTGTTCAGCATTTCTCAAGCTGAAAGAACTGTAGAAAAAGTATCAAGTCTCAATTTTCAATATTGACAGACTCTATGGACAAAATATTGAATGATGGTCAAAAGAAGATGGAAAGAATACAGAGAGTCACTGTACCAAAAATAAACGGTCGATGTTTAACCATTTCAAGAGATAGCATATGATTAAGAGCCAATTGTATTGAAGGAAAAAGTCTAAAGTGCACGGAAGACATTGGCAAAGAACAAAGTTCTGAGATTTCATGGAACACAAATTAAAATCTTTCAACAAACTAATGCAGCACTGGAGGCACTCAGTCATCTATGCCAAGAAATTTGGGAGTCAGCTACCTGGCCAACTGATTGGAAGAGATCTATATTTGTGCCCATTCCCAAAAGAGGTGACCCAATGGAAAGCAGAAGTCATCTGACAACACAATTAATATTGCAAACAAGCTAATTATAATTCAAGAACAACAGCAACAGAGCATTGACAGAGAACTGCAAGAAGTTTAAGCTGGATTCAGAGAATGACAAGGAACTAGGGATATCATTCCTAACATCAGATAGATCTTAACCTAAAACAGAGAATACCAGAAAGATGTTTACCTGTGCTTTATTGATTATGCAAAGGCTTTTGACTGTTTTGATCATGACAGGCTATGGACAACATTGCAGAGAATGAGTATTCAGAACACTTAATTGTGCTTATGATGTATCTTACATAGACCAAGAGGTAGTTGCCTGAACAGAGCAAAAGGTATCCTGAATGATTTAAAATTGGGTAAGGTATGGGCCAGGGTTATAGTCTTTTTCCATTCTTATTCAGTCTATACACTGAGCAAATAATCTGAGCAGCTGGATTATATGAAGAAGAACATGGAATCAGGATTGGAGGGGGACTCATTAACAACCTGTGATATGCACATGACACACTCTTATTTGCTGGAAGAAAAGAGGATTTAAAACATTTACTGATGAAGATCAAAGACCACACACATCCCTCAGTGTGGGTTGCACCTCAATGTAAAGAAAATATATATCCTCAGCACTGAACCAATAATTAACATCATGGTAAATGGAAAAAAGATTGAAGTTGTCAACGACTTCATTTTGCTTGGATCCATTATCAACACTCATTTAAACAGCAGTCAAGAAGTAAAAAGGTGTATTGCATCAGAGAAATCTGCTGTGCAAGACCTCTTTAGAGTGTTCAAGAACCAAGATAGCTTGAGGAGTAAGGTGCACTTGACCCAAATCAGGGCATTTTCAATAGCCTCATGTCCATATTAAAGTTGGAAATGAATAGGGAAGACCACAGATGAATCGGTGCATTTGAATTATGGTGTTAAAGAAGAATATTAAAGTTAACAGAAGAACAAACAAATCTGAGTTGGAAGAAATACAATCAGAATGTTCCTTAGAAACCAGTATGGCAAGACATTGTCTTATACTTCAGATATAATATAAAGAATAACCTGTTCCTAGAGAAGGATATCATGCTTGGTAGAGAGTCAGCAAAAAAGAAGAAGACCCCTAAAAGATGGATTGGCACAGTGGTAGCACTAATGGACTCAACTTAACAATAATTGTGAGGATGGCACTGGATCTGGCAGTGTTTTTTTCTGATGTGCAGAGAGAGTCATTGGGTGTTGGAATCGACTCGATGGCACCTAACAACAACAACAAGGATGTCAAAATTGCTGTTGTGATGAGATGTAAGTTGACGATCACTGAATTCTTTAGGGAAGCATTAGATAGTTGGAAACTGCCTTCAGAAGTATATAAACCTAACTAGATGATAAGTTGTAAAGCAATGTTGTTGTTTAGTACCATGGATTCAAGTTATTCAGCTGGGGTTTCAACCACTGATAGTGTGTTTAGCAGTCCTGTGCTTATCCAACAACACCACACTACGAATCTTGCAAAAATAGTAGCTCCACATTATTAAATGTTTGTGTAATAAAGGTTTCTGTTAGTCTTAGCAATGTTTTTTTACTTACTATCATATAACCAATAGGATCCAATACCTATAATATTTAGAATATGTATACAACTTACCAACAAAAAGACAAACAGCTCAGTAAAAAAAATGAGCAAAGGGCATGAATAGATACCTCATCTAAGAGTATATTTAAATGGTCAGCAAACACATGAAAAGATGCTCCAGAATATTAGCCATCAGAGAAATGCAAATAAAAACCACAATGAGATGTCACTTCACTGCCACCAGGATGACTAAGATTAAAAAAGAAAATAGCAAGTGTTGGAGGGGTGTGTGGGAAATTGGAATCCTCAGACTTTGCCTATGGGAATGTAAAATGGTATAGCCATTGTGAAAACCGTTCTGACAGTTTCTCATAAAACTAGAGTTAGAGCTGCCATAGGAACCAGCAGGCTCACGTCCAAGTATATACCCATGGGATCTAATAGAAGTGACAGAAACAAAGTTCATTGAAGCACTATTCACAATAGCAAAATGATAGAAACAACCTAAATGCCCAACAAAGAATGAATGAAGAAGCAAAATGTGGTCCATACATACTACTTTGCATTAAAGAAAAATTAGCTTCTGAAATATTTTACAATGTGGACAAATCTTGAGGACATATGTTGAGAAGTAAGTCAATTACAAAAAAAGACAAATATTGTATGCACTCACAATTACCAACAAGACAGGAATAGATAAATATACAAAAACTAATATAATATCCTGCAGAGCCATCTGGTGGCTCTGTAGGATACGCACTGGACTGCTAACCACATTGTCAGCAATTTGAGCCCACCAGTTGCTCCGTGGGAGAAAGACGAGGATTTCTGCTCCTGCAAAGATCTGCTACCTCAGAAATCCTATATAGGGTCACTATGGATTGGAACCAACACATATAACTGCAACAACAGTAATGCTCATTGGTGATTATCTGCAGGGGAGAAGTGGGAGATAGGAAGGAGTACCTCTTAGTAGTAGGTACTTTTTTTTTTTTTTAATTAAAATGGGGAAGGTGGCACTGAATTCGGGTGAAATCTGGTGTAGCACTGTGGATCAGCACTGTACTGTGACCCACAAGGTGGGCAGTTCAAATCTACCAGCTACTCCTTGGAAACCCTATGCAGGGTTACTATAAGACAGAACTAACTTGATGGCTCTTAACAACATTCTTCATGTTGTCATCTAATGTGAGTAGCCAATCAGTTGAAGGTCAATCATTTTCCTTGGAGGTGTGGCCTGCTTCTAATGTGTTTTAACAAAGATTGCTCTCTCTCAATTCTGCATCCAAGTTATCATTCTCTGACCTCCATCTTTGCTGCCAATTTTGGGTGTCTCAGCCCTATAACCACATAAGTTAGAAGCCTCCAGCAAATTGGGACTTACCAGTCTCGACCACTATATGAGTCATCTTGAAAAATATCTATATATAAATATAGATTTATATACATACACATTTCACTCATTTTATTCTTCTAGATAATCTAGCCTAAGGCATTTGCTCAGCATGCCTTCTATAGTTGATGTGAATAAACTGAACATAAGGAAAATGGATGAATCTGCAAGTGTTAGTTTGCATATGGTTTTGAAGAAATAACAGTCAAGAAGTAGGTGGGGACTAGAGATGCTGATAATAATTAGATATAACTAATCACCTTATTGGATTAGTTTGTTGATTTGGGCGCTTAGGACTGTGGTCTGGTTGGACAATGGAATCAATTGAAAAGGTTTGTGTTTCTCCTCCCAGTACAGTGAACAATCTCTGGGATTTACAAGGGGCAATCTAAATCACCACTGTATCTATCTGGAATAGAGAAAGAAGGAAACCTAGGGATTAAAGAAGATGCTGAACTCTGTCTCCATGAACCCCCACCTACTCCACCTTGAAACCAGAAGTAGTACTAGGTTATGCCCCAGCTACCACAGCTGAGCATTCTGATCAATAACACAAATGCTTTCTGCATCATTCAATATTTTCCCTTTAGCATCCTTGATTTAAGTGGAGGCTTGAATTTTTGCTTCATTTCTTCCAGCTTCAGAAATGCTGAGCATGTTTTTCTTTTTTGGTTTTCTAATTCCAGTCTTTTCACATTTCATTATAATACTTTGTCTCCTTGAGCTGTCCTTTGAAATTTTCTATCCAGCTATTTTGCTTCATCATTTCTTCCAGACTCTTTAGCTTGTTTACAGTCAAGAGCAAATTTCAGTCTTTCCTAACATCCACTTCGATCTTTTTCCTTGTCTTTTTAATGGCCTTTTGTTTCCTTCATTCATGATGTACTTCATATCATTCTACATCTCTTCTGGCCTTCAGTCTTTAGTGTCTAAAGCATCAAAACTGTTTTTAAGATGGTCTCTAAATTCAAGTCAGAGTTTAGAGTTTGGAGTTTTACCCTCATAGAGTTGTTTAAATTTTCTTCAGCTTCAATCTAAACTTGCATATGAGCAATTAGTTGTCTGTTTCAAGCTGGCCTTTGGCCTTGTTTTGCCTGATGAGATTGAACTTTTCCATCGTTTCTTCCTACGTATGTAGTCAATTTGATTCCTGTGTATTTCATCTGGTGAGGTCCATGTGTTATACTCGGCCTTTATGTTGCTGAAAAAAGATAATTTATAATGAATAAGGTGTCAGCCATGCAAAAATCTTATCATGCAATCACCAAAGTCATTTCAATCACCATGGCCATACTTTTCAACTACCATTTTTACCTCTTTATTTCCAATTTTCACAATCCAATAATGAATAATGCAACTTGACTGCATGTTTGTTCAATTTCAGTTTGGCAAAGTTGGTAAAATTCTTTAATTTCATCATTATTGACTTTAGTGGTTTGTGCAAAATTTGAATAATAATTGTATTTACTGGTCTTCCTTGTAGGCATATGGATATTATCCTATCACAGACAGCATTGTACTTAAAGACAAATCTTGAGATGCTCTTTTTGATGATGAATGCTATGTCATTCCTTTCACTTTGTAGTTTCGGACATAGTAAATCATATCATTGTCTAATTCAAAATGGTCAATATCTGCCCTTTTCAGCTCATTAATTCCTAGAATATCAATCTTTATGTGTTCCATTACATTTCTGATGACTTCCAATCTCACCAGATTCATAATTCATACATACCATTTTCTGATTATGAATGGATGTTGGCAGCTGTTTTTTCTCATTTTGCATTGTGCCCACTAGCAAATGAATGTCCTGAAAGCTTTGTTCCATCCATATCATTAAGGGCGACTCTATTTTGAGATTGCAGCTCTTTTTCAGTCTTATTTTGAGTGCCTTCCAACCTTAGAGTCTCATCTTCCGGCATGATATTAGAAAATATTCCTCTTCTATTCGTGAGGTTTTCAATGTATAACGTTTCAGAAAGGTCCACCTGTCCTTTCTAGTTTGTCTTCATCTGGAAACTCCACTGAAATCTGTTCACCATGGATGAGCCTGCTGATATTTAAATGCTGTAGCACAGCTTCCAGCATCACAGCAACACATATGCTACCACAGTAGGACAAACTGACAGAAGAGTGGTAGAATGCCTATTGTGGTGGTAGTTAATTGTTCAGTGGTTGCTATGTGCTTGGTTCTGATGCACAGTGACCCTGTATAGGGTTTCCAAGGCTGTAAATCTTTTAAAGGAGCTAAAAGCTGTATCTTTCTTCCACAAGGAATTGTCCTTTAGTGTTTCCTAAACAATAATTATTATGGGAGCAAATCACCAGCTGCTGTGGAGAGGCTGATAGGTTCAGTCAGATAACCTTTCAGTTAGCAGCAGAGCTCTTAACCATCACATCACGAAGACTCCTTATTTAAAACTCCAAATTATAAAATAAAATAAGATTCGACAGAATAAAAATCAGATAATCCAGACAAGTATGCTCTAGACAAAGTGTATTTCTCCAGTGATGCATATTTGGGAATGTCAGCATACATCAATACATTCTTCAAATATATAATTATTTCATCATTTAGGGGCCAGATAAATAGACAGATGAATAAATAATGGTTAAAAAGCTAAAAGAACTAATCAAAAAATTAATAATGAAGTCCATGAGAGAAGTGTTTTCCATAATTCCATTTTTTGTCTCCTTGTCATGACTTCATTTACTTACAAAATGTTCTTCTTAGCCTTTTTATTTGGTTTAACTCCTTTGCTTCTGTGTTCTGCTTTTCTCCACCTCTTTATTTCTCCAGCCCCACACTTTCCTTATGCTTACTTATGACAATAACTTTTCTTCCTGAATTCAATGACTGAAAGTTGAAAAGTAAAGTCATCTAAAGTTTTTAAACATATCTAGTAGAAATAAAAGATCAAGGGAGATAGATTTCCCATATTTATTGTCTTCATGGTTTTTCTTATTTAAAAATACTTATATATACTCCACTGTCTAAATACTATTAAGTTGTCTTTTCACTTACTGAATATTAGATATCAATGTTTTCAACTAATCTAACCATGAAGGAGAATTGTAACCTTGATATGTACATTTGTAACAAACCAAAATTGTCAACCTGACTAACCCTAAACAACACTAACTATATCAGGGGGAGAGAGAAGCTTCAAGTTGTGTTAATCTGATCTAAAATGGCATTCCATAAACTTATTTCTTGAGTTTATATTTAAAAAAATACATTTTTTTCAACAAAAGAGTATATATATATTCTTTTGTTGAAGTACCTGTCTTGGTTATCTTTGGCATTCATTTGGTCTCTAAACCCATCTTGTTACGTTGTTTCCTCCATTTAAAAAAAAAAAAAAAAATTGACAATCTGTCTCTCAGAGAATAGAATAAGGAAATAATTTTATATATGTTCGCATTCAAAATGAATATGAAAATAAAAGAAGTGGCTTATGATAAAAAAAAAAAAAAAATCCTGAGTGAAAAAAATAAGAATTTTTATTCCAACCAATTGGGATCAACCACTTATTAAATGTCTTGGTTTTATTTATCATTACTTTATCCCTAATGGAAAATGTCAGCATATGTCAATTGCAACCATAAATTGTTTTTAACAGCAGAATGTCTTAAAAAACAAAGCAAGACTGGGGCAACAAAACTGACTCCAGGCATGTTAGGAAAAGATAGCTGTCCTAAATACCTATACAAAATTTTTATTGAAAGATAAGATTCCACAAATTTGGCTATAAATACAGTCTTCAAAATTAATCTCAAGAATTTAAACTATTTATAGAATTTAGCATGCAAGATAGCACAATTACTGAGACTATATATTTACATATAACACTATATATATATATATACTGGAGTCCTGGTGTGGTGCCTTGGGTTAATGCACTGGACTGAAAAGTCAGTTTGAATGCAACATCAGAGGTTCAAGTTCACTAGCTGCTCCTCTGCTGTTCTTCTGAAACCCTATACAAGGTTACTATGAGTAGGAATTGACTTGACTCGATGGCACTTAACAGCAACAACAACTGTCAGACAACCTAATAAGTTAGTAAGCATGGGTGTACTTATGCTTGCTTACTTATCTGTAGCAATCAATTTCACATTTCTTCACCACATCAAAGATTCTGCTTCTAATCATGACTGGCGATTATATCTCTCTGAAACCCACAGTACCTTCCTACAGAATCAAAGGGTCTTTACAATTTATAATCCCTGACAGGGATGGAGAACTCTTATACAAGATAAGCACTGGCTTACTTGTACTTATTTACTAATCGGTAATAAACAGTTTCATATGATTAATACCACCTGTTTTTACCTTGCATTTAACAAGAAATGGAGAGAATTCATGTATTTGTATTATTCATGGGGAGTCCTGGTATAGCTCTGTAAGATAAGCACTGGACTACTAACTGCAAAGCTGGAGGTTCAAACCTACCAGCTGCTTCTCAGAAACCCTGTGTAGGGCACTATGATTCAGAACAGACTCAATGGTCCTTAACAACAATTTTACATTTTAAGAAATTTTATTTTTTTATTGCTGCTGTGTATGCATTTCAGTTCTCACTTTATCAGAGATAGTTAACAAAACTTGTATGCTGTTCTTCTTAGTTTAGGAAAAGTATCCTGGTTTTCTTGTTATGAACATGAGTGTCATTTTATTTTTACTGATGAATTCCAGCTAGTTATTCATGAATTAAAGTGACGGATAGATTTCTTCTTGGAAAGTTTTATGACATATAATTTTGTAATTCACATTCACACATCTGCAGAGACTTATGTAACCAGTATATCTTGCCATTTTAATGATCAATTAAACTTTTAAATCTAGTCTAAAACAGTATATTAAGATTAAGTAATTCCCCACCCTGCCAGACTATATATAATCCAAATACTTTTCTCTTTTGTTTTAACTTTCCAACAATAGTTTGTAATTATGTATTTCCTTCAGTGAGATATTCACGTTGTTGATAAATGTCTTTGAATTGGTTCTGACTCATAACAACCTTATATTGGGTTTCCAAGTAGCAGCTGGTGAATTTGAACCCTTGATCTTGCTGTTCAAAATGACCTTGAATTCCAGTGCATTATCCCACAGTGCTACACCAGGAGATCTTCAAAACATGGTGAATATTAGACTTTCCCTTAACTTTGACAATGTAATCAGTAGAGATTTAAGAAGGCCTGGTGGTACAATGGTTAAGTGCTAACTGTTGAGAAAAAGGTCAGCAGAAAAGGCCAGACCTTTCACTCCATATATAAGAAGACCTGTCAATCTTCTTTCATAAATATTACAACCTAGCAATCTCTATGAGACAGTTCTACTCTATCCTAAAGGGTCACTATGAGTTGGAATTGACTCAGTAATGCAACAACAATAGCAAAATATTTCATCGTTTTTAAGAAACTATTACAAGCAGAGCTTCAAATCAGTTATTTCCTGGTTTGCCCTACTGCTAAGAATTTGCATTTTCACCCTAGATATATTGAATTAGAATTGACATTGTAACAAGCTCCCCAGGGGACCTGGGTACCATTAAGAATTATCTAGGGATCTTGTTACAATTTTGATTCAGTATATCTGGGTAAAAGTGGGGAATTCTTAGCAGGGGGTCAAACCAAAATAACTGGTTTGATGCCCTGCGTGCAAGTCTACTTTTGATGAAAATATAGCACCTTTAAAAAAAATTTTTTTTAAGTTTTTATTGTGAGGTTTACATGGGAGAACATCAGCTTTACACTCATCTTATCGTATTTTGTTTCATTGCAATGATTACAGTCCCCTCCTTGCATCATCATATAACCCCAAAGGGTACACCACAAAGGTCTGCTCCCACCCCACCCCTGGACACCAACACACAGTTCTTCTCCGGCCCTAAGTCCAGTGTTTCCAGCCATTCCATCTGTCCACGTCATCGTCTCTGTCTCTATCCCTGGCATCACTGCCTCTCTGGATAGGGTCCTGCTCTCCATTTTTCTCACTTGCTGGTCCCAGGAACCTCTGCTCCTGGGCTGCAAAATCAATCACTCTCCTTTTATCAAAAAACATCTACCTCTATATTTCCTACCCTCACAGTCAGTCCTGATGGCAATTATTCACTATTGTACCACAAGAGTCTTATCCCCATTTCCTTTCACCAGCCTGGTCCCAATGGATTAGAAATCATTCAGTAGTGATTCTACCTTCCCCCGCCCCATCTGGAACTAGGCTCCCTCTTGAAGGCTTGTAAGCCAGTCACTTCTTGCCTTTTCAGGGCCTCCAGGCCTCCCATTTTGGGTAGCCAATGTCTAAGTTGCCCATCCCTGTCAACCCTGTGTACCGAGGGGGTGGGAGTGATCCTCCCTGTAAAGATGTGTTCCCTTTTTTGAGATGCTACATCCATAAGTATAGGTAAAGTTCATCAAATTGCCACCTCTTCTTTCTTCTTCTAGTAGAGTTCTGATCATCTAGCCATTGAAGCCGGGTCAAGTATGGGTGTTCCTGTGCCTCTCCCCTCACTTCTTATCAGCTGGACTCTTCGCACTCCACTCTAGTCCTCTGGGGCCATGTCACTGCCTCTGGGCCCAGAAATCCCCGGGTCTTGTCGTACTGCTAGCCATTCAGGTCTCCAACCGGGTTCATGGGGGTCTATTGAATGTGGTCAAACTTAGCTTGAAACTTCATTGCTGTTTTTCCCCCTCTTCCCTTAGCGGTGACCAACATGGTCACCAGCCAAACCACATGCTTGCTTATGCATTCCCCTTGAGTCTCAGTCTTATAAGGGGATTTGCTCTGAGGGATCCTGACCACTTGCCTTGATGGCGCTTAGGCAAACAGCTTACTTGTTCTGCCATTATTGTTTCGGAGTTTTCCTGCCATTCTTTCTTTCAGGAAGTATCTTCTGTTCTTCTAGTCATCCAGGCTGGTCTAACTCATCCTTTCCAGTGGAAATTTCATACCTCAGTGGGTTCTGGATGGGGTTCTGGATTCCACTGATGGTCTTGTGCAGTGTAAAGTTTCCACAGGAAGCCTCTTTCAATGGGCAACTTCGAGCTTCCTTTAAGGTATTCCAGTCAGGTATAGTCTGAAGACAGACTTACAAACTTTCCGTAGTGATGATTCTGGCTATTCCTTTCTCCCCACCTTAAGTGTCTATTTTACAATGGTAAGCAAGGGAAACCAAGATTCAGAAGACAGTCAAGCATCTTAACACTATTCCCCTCTTTTATCCCTTCAAACTGTGCCTCAATTCCTGTATCCCGAAGCCTGTTATTTCAAGGTTGTGCATACATCATCATTTTCCTCTGTCCCACTTAGCCCATGCAAACCTGCCTAACTGCTCTCCTATCAGCCTTGTTCTTCCATTCCTCTCCCCCTTCTTGTGTATTGCCCCACTGCCACCCCCCAGGAACCCAAGCTATCCTGTTTCTATTCTTTACCCTGTCCTCTATCTTCCCCTCCCTCCCTTCCCTTCTCTTGTCCCATACATCCTGGAGATCAGCATATATATATCCCCCCCCCCTTTTAGTGCGGGTTCGTTTATTTACTCTTTCACAATAATGGTCCTATGCAGTATTTCTCCTTTTGTGACTAATTTCACTCAGCATAATGTCCTCAAGGTTCATCCATGTTATGCAGTGGCTTGCAGCTTCCTTGTTGTTCTTCAGGGTGACATAATATTCCATTGTGTGTATGTACCACAGTTTGTTTATGCATTCTTCAATTGATGGGCACTTAGGCTGTCTCCATCTTTTTTGCTATTGTATATCTCTAACAACATATGCAATTATATTCTCTCCTATTCCTCATAATAATAGATGCTTTGGTAGTATAGTGGTTACAAGTTGGGCTGCCAACCTCAAGGTCAGCAGTTCAATACTATCAGTGGATTCATGGAAGAAAGATGGGGCTTTCTGCTCCTGTAAAGATTTACAGCCTCGGAAACCCTATACCTGGTCGCTATGGGTTGGAACCAATTCAATGGCACTTAACAACAACAGACAGAAATCCTGAATCCATTCCCTTCTTACTACTGGTCAAAAAGAACTGAATGAATCCACTGCTTACAGAAGCTTTTGTGGTGACTGACAGGTGGGCTTTGATGCAATGGTTTCACAAGTATTAGACTGAAGTTTCAAATCAGGGAGTCAAGGAGTATTTTGTGAGTGACAGAAACACTATGTGTAACTGCCTGGTCACACACTGTTTGGTGCTATATATGTTAATGGCAAAGCAAAACACCAAGAAACTATGTATACAACGTCCCTGAAGTGTGTATGTACCTAGTGAGAGAAAGGGGAATGGGTAGATAATGAGTAAAGTAGGGAGCTGAGAGAGAGTGATGCCTCTTCTTTTCCTACACATAAGAATGTGGAAGGTTTCTCTAAGCAGTTTTCTAACTGCTAACTCTCACTGGTTTCTCAGATGCTGTCAATAATCATAGAGAATAGGAGTTCTTCTACTTCCTTCTGCTGTTCCACATAAATGACTTTGCTCTAACTTATTACATCTTCCTGTTTACAGCCACTCTAAGATCTTTTTCATTAAACTTTCTCTTTTACAGGTGAATATTGAACTCCTGGTGTGGCGCTATAGGATTAGCACTGGACTGCGAACCACAAGATCATTGGTTCAAAACCACCATCTACTCCTGCAAAACCCTATATGGGGTTGTGGCTATGAGTTAGAACTGACACAATGGCATTTAACAACATCCTCAATGAATATCTGAGTTGAAAACAATATCCTCTTGCATAGTATTTTTATCAAGAAACATTTCATTTGAAACATCCACAAAATAGTACTTTGGGAGACTTTCTGTTTGGGGATGAAATGGCAAACATGGGGCAATCAAAAATCAAGATAATCGTCCAATTTTGTCTGTATTAATATTTGATATAAACTAGCAGTGTCTTATTCTGGATCTTGAGTTCTATAGATAAAACATTTAATTGATTTCATTTTCCCTGTCAGCATCATTAACTTTGAAATTTATTGATGGCATTGTATGGTTCCCTCTGGTGCTTAAATTAACATCTGAAAACCCTTACTAATTTGGTCAAACACAAGCAGGCGACTGTAAATAAGTAAAGAAATTGTCTCTGGTGCCACAGATTTGAAGACAGATTAACTGGGATTGCTTTTTCATTAAAATGTCTTCATAATTGGGTTATAATAAGGAGACTATTATTGAAAATCTCTGAATTTTCTGGAAACCACTGCACTGGACATTTGGTTACCATTTGGTGCTATGGTAAGTGAGCTATTCAGTCTGCCCATGTGTGTCCTGGTGTGGTGCTGTAGGTTAATGTGCTGGACTGCAAAGTAGCTTTGAACGGCAAACTCAGTCATTCAAGCTCACCAGCTGCTCCTTGGGACACCCTATACAGACAGAGTCACTGTGGATCAAAACCAATAGCACTTAGCAACATGTGAGCTTGAATTAAATGACTCCCCAATTCTCTAGCCTAACCACTATGGTGTACTAACTGCATTTAAAGAGAACATAAAAGAATTGGAAAGATTGCAAATGATGTAATGAGAAAGAAAACAGGAGAAACTATATAAAGAATTTAAGAAGTGATATGTTGGGCTTTGAAATGATAATTTCTCATTTTTCTGATTTCTATTTATCTATTATAATCAAATATTGTAATGAAGATTATAAATTCATTTTTGGTTCACTGAAACCAAATTGGTATTATCAGTATGATGTTTTTTCTACCTTTTCAGACATATTTAGGATGGATTCCATACCCTTTACCTTCTATAGTAAGCATCATTTCACTTAATCCTTCTATCATTTTTATGGTTAAAAGTTATTAAATCCTACATTATAAATGAAGAAACCAAGTCCTATGTCATACACCTAATAAATTAAGATCAAAGCCTAAGTATGTTACATGGTGGTGGTGTGTATTGGAGTCGGTTCCAACTCATAGTGACCCTGCACAGGGTTTCTGAGAATGTAAATCTTTACAGGAGCAAAAAGCCTCATCTTTCTTCTG
>NW_006408537.1:12436368-12438720 GCF_000296735.1 Chrysochloris asiatica
GCAGTTCAAACCCACCGCCTGCTCCTTAGAAACCCTATGGTGTGGGTACTTATAAGCCGTGGAGTCAGTTCTGACTCATAGTAACCCTGTACAGGGTTTCTGAGGCTGTAAATCTTTACGGGAGCAGAACGTCTCATCTTTCTCCTACTGCAGACCTCTGGTTATCGCAGGATGCTAACCAGAGCTCCTTTGGAAACTCTATAAGGGTCAATATTGGTGGGAACCTAGCTGATGGCACTTAACAATAACAACATTCTTTGAATTGACATAATTTCTAGAAGTTTTTATTAGTAGCGTCACTAGGATTAGTGCCATGCAGTGCAGAAATGCATGGTGTCATACTCTCTTCCTTCATGGCAAGGGCTGGTCTGGTGGGTAGAGTGCCTTGACTATACTCTCAAACAGGGAGCACTGTGAATCCATGTCCCTCTAAGCCCCACCTCCTCATGGCTCTCTACAGTTCCTGCCCTCACCCAGTGGTCAAGGCAGAGACTCTCCTTGTCACCCTATGGTCGGTGCCATGGCCTGCCTGCTCAACCCTGACTCTGCGTAAATGGGAGGTACCGACCCTATGATCATTTGGGTGTCACTCCTTCTGACGGATCTACGTGGCATGGTTTTCACACACAAGCCCAACTCCTTTGCGATGTGATTATTTATTAAGCCCTCTCCCCTTGTCTTATTTTACATACTACATATTGTACTTTTCCCACATTAATTGGTAAACTATCTCGAATTCTAACAAAATATGCAGAGTCCACAATGTTTCCAATGTGTTTCTTATGTAATTAAATAAAACACAAAAAAAGAAAACTGGTTGCCTTTGTAGGAGACTGTTCCATGTCTCAGAGACACGGCTAAGAGCCGGAGTGGCGGTGTTGTGGTTAAGTGCTACCGAGTCAGTTGCGACTCATAGTGACTCTGTGTAGGGTTTCCGAGGAGCAGCTGGTGGGCTTAAACTGCCGACCTTGCAGTGCTTGCCTTACAGCATCATACACAGAATTCCTGAGAAGCAGTATGAGGAAAGATTAAGATTCTACAAATTTCTTGCTGTTTTAGTTAGTTTTCTGGTCTGTAAAACAAACATAATGATATGTTTTAGCATTGTTTTGTTAATTAAGTGACTTAATTAAGATAAATTGTTTAGAACAATATCTTAAAACATGGGAAACCCTAAGTAGGAAAAACTGAGAAATAGCAATAAAGTAAATTAACCAACCTTATAATATGCTAAATCAGTGGTAATGCTATAACTTGAACTAAGAACATTTGGATTAACACATGGAATTGAACTATTGCACAACACAACTTTTTAGTAAGACCATCTGCCATTTCAGAGTCCCACTGCCGTGGTTAAAGTGTATCTAAAAAATCTCAACTTTTTTGTTGTTTTATCTTCCTTCATTGATAAAAAAAATCACTTTATTTTTAGAATGATTGGAATAAAATCTTAACTGAAACAACATACTTTTGAGGTCACTTGGGATATTTCCAAGTATTCAGAAGTAGAGATCTTTGAGCAATTACCCTTCTCATTCATACAAGCAATTTGAGGTCCCAGGGAGGCACAAACAGTTTGTGCTGAGACTTTTAACCTAAAGGTTGGCATTTGAAATTCCTTACCCCCAGTGGCATCAGGAAATAAAGGCCTGGCAAACTGCTTCTCTACAGATTATTGTCAAGAAAATCCTATAGATCAATTCTATATATAATCCATACATGATTTGGAATGAACTTGGAGACAACTTTTTGTCCTTTTTTTTATGCCCTTGATGAAGGTGTAGACAGTCTTCTAAATCAAGTTCAGAGTAATTCCTCAATGAAAAGTCTATTCTAGATATTCTTCAAAGTAACAAGTTTTTAATTAATATCCACATTGATTTTTAACACATTCGTTAAAATCCTTATTTACTTTCCACCTTTTGCAAGCATATGAGGTTATTGAAAATACCTTAGTCCTCAAACTAACATCTTTGCTCTTAAACACTTTAAAGAGGTTTCATGCAGAAGATTGGCCTAATGCAATACATCGTTTGATCTCTTGACTGCTGCTTCCATGAGTGTTGATGGCTGATCTGAGCAAAATAAAATATTTGACAACTTCAATCTTTTCTCCATTTATATGGATGTTGTTTATTGGTCTGTTAGACCTGAGAATCAAAATGCGAGATTGGAGAGACAGCACCAGAGACGCAGAGTAAGAAACGAAGAGTCTTTATTGCTGATCAGCGTCTACATACAGGCTAAGGCAAGCTCTCTAAGGTTTGCAGCCCCGAGCTGTCTATGTTGTTGTTGTTGTTAAGTGCCTTCGAGTCGGTTCCGACCCATAGCGACCCTGTACAGGGTTTCCGA
>NW_006408537.1:12439383-12446940 GCF_000296735.1 Chrysochloris asiatica
GTCTTCCCCTATCCTGATGCCACATTTTTCTTCATATAATCCAACTTCTCAGATTATGTGCTCTGCATAAATAGATTAAATATGGTGAAAGAATACATCCCTGGTGAACACCTGTCATAATTTTAAACTATTCAGTGTTCCCTTGTTCTGTTCGAACAACTGCCTCAACAATGTCATCCATAATTAGTCATTATCCACACAACCAAAAGCCTTGCATAGTCAATAAAGCATAGATAAACATCTTTCTTGTATTCTCTGTCTTCAGTCAAGATCCATCTGACATCAGCAATGATACCCCTCATTCCATGTCCTCTTCTGAATCTAGCTTGAACCTCTGGAAATTATCTGTCAATGTATAGTTGAAGTCATTTTTGGATTATCTTTAGAAAAATTTTACCTGTATGAGGTATTAATCATATTGTCTGATGACTTTCGCATTCCATTGGGTCACCTCTCTTCAGGATGGGGACAAATATGAATCTCTTTCAGTCAATTGGCCAGGTAGTTGCTTCCATATTTCTTGGCATAGATGAGTGAGTGCTTCTATTGCTGCATCACTTTGTTGGAAGATTTCAATTTGTATTCTATCAATTCCAGATCCTTGCTCTTTTCCAACATCTTCAATGCAGTGTGGACTTCTGCCTTTTGTATCATTGGTTCTTAATCAAATGCCACCTCTTGAAATGGTTGACATCAGCGATTTCTTTTCAGTACAGTTTCTCTGTGTATTCCTTCCATCATATTTTGATGCATTTTGCATCATTCAATATTCATAGAATTCTTCAATATTGCTAGTCAAGGTTTTAATTTTTTCTTCAGTTCTGTCAGCTTGAGAGATATTGAGTGTGCTCTTCCCTTTTGCTTTTCTAACTCCATTTCTTTGAGCATTTCTTTATAATATTTGACTTTGTCTTCTTTAGCTGTTCTTTGAAATTTTCTATTTAGCTCTTGTACCTTCTCATTACTCCCATTTTCTTTAGCATAGTTATACAGGAGAGTAAGTTTCAGAGTCTCAACTGACATCTATTTTGTTTGTTTCCTTCTTTCTTGTCTTCGTAATGGCATTTTGCTTTCTTCCTGTACCACGTTCTTAGTGCCATCCAACACCTCTTCTGATCTCCAGTCTTTAGTATCTAATGCAGCAAATTTGTTCCTCAGCTGATCTCTAAATTCAGGTGGAATATATTCAAGGTCCTATTTTGATTCTTGTGGACTTGTTTTATTTTTATTCAGCTTCAGCTTGAATCTGAATATGAGCAATTGATGGTGGTTCCATAGTCTGCCCATGGCCTTGTTTTGGCTGATGATATGATCTTTCTACCATCTCTCCCCACAAATGTAGTCAATTTGATATCTGTGTAGTTCATCTTGTGAGCTTCAAGTGTATAATCATCTTTTATGCTGTTTAAAAAAGGAATTTGCAATGAAGAAGTCATTGGTCTTATAGAATGGGAAAAAAATTTTTGCAGTGATGTATCAGACAAGGGATTGATTTCTAAAACATACAGGAAGCTACAACACCTCTACAAGAAAAAGACAAAAAACCCAATTAAAAAAGTAGGCACAGGACATGAACAGACACTTCACCAAGGAAGATATTCAGGCAGCAAACAAACATGAAGAAATGTTCACGATCATTAGCCATTGTGGTTGTTGTTGTTGTTGTTGTTAGGTGCCATCAAGTCAGTATCGACTCATAGCGACCCTATGCACAGAAGAACAAAACATTGCCTGATCCTGGGCTAGCTTCTCTATTGTTGCCACGCTTGAGTCCATCGATGCTGCCACTTGGCTAATCCATCTCATTGGGGGTCTTCCTCTTTTTCTCTGACCCTTCACCTTACCAAACATGATATCCCTCTACAGTGACTGGTCCCACCTGACAATATGTCTGAAGTATGAGAGACAAAGTTTGGCCCTCTTGGCCTCCAAGGAGCACTCTGACTGCACTTCTTCCAACACAGATCTGTTGGTTCTTTTGACAGCCCATGGCACTTTCAATATTCTCCTCCAACACCATAACTCAAATGTGTCAATTCTTCTACAGTCTTCCTTATTTGCTGTCAATTTCATCATCAATGTTTTTAGTGGGTGTGTAAATTTGAATAATGGCAGTATTAACTGGTGTTCCTTATAGGACTATGGATATTATTCTATTACAGACAGCATTGTACGTCAAGACAGATCTTGATATGTTCTTTTAGATTATGAATGCAACTCATGCCTCTTCAATTTGTCCTGCCTGGGTTACAAACCATTTGCTTGTCAGATTCAAAATGGCCAATACCAGTCTATTTCAGCTCACTAATGTATAGGATATTGATGTTTATGCATTCCACTTCATTTTCCAATATTTCAAGATTCAAACTAAGTATATTCCATGTTCCAATTATTAATGGATGTTTATAGCTGTTTCTCTTCATTTTGAGTTGGTCCCCATCAGCAAATAAGGTCCAAAACGTTTACTGCATTTGTGTCATCACTGTCAACTCAACTTTGAGGAGGCAGCTCTGCCCCAGTTGTATTCTGAGTGCCTTCATCTTTTGGTTCATCTTCTGGCACTATAGCTGACAATTTTCTGGTGCTCATCATCATATTTCAATAGTCAAGATTTTGGTGCTATCTAACATTAATTCCATTGCTGTTCATAAGGTGTTCGGTGACTAAATATTCAAAAATAATCTGTCTCCTTTCTAGTCTATCTTCATCTGGAAGCTCATCTGAAACCTGTCCACCATGGTTGATCATACAGGAATTAAAAATACCTTCTGCATAGCTTCCAGAATCACAACAACATGTAAGCCACCACAGTATGACAGACTATCAGATGAGTGGTTGTTTAACACTTTTAGCCCACACTTAATAGTACTGTAAGCAGCCCATGTCTGGGATTTGGGAAAGGCAACAGATAAGAAAAATCCTAGTAAACAGACAAAATGTTGTTGTTGAGTGCTGTCAAGTCGGGTCCAACTCACAGCAATACTGTAAAGGGCTTCTAAAGAGCAGATGGAGGATTTGTACCCTCGATCTTAAGGTTCCCAGATCAGTGTTTATCCTACGGTACCACATCAGGACTTCTAAACAAGAAAAAATATTTGTTGTTGTTGCTGTTAAATGCCATTGAGTAGGTTCCCTCTCATAGAGACCCTGTATAGTGTTTCAGAGGAGCAACTGGTAGGTTTGAACTGCTGAACTTAGCGTGAGAAGTCCAGGGCTTATCCAACACCATCACACCAGAACATCAAACAAGCAAAAATAGACTTAAGTAATTATAAGTTCCTCCAGCTACCTAAAATTAGAGTATTCCTATGAAACATTTCATAAGCCAAAATGTTATAAAGCAAAGAAGCAATCGTCATTAATTTATTTGAATGTTTCCATATTCAAAACATAACCTAACAAATAAAACCAAATAACACATAAAATCTACAATAACATTAACATGTGTTCACAGGTACAATTCAAAGTTAGGGGGACATGATGTTTAGATGCTGAGTGCAGTTCCTTGGGAAGGAACTTAGTGCTCCATTCTTGAAGTTCAGGTTGTACACTGTCTTTTTTACAGCTGATGTAAAACAAATGTTGAATGGTAGTTTACTTTGATCTTTTTATGTAAAAGCAAAAATCATCTCTAAAAACAGATCTTTCATGTAAGTCTTTCATAAAGGCTAAATGGGTAAAGCAAATTTTGAAAACTGGGGATACCTGTATAGGGCCACTGTGAGAATGTATTCAATGGCCACAGTTTTGTTTTGTTGTTTTTTAAGTAAACAGAAAATGTGAGTGTGTTTGTGTGAATGCCACAGTTTCCTCTAATGTGAAATATACAAGCAACATTTTGAGAAAACGTTTAATGCTCCAAAATCTTAACTAAAACTTTAAAAAACATTTAAAATTATTTTCCTATAATTAAACACATATATACTTATATCAAGGAGCTCTGGTAGTGTAGTGGTTATGAATCAGGCTGCCAACCATGAGGTCACAGTTCAAAACTACCAGCGGTTCCACGTGAGAAAGATGAGGCAAATCCTATGCAGGGTCACTATGAGTCAGAACTGACTCCATGGTACTTAACAACAACATATTTATATCAGGTCTAAATGTTAAAAAAAAAAAAAGCTATACACAAGTCCTTTTTGTTGAATATTTTTCTCCCAAACTTTTCAATATACTTTATTGTTTGAATATAATCCCATGCCATATGATTAGTATGAAGTTCATCCTTGTTCTCGGACACAAAGTAGATAGATATGTCAAAGTTCTAAAACAGTTATAGATGTTTTTGAACTTTGTAAAATTCTGAACTTAGTGATTGAAATGTTACAAGACTCAAAAGTAACCTGACTTCTTTTAGAATCAACTTCTGTACAAATAACATTACTCATCCTGCTTGTGCTCTCCCAAGTGACAAATCCCCACTTCAAGTCCCTAAGTAGATATCCTGGTAAGGAGTATGATCTGAGCTCCAAAGGACTATCAGAAATTAAAGAATAAAAAGTACCATCTTCTGATGTCTGCTAGTCCCCAGGCCATTATTATGAAGTTAATCTTCATTGTCCCCTTTCCCATATTTTATCAATAGGAAAAGGCTGAATGTTTGCAAGTTAGTGATACATAGGCACCTGAAGGCATATTTCAAGGTTTATAGGTTTGAGGCAAATATTATCAAAAGTATTACAGGTTCATTTTTATGACTCTGGAGTTCTGGTGTGGCACTGTGGGCTAATGTGTTGTACTGCAAAGTCTTTTGAATCACAAGATCAGTGGTTCAAGCTTACCAGCTGCTACTTAGAAACTCTATACAGGGTTGCTATGGGTTGGAAATGACTCAATGGCACTTAACAACAATAACAACAACAAAGTTGGATTTCAGGAAGCAATGAGATATATGAAATTTTAAGAAGAAAAAAATTCTTGCATCTATGAAAAATAAATTTCTTCCTTTGCTTATCTGCTGATTTCCTTGAAAAAGAGATTTGTAAAAATGATATGGAAGAACCTCAACTCCTGTTTCCTTTTTCTTCTCTGTCTTTAACGGAGAGGATATTGTGGTAGAAAAAAATGTGCAACTTATCACAGGCTATCTTTCCATGTGGAAGACTTTTGAAGAAGGAGTTTAAATTCAAGTAGGAATCCCTGAATGGGATCCATGCTCAGCTGCTGACTCAGATGATTTGGAGGTTGATGTCACAGGCAATCTACTTCTGTAAAATCAGCCATTGAACCCCTATGGTGCACAGTTCTAATCTGATGGGTCATCACGAGTTGTAATCAGTTCAACTGCAACTGGTACTGGGAAATTTTGATAATCTGTAAAAGTAATTCTTACTCTGTGATTCAAGGAACATTTCAAGAAGCAGATTTATGACTCCCTATTGTCTGTAATAGTGTTTCATTGGTTACAATCATGTTTTAAGTAAGCATTTGTAATAAAAATCTTATTCATTCAGTTACTCACCAGTCCATTCACTGAGAGTTCATTAAATTGCATAATTAATTCATCTAAATGTATAACTTAAGAAGCAGTGATTTCCATATTTTTATTTGGGAGAAGACATAATTTTACTTTTTCCAAAAAATTTTTGAGATGAAACATCTGCATTAGTTCTAAGAACACAAATCTAATTTTCATATTAAGTCAGTCTTTTCATATTATAAATGACTAATTATATTCCTAGAAATTCTGTGTTGGATTCATGTTTTGCAAAACAAATATTTCAAAACAAAAGCAAATTTTAAAACCCAATGTTTTAAATGTCTCTATGGTAGATGTCTTTGTCCTTTTATAGAAACTCCAATTTATATTTCATTTTTCACTTGATACTCAGAGAAACAAGAGCAATACATTTATATGCAAATTTTCAGGTTAATGAAATTTAATGTTTGGCATAGGTACCTGGAAGCTTAGTTCTTGACCCTTCATCAAGGCATATCTACCCAAGTGCATATCTACTTCTCAATAGCAGGTAAACTGTTTTAAAAGATTTTCACTCTAATTTGATTTAATCACATAAAGGGGAAAGAAAGTACTTTCTAAATAGCAAAAGCATTTGTCAAGGTTACAAGGCCTTTAGGAGTGCCACCAATTCACAGAAACAAGAAGAACACATTTATATAAAAAATTCTTTATTGAGCTCATGAAGAATCTGTACTTAGACCAAGAGTCAGTCATTAGAATGTGGCAAGGGGCTACAGAATGGTTTAAAACCAGGAAAAGTGTTCATTAGGGTTGTATACTTTCATCATAATTATTCAGTGTGAATGCTGAGCAAATAATCTGAGAAACTGGATTATATGAAGAAGAATGCAGCATCAGGATTGGAGGAAGACTTACTGACAACCTGTGATGTGCAGATGATGCAACCTTGCTTGCTGGAAGTGAAAAGGACTTGAAACACATATCGATGAAGATCAAATACCACAGAAGGACATCATGCTTGGAAAAGTGGAGGGTCAGAAAAAAAAGGAAGACTTCCAATGAAGTGGATTGGCGTAGTGGCAGTAATAATGGGCTCAAGCATGACAACAATTATGAGGATGGCACTGGATCAGGCGGTTTTATTCTATTGTGCAAAGGGTCACTATGAGTCATAGCATGTAACAACAACTACAAAAGCCTATTCAATATTATTTACTCTATTTTATTGGTATTTATGTACATATTCTAATGCTATAAATTGATAATTTCCCCTGTCTTCCAAAGGAATCTCTAAAGAATTCCTACATGTTACACAGACCAAAACTTCCATGTCATAAGCAACCATAGGTGAGAACCAGAAAACCTGGTCATCTGTGGGACTGTGATGCCTACAGTATGATAAGGACCCCACAGATTGGAAAAATCGCATATCCTCTATAGGGTTTCTGCAGAGAAGCTGGTGGGTTTGAACCCCTGAACCTGCAGCTCAAACCAAGTTTGTGGTCAAGTGCTTACCCTATAGTACCACACCAAGATACTATATGAGTTGTATCCTGTTAGTCAATTAAACATTAATCTAGTCTGTGAAGGTATTTCATAAATATGATTAACATTTACAGTCATTGGACTTTAAGCAAAGTGTTGTTAAATGCCCTTGAGTTTGGTTCTAACACATAGCAACCCTTTGCAGTGTTTCTGAGGAGTGATAAGTGGTTTTGAACAGCAGACCTTGACATTAGCAGTCTATTGCTTATCCTACAGCACTGCTCTAGGACTCCTTAAGTAAAGTTGTTGTTATCAAGTACTGCTGAATTGGTTCTGACTCATAGGTTTGTTGGGGACCGCAAAGCACTGAGATGTTGAGGCCCTGTGTCATGGACGAAAATCCTACATGATGGGCCCACTCAGGATGGCTAGCCAGGGACCCTGAGGGCCAAAGAAAGTGATCTCCTGACGTCCCAGGTTCATTGGCTTTTGCGAACTCACTGGTGGGCTACCTCTGTATAATTTTCTTTGGTCTTATTATTCATTCTATGCTTCTAACTCCAGTAATTGTAGCTTCTGAGAAAATGGTTTCTTATGTGCCTCTCTTAATGTCTCCACTGTGTTGGCAATGCGTAGGGTACTAGGAACAA
>NW_006408537.1:12447040-12447651 GCF_000296735.1 Chrysochloris asiatica
ACTCATCTCTGCCAAGAAATTTGGAAGACAACTATCTGGCCAACTGATTGGAAGAGATCCGTATTTTTGCCCATTCCAAAGAGAGGTGACCCAATGGAATGTGGAAATCATCGGACAATCTCTTTAATATCCCATGTGAGTAAAGTTTTGCTAAAGGTAATATAGAAACAGCTACAATCATACATTGACAGAGAACTTCCAGAGGTTCAAGCTAGATTCAGAAGAGGCTGTGGATCAAGGGATATCATTGCTGATGTCTGATTGGTCTTGGCTGAAAGCGGAGTATATCAGAAAAATGTCTACCTGTGCTTAATTAACTACGTAAAGACTTTTGATTGTGTGGATCATGACTAGCTATGGATAACATTGCAAAGTATGAGTATCCCGGAACACTTAATTGTGCTCATGAGGAATCTGTACCTGGAACAAGAAACAGTTGTTCGAACAGAACATGGGAACACTGAATGGTTGAAAATTTAAAAAGTTGTGGGCCAGGTTGTATTCTTTCACCATACTTATTCAACCTCTATGCTGAGCAAATAATCCAAGAAGTTGGGTTCTATGAAGAAAAATGTGGCATCAGGATTGGAGGAAGACTCATTAACAACCTG
>NW_006408537.1:12448292-12450610 GCF_000296735.1 Chrysochloris asiatica
CATGGCAACAGTGGTGAGGTTGGCCCATGATTGGGCAGTGTTTCATTCTGCTGTGCTTAAGGTTGCTATGGGTTAGTACCAACTCGATGGTACCTAACAAAAACAACATCTGTCAGTCAGATAATTGTTTTATTCTTATTTATAATCTCAAAATGGTGCTAGTTGGACGTGTCAGTTATAAATCTTCTTTTGTTTATTATTTTCTTCTTAATATTTGCTCTCTGATGTTACAAACAACAACAACAGGAACAAAAACCTAGAGATGATAGTTAAACCATGTATGGGAGAAATGTCAAGAAAATTTTGTATATATTATCTTACTTACGGTGTGGTGCTGTGGGTTAATGTGATGTATTGCAAGGTTGGCAGTTCAAGCTCACCAGCCACTTCTTGGAAACCCTAAACAGGGTGGCTATGAGTCAGAATTGACTCAACAGCACTTAATAACAACAACAATGATGTGTACCAGCACATACATATGCTCTACAGATGCAATGGTTAAGTACTTGGCTTCTAACTGTAAGAATCGGGGTCCAAAGTCACCAGTGACTGCTCAGGAGTCAAATTATATGCTTCAGTAAAGATTGCAGCATAACAAACCCTATGGGTCATTTCTACTGTGTCACATAGAGTCACTATTAGTTGGAATCCACTCATTGGCATATCACAATATATGCCATATATATTGGTGTGGCACTGTAGGATAAGTACTGAACTGCTAATCACAAGACTGGCGTAATGGTTCAAACCCACTAACCACTACTCAGAAATCCTGTAAGAGTTTAAATGAGTCAGAACCAACTCGACAAAATGCTATATTGTGTCCTTGTATAGAATTTCTAAGGAGCAACTGGTGGGTTTGAACTACCAGCCATGTGGTTCACAATCTAATGCTGATCCTACAGAGCCACGATAGATAGATGGATAGATAGATAGATAGATAGATAGATAGATAGATAGATAGATAGATAGAAAGATAGATAGATAGATAGATCCATAAGCATAACTCTCATAGAATAATGTTGTATAGTGTTTTCAAGGAAAGGCTGATGAGTTTGAACTGCTGACTTTGTGATTAGTAGTGAAGTGCTTATCAGAGAGTGACACACAAGACTCCCATAGAATGATTGCTGTTGTTGTTGTTGTTAAGTGTTGTCGAGTCAATCCTGACCCATAGCGACCATGTATAGGGTTTCCGAGGAGACACTGGTGAGCTTGAACCGCCGACCTGGCACTTCAAATGCCTTTGCAGTCTGGCATATTAACCCACAGTGCAACACCAGGACTCCATTAGTATCAGCTAATTCTTTAAGACTACTGACCAATTACAGATATTTCTTCTTTCATATTTTACTTTATTATTAATTAGCAAAGAAATTAGATGCAGGGGCAGAAAACCTTACATTCTACTTATATTGTGTTTGTAAAACAACCTGAGCAACAAATAGCCAAGTGATAAAAGTTGAAATAAAAGAATTACTGAGTAGAAATTGAATAATTACTTTAGCTGAGGTATTTTACTTGATTTTGTTTTGCTTACTTAATTATTGTATTACAAACTGATTCTACAATATTTATGACACTTGAAATATTTCTAAATTGTTTATAGTGCTGTGATTAAAATAATGAGGATAGTAATAAAAATACCTTAAACTTTAATTTCCACCACTTATCGTGTGTCAGTTTGTCGTGCTGAAAGACATGGTATCAGGATTGGAGGAGGACTCCTTGACAAGCTGCGATATGCAGATGGTACAGCCTTGCTTGCTGAAAGTGAAGAGGACTTAAAATATTTACTGATGAAGATCAAAGAGCACAGCTTTCGGTATGGGTTGCATCTCAATGTCAGAAAAACAAAAATCCTCACCACTGGACCAATAAACAACATTCTTATCAACGGAGAAAAGATTGAAATTCTCAAGGACTTCATTCTTCTTGGATCAACTATCAACACTCATGGAAGCAGTAGTCAGGAAATCAAATGACGTATTGCATTAGGCCATTCTGCCGCACAAGACCTTTTTGAAGTGTTGAAGAGCAAAGGTGTCAGCTTCAGGACTAAGGTGAGCCTGACCCAAGCCACGGTATTTTCAATTACCTTATATGTATGTGAAAGCTGGACAATGAATAAGAAAGACTGTAGAGGAATTGATGCTTTTGAGTTACAGTGTTCGAGGAGAAATATTGAAAGTGCCACGGGCCGCCAAAAGAACCAATAGATCCATATTGGAAGAAGTGCAGCCAGAGTGCTCCTTGGAGGCCAAGAGGGCCAAACGTCATCTCTCATAGTTCAGACATATTGTCAGGAGGGACCAGTC
>NW_006408537.1:12451566-12453298 GCF_000296735.1 Chrysochloris asiatica
AGTGACCCTGTATAGGATTTCCAAGCAGTGGCTAGTAGGTTTGAATTGTCAACCTTGCAGATAGCTGCCAGTGCCTAGTCTACAGTACCACACTGGAAGACTCATTAATAAACTGGGTGAGTTTCATCCCATCAGTAGGAAGTGCTAAAGTGAGGTTTCTATAAGGAAGAAGAAATACTGCCTCAAGACAGCAACATCAGTTCCAGCCCAAATTTTCAGCCTGCCAACCTACTCTCTGGGTTTCAGACTTGCCAACTCTTTCAATCACATAAGCTAAATTCTTGAACTAAAATAAATCATGCATATCCTAATGATTCTGTTTCTTTAGAAAACCATGACTGATACAGACTCAAACAGACCTGCATTTGAATGCCGGTTGCTAAATTTACTGGCTACTCTGCTTCCCTGTTTGTAAAATGGAGATAAAAGTGCCTGTTCCACACAGCATACTCTGTTTCCTCAAGCTGAAGAACTGACAAAAAAATTTAAGCCTTGACTTGCAATATTAAAAGGTTCTATGAGGTAAGAGGTTCAAACTCACCAGCTGCTCTTTGGAAAGCCTAAGCAAGATCTCTATGAGTCAGAACTGACTCAGCAGCACTTAATAACAACAACTGGCAAAATATGAGTGATGCAGAAAGCATCAAAAGAAGATGGAAAAAATACACAGTCATGGTACCAAAAAGACAAGGTCAATGGTCAACCATTCAAGAGGTAACATATGATCAAGAATGAATGGTACTAAATGGAAAAGTTCTTGCTGTACTGGAGACATTGGTTAAAACAAGGCTTCAGGAATTGACAGAATACAAATAGAAAGATTTCAGCAAACTGATGCAGCAATCGAGGTACTGACTCATCATTGCCAAGAAATTTGGAAGACAGTTATCCAACTAATTGATTGTAATAGTTCCATATTTGCACCCATTCTAAAGAAAGGTGAGCCAGTGGTATGCAGAAATCAAAAACAATATAATTAATATTGCATGCACGTAAAATTTTGCTAAAGAAAATTAAAAACACAAAACAAAACCGTTGAGGCAGTACATTGACAGGGACCAACCAAAATTCTAGTTGGATTCAAAGAAGACATGGAATGAGGGACATCATTGCTTACATCAGATAGATTTTGGTTGAAAGCAGAGAATACCAGAAAGATGTTTACTTGTTCTTTATTGGCTACACAAAGGCAACTCTATAGCTCATGATAAGGTATGGATAACTTTTAGAAGTATGATTATTCCAGATGACTTAATTGTGCTCATGAAGAACCTGTACATAGACCAAGAGGTAGTTAATAGAACAGAACAAGATGAGACGGAATAGTTTAAAATCAGGAAAGGTGTGCACCAGGGTCGCATCCTTTCACCATACTTATTCAATCTGTATGCTGAGCAGATAATCTGAGAAGCTGGGTTATATAAAGAAGAATGTGGCACCAGAATTAGAGGAAGACTCATTAACAGCCTACAATATGTAGATGATACAATCTTGCTTGCTGGAAGTGAAAGGACTTAAAACACTGTTGATAATCAAAGGCCACTACTTTTAGTATGGATTGCACCTCGATGTAAATAAAACAAAAATCTTCACATCCGGGTTAAAAAAACAACATTATGATAAATGGAGAAAAGATTAAGATTGTCAAAGACTTCATTTTGCTTGGCTCTACAATCAACACTCATGGAAAAAGTTGTGAAGAAATCAAATAGCATATTGCAGTAGGTAATTT
>NW_006408537.1:12463903-12471901 GCF_000296735.1 Chrysochloris asiatica
AGTCACAGGAGAAGGATATCATGTTTGGTAAGGTGGAGGGTCAGAGAAAAAGAGGAAGACCCCCAATGAGATGGATTGGCCAAGTGGCAGCATCGATGGATTCGAGCGTGGCAACAGTAGTGAGGTTGGCGCAGGATCGGGCAGTGTTTCATTCTGCTGTGTATAAGGTTGCTATGGGTCAGTACCAACTCAATGGCACCTAACAACAACAACAAACTATAATTTATTGTCTATGACTTCTTCTGAAGTTGTGAAAGGAAATGAATAGGCATTCCCAACACTCAGAAAGGAATGGATGGGATTAGTTAAGCACATAATCTGAAGCAGTGGTCTATCCTTAAATGAAATTCAAGTTATATATTGTTTCTTAATTTACTTGTTTGGTTTTATTGAAGTTTAAATTCCTTTAATTATGAAAGTCAGTTATATTGGCTTATATCTTCACCTTGTATATCTTTCCACTAAGGAAGGAAATAAAAAATTGATTTTTCCTGAATATAGAGAATCAGATTATACTAGTTTAGTAATATCTATTTTGTATATAATATTTCATAAGAAAATTATCTAAAAGCTTCAATATAATAAGCTTCCATTTTTATAGAATTATTTTTTAGAACTGTAATTCTATAGGGTATATAACATAAAAAAAATGTTGATAAAATAGCAGCTGAATTTATAATATGAGAATTAGGAGCCATAAGAAATTTCTAACATTTTGCTGTCTAAGAATTATTAGATTGCTTAAAATATTTTAAATGTGCAATAAAAATGTTTCAGTTCTTGATTCAATCTATTATTTTATCTATCAGTGATCCCTCAAAGAATTCTATGTCAATAAAAGTTGATTACAAAGACCAATAATGATGAATTCAAAATTGTCTCTATATAAATATTAGTCTAAATAACATAAACCTACTGTAATTTACTTGTGGCCCTGTAGGATAACCACTCAATTGCAAGGTCAGTTTGAACTGCAAGGTCACAGTTTCAAACTCATCAGTCACTCCTAGAAACTTTATGCTGGATCTCTATGAGTCAGAACTGACTCAATGGCACTTAACAACAACAACAATACTGTAAGGTTCAGAGGTGCCCTCAGTCATAGGCCTTTAAATTATTTCTTCAAATTAATTTAAAACCATCTGAGAACCCACCTCATTAAAGAATAAGAAATGCAATTCTTGCCTATTTGATGACCTTGTAAACACAATTTCTAAGAATTGTGGGAGTATGGACTTACATAGAACAAAGGGAGGATTGTCTGTTTTCTGCTCTCAAAACAAAAAAGTTATTGATGGCATTGCTAACATTACCTTTCTTGTTGCCCAGGATCATTATTTAAACCATCCTTCCCAGTTCAGTGGATGGTGGTTCATTCAATACTATTGTTTTCCTGATTCAGGTTAGCAACACAGCCTACTAGTATTCTTTGAAGTAAAGATAAAACTGGTTGTAATATTATAACAATTGAGTAGGCAAAACAAATAACTGGCCTAGGTTATTTTTTCAATATTTTTTTTGAATACTCTAAAATTAAAGTGTGGCGTTATAGGATAAGCACTCCACCATAAGGTCGGTTTGAACCTCAAGGTCTTGGTTCAAACTCACCAGCTACTCCTTCGAAACCCTATTTTTGTTGCTGAGTGCTGTTGTGGAAACCCTATGCAGGGTGACTATAAGTTGGAACCGACTTCATGACAGTTAACAACAATAGTGATTTAATCTGTTTCTTATAATCATATAGATTAGCAATTCTTAAACTACTTTAAATGTATATTACAGTTGAACAAATATGTAAGTATAGTGTAGATAATTAGGGTTAGGTTTCTTATTGTAGGAGAAAGAAGTTATGAATTAGGAAATGTGGAAATTTAGAATACACATTGCGATATTAGATGGGAATGGAAAGAAATAATATAAACTCATGCTAAAATTAGTGAGTGGATGAAATTTGAAGAGAATCAGGATATATGCCTTGTCTCAAAGTATTTCCCTAACATGTTTACTAACTACAAAGGGAAAACTAGTTTGTTTTCAATAGTGAAACCCTGCAGATAATACCTTAATCAAATATTGAAAGATAACATCATCAATAATGAAATATATTCACATAACATACCCTGTTATACTATACTGAAATGGCATAATATTTCTGTGGTATTCATGTGAAAAATGTATAACCTTAATCGAATTTTGACAAGAACTCACATAAATGTAAACTGATGGAAAGTTTTCTAAACAATTAGTCAGTTCTCTAAAAGCATGAAAAGACAGGAATAATGTAGAAAGTTTCACAAATTGGATGTAACACTTAAGTGAATGCAGACTCTATATTAGAATCTGGGCCCCAAAATGAAATGAAAATAAAAAACAATGCATGGGGCAAGCATAGTAAAATCTGAAAAGTTTTAGTTTTAAATTAAGTTAATATTATTATACCAGTGTTATTTTCTGGACAAGAGGTATATGAATGGTTTCTATAGAATCTTTGCAATATCCCTGCATGTCCAAATATTTCAATGTGAAAAGTTGAAATAAGTCACTAAAAGAGTAATTAAAACCTTATGATTCTGGAAAGCATTAAAAAGTAATATTTGATAAAACAATTTAAATCAAGAATTTTTAAAAACACTTCTCATATGTTCTAACATAGGGAATTTTGAACTAAAAAATAAAATAATCTTTGACAAAAGCCCCTTCAACAAAATTAGACATTTGCAGTACAGTGAATTACTTTATATGGTTCTTCCATCCATATCCTTGAATGGAATGTATGGAACTTAGAATGTACAAAGTTTGTATCTACAAAAATTGAAAGTCATTAAAAATGACAAAGAACACATTAAGATCTATATTCTAGTTATTAGTGAGCTGAAATGGACTGGTATTGGCTATTACCAATCATATACTTTACTATGCCAGGAACAATCAATCATATACTTTACTATGCCAGGAACAACCAATTGAATAGGAATGGTGTCATATTTGTTGTCAATGGACTCTTTAAAGCTCTATCTTGAAATACAATTCTGTCTGTGAAATACAATGATGTCTGTGATAGTATGATAGCCACATGCCTGCAAGAAAGATCAGTTAATGCCATTATTATTCAGATTTACACTGCAACCACTGAAGACAGTGATAATGAAATTGAAGAACTCTACCAAGTGAGCCAACTTCTTCAGTCTGAAACTGATAAAACATGTACTCAAGATGCATTGATAATTACTGGTGATTGGAATGTGAAATTTGAAACAAGACAAAGGAACTTGAAACAAGTAGTTGGAAAATATGTCCTTGGTGATAGAAATCATGCGGGAGATCACATTAATTATTTTGTAAAACCAATGGCTTATTAATTTAAAATACCTTTATGAGCAATATAAAAGGCAACTATACATGTGGACCTCACTTGATGGAACACAGGAGTCAAATTGACTACATTTATCTGAAGAGACGATTTTGTTATTGTTGTGTGCCGTGGAGTTGGTTTCGAACCATAGCGACCCTGTATAGGGTTTCCAAGAAGCGATTGGTGAGCTTGAACCACTGATCTTGCAGTTCAAACCAACTTTGCTGTCCAGCACATTAACCCACAGTGCCACACCAGGACTCTGAAGAGATGATAGAGAAGCTTATTATCAGTCAAAACAAGGCTGATGCTATCCAAGGAAAAAGTCCAAGCTGCACAGAAGGAATTGGCAAAAAAAACCCCAAGGTTCCAGGATTTGGTGGGATGCAAGTTAAAATGTTTCACCAAACTGACGCAACATGGGGCACTCACTCACCAATGCCAAAAACCTTGGATGACAGCTACCTAGCTAATTAATTGAAAGAAATCCCTATTTGTGCCCATTCTAGAGAAAGGTGACCCTACAGCACACAAAAATCATCAAACAAAATCATTAGTATTACATGCAAGTAAAATCTTTCTGATGATAATTCAAAAGCAGTTGCAGCCGTGCATCAGCAGGGAAATACCAGAAATTCATGCCAGCTTCAGAAGAGGTTGTGCAATGAGGGATATTACTGATTATATCAGATGGGTCTTGGCTAAGTATAGAGAATACCAGAAAGATGTTTACTTGTGCTTTACTGACCACGCAAAAGCTTTCGACTGTGTGAATCATAAACTGTAGATAACATTGTGAAGAATAGGTATTCTAGGACATTTAATTGTGCTAATAAGGAACATGTACGTAAACCAAGAGACAGTTATTAGAACAGAACAAGAGGATACAAAATGGTTTAATATCAGGAAAGGTCTGTGCCAGAGTTGTATCATTTCACCAAATATTTAATTTGTGTGCTGAGCAAAAAATATGAAAAACTGCATTATAAAATGAAAAATGCAACATCAGGACTGGAGGAAGATTCATCAACAACCTGTGCTATGAAAATTGTACCACCTTACTTGCTGGAAGTAAAGATGTTTTGAAATATTGATGAAGATCAAAGACTACAGTCTTCATATAGATTGCAACTCAATGAAATGAAAACAACTTGATGAGTAAATAACATCATGATAAATGGAGAAAATATTGAAGTTGTCAAAGATTTCATTTTGATTGAATCCACAATCAACACTTATGAATATAGCAGTCAAGAAAATAAGCAATGTATTGCTATAGGCAAATCTGCAGCAAAAGACCTCTAAAGTGTTAGCAAGCAAAGATGTCAGCTTGAGGACTAAGCTGAGCCTGACCCAGCCATGGTATATTCAATTGCCACATAAGCATGTGAAATTAGATAAAGAATAAGGGAGACCATAGAAGAATCGATGCATTTGAATTATGATGTTTATGAAGAATACTGAAAGTATCATGTGCTACAAGAACAAACAAATCTGTCTTGGAAGAAGTATAGCCAGAATGCTCCTTAGAAGCAATGATGGATATATTTTCAAGAGAAGGATAACATGCTTGGTAAAGTGGAGAGACAGCAAAAAAGAGGAAGACTCTCAATAAGATAGATTGATATAGCAGCAGCAACACTGGGCTCAAACATAGAAAAAATGTTGAGAATGGAGCAGGACTGAACAGCGTTATGCTATCGTTTGCACAGTGTCTTTGAGTGGAAACCCACTCAATGGAACCTAACAAAAATAGCAACAAAGCACAGTCTTTGACACAAAACAATGTTTTTGCTCTGCTGCATCTGAATAAGAGAAGGTGGGATAAGATGCTGATATGCATGATATGATTCTGTTATGAGAGGTTGATAGGATTAATTATGATTGTAAAAGGTTGGAACTCTAATGTTTAGAAAATGAGTCATCTCAGAAGCAGTAAAACTTCTTTGACTATCATCAGAGAAGAACAGTCAGGATTAGAGCACATCTTTTGGACCCTAAGACCCATGAACATTGAATCTCTTCAATCCAGGGATGTAAAGTTGTGACAATGGAGGAGTACCAGACTAGTACCTGAGGAGAGGCAGCAGCAGAACCAAGAACCAGAACACAAGGCAGAGTGTTGGCTTCTCTGGCCTGTGGAGCAAGTAAAGCTTAGTAACTTTGGAAATGAAGCTAGCTTGAAGAGTGGGAAGCTTTTAACAGTAGTTGTGGTGCTAGGTTTGTTAACCCAAAGAGCTAAAGCTGAATGCTTTCAGGCTGAGGTTTATGTACATTGGTATTCCTTGTGGACATTTATCATCAACCCTAAAAGAGCATTGAAACATTACTAGAGAAGGACGAGGCCAAGTCAAGGGGCAGAGGGCCAGAGAAAGGCCTGTCAATGGGTACAGCAGAGGAAAGGATGTTCTGAATGGAAGAACTGTGTCTTGTTAACATCCCTAGTAAGCCCCATAACAGTGACTATGGTGTCTTAGTTCTCTGTGGCCAATGTACTGAATTATCTAACCCAAGTGAGGAGAAGCGAGTGCTATGGGAGAGGTGTTTCATGACATTTTTTTTGCACCATTGATATCTATTAAAGATTATGTCAAATCAAAAACACAGTTAATTTGTAGTAAAATTCCATTATTGGCTGTTATGGATAGTATTATGTCCCACAAAAACTTGTGCTATAAAACTTAACCTCTATGTACTTGGTTATAACCCCATGCGGGAATGAATTGACATTGTTATGTTAATGAGGAAGGAATGGAATGTGTTTTAAATCAATCTCCTTGGAAACATAAGAAAAATTAAACAAGCAAATAGAGAGCGATGGATATTTCCAAGAAACGATGAAAGAGAAGCTAAAGAATCAAGAACATTTCAACAATGCCAATATAGAGAAAAAAATCTTCCCCTAGATCCAGCACCCCGAATTCAGACTTCTAGCCTCTTAACATGGAAAGTAATGGGAATTCCAGAACACTTAATGATGCTTGTGGGGAATATGTGCATAGACCAAGAGACAGTCATTTAAACCGAAGAAGGCAATACTAAATGGTTTAAAATCAGGAAAAGTGTGTGTCAGTGTTGTATCCTTTCACCATACTTATTCAATATATATGCTAAGCAAATGATCTGAGAAGCTGAATTATATGAAGAAGAGCATGGCATCAGCACTGAAGAAAGACTTGTTAACAATCTTCAGTTTGCATATGATCCAAATTTGGTTGTTGCAAATGAAGATTTGAAGTACTTATTGCTGAAGATTAAACAATACAACCTTCGATATCACTGCACCTTAATACAAAAACAAAATGAAAATCCACATAACTGGACTGTCTTAGTTATCTTGTGCTGCTACAACAGAAATACCATAAGTAGAAAACGTTAACAAACAGAAATTTTTTCACTTTCAGTTTAAAAAACTACACATCCAAATTCAGATAGACCCCCCATTTCTCTCTCCTGTTATGTCTTGTAAGATAAAAGCTGTTTGTTGGCTATACTGGCAACAAAACTTCCTTTCAGTTGGTTCGTCATTTATAAAAATTCTCATCTGGATATTATTACATTATATTGTATCTAATCATGTGGAATTATTACATTCTAAATGCTTAACCACTGAAAATACTGGCTCAGTCAAGTTGGCAATACCTTTAACTATCATATAGACCCATAAATAACATCATGGTGAACGTACACATACAAGCAGTGTCAACCATGGTAGACAGGTTCCATCCAAGCTTCCAGACTACAGACTAGGAAGAAGAAGAGATGATACATTTCTGAGGGATTAGCCCCTGAAAATTTTATGAATAGAAGCAAAATATTGTCTGACATAGTGGTGGAATTTGAGTCCTCAGGTTGGAAGTCAATCAAAATAAGACTGGGGAAGAGCTGCCTCCTCAAAAAATAGTAGACTTTAAAGATGTAGGCGGAACAAAGCTTTTGTGACCTTCTTGGTTTGATGGGGGATGACTCAAAATGAGAAGAAACAGCTGAAAACATTCATTAATAATTGGAACAAGATTGTATGATGGATGGATCTAGGAAACTTGGAAATCATCAAAAAGAAATGGATGCATAAAGATCAATATCCTAAGCATTGGTGAGCTGCAATGGAAATCTGGCAGTTTCATGGTTTATGACAGAGTCCTGGTATGGCATTATAGGATAAGCACTGGACAGTTGACCATAAGGTCAGCAGTTCAAACCCACCAGCAGTTCCTCAGACAGCATATAGAGGTCACTGTGAGTCAGAACCAACCTGATGGCACTTGAAAACAACATCTGGGAATGACAAATTCAAGAGTAATGGTGTTGTAGTCATCATCAAAAAAAGACATTTGAATATATACCTTAAAGTACTATTCTTCTGTGATAGGATAATATCTGTATATCAATCAGGATATTATTATTCAAATATGCACATCAACCACCAAAGCCAATGATGATGAAATTGAAGAATTATACCAAGATCTTCAGTCTGAAATTGATCAAGCATGCAATAAAGATGCATTGATAATTATTAGTGACTGTAATACAAAAGTTAGAGACAAAGAAGAGTGACTGGTAGTTGGAAAATATAGCCTTGGTGATAGAAATGATGCTGAGGATCCCATGATAGAATTTCGCAAGACCAATGACTTCTTTGTTGC
>NW_006408537.1:12472001-12474184 GCF_000296735.1 Chrysochloris asiatica
GATAAAGACCAAAGAGATCAGTTTGAGACTAATGTGAGCCTGACCCAAGTCATGGTATTTTCAATCAGCTGAAATGCATGTGAAAGTTGGACAATAAATAAGGAAGACCACAGAGGAATTAATGCATATGAATTATGGTGTTGGAGAACAAATATATCTGTGTTGGAAGAAGTACAGCCAGAATGTTCCTTAGAAGCCAGGATGAAAGGACTTTATCTCTCATACTTAGGACATGTTCTAGGGAGGGATCTGTCTCTGGAGAAGTACATCATTCTTGGAAAGTGGAGAGTTGGTGAAAAAGAAGATCCTCAACAAGATGGATTGATGCAGTGACAATAGCAAATGGGCTCAAATGCAGTAACAGTTATGAGTATGGTACAGGACCAGGCTGTGTTTTGTTCTGCTGTGCAAGGGTAGGAATCAGAATTGACTTGAAGACATCTAACAACAACATTCCATACAAGAATAAGGATTAGATGTGTTAAAATCTCATAAACGTGAGCTAAGTATCTTCTATCATAACTATCTTATAAATGTTAGTTATAAGTATTCAGACAAGCATGTTTAGCTCTCTCTGGTACTAATCCTACACCCAGAATGCAATCAATTTTTTTACTATGATTTTACTTATTAGATAAAAACATTGGAGTAAAGAAATACTTATAGCTATATGTCCTGTATTTTCTTTGGTCTAGGCATATAAAGAAAAAGAGACATATTCTTGATTCTTTAGGACTAACTAGTGAACAGATATTGCCTCTAGTCTAAATGATAAAAAAAAAATTTATCATTTGATTCCATCTTAAAATGCAGTATTTTTCCTAGCAATTTGAATCAGCCATTGATACTGTTATAGTTGAGGAAAAGACAGGAAGCATTAAAAACATTAATCACTAATTTGAGAAAATATATACAAACTTCTGAAACAGAGTCCTTCTGTAGAGGTCTTTGGCCATAGTCTTACAAACACTGCAGTCACCTTTTATAAAGAAGTATTTGTTTTATATTTAACCAAATTTAGATTGCTTTTTCTGAAAAATGTCTTGAAGATCCATATTCAAATTTTTCTTTGATATGTATCTGTATTCCCTGTATTAAACAATTCTTTTCCCAACCTCTCAGTGACACATTTTGCCTAAAGTTATATTTAATATAAAAAGAAACCTAAAGCATTTTCATTTTACTTGAGATAAAATCATCCTCTTAATCTATATTTTTGAGCTTACTAAAAAATAAGTCAAGTAAAATAAATCTATGTACTAATAGAAGAGTTATTTGAGGAAAAAAACACATATATTATATATGAATTGTTCTAAAAAACTTCTAAAGATTGCTATCTCCTCACCAGGCAGACTCACACTTGTCCTTAGGTGTTGATTAACTCTATGAAATTAAATTCCACAACCATTGATATGGAATAATATGCTCTAACTTTTAAATATTTATATCTCAAATGGAAAATACTACATTAACTTGCTTGGTGCTTACTTGTTAATACATGACTTGTAGTAAATTAGATGCAAAGTCGTTTATACTTTGGTAGCAAACATTCTGGTCCTCATATAATTGTACAATTCTTAGAGTAGCAGTGATTTTCAGAGAAAAGTAAACTTAATGGTTATGTAAGATATATAAATGCAGGACACAAAAGTGATGTAATGGGTAGTATGTTACATGCCATTTTATTTCTTTTTCTAAAAGCTTTTATGTGAACCAGCTCTGTGTTTTGCTTAGATTAAGGGTGGAATAAAGATGAACAAATACAAATAGATTTAGGACCAAGTTAAAAATGTTCCCCCAAATTAAATGTTATATTTCCTTATAATTATTTTCAAACTATTGAGTTTGCACAAAAAGTTCACACTGATGATAATAAAATTAGTGGTAGTACATACTCAATATAAGGAGTCCTGGTGTAGCACTGTTGGTTAATCCATTGGACTACAAAGTCTGCTTGAACAGGAAGACCAACCTGAAATCCATTACAGGGTTGTTATGGGTCGGAACTGACTCTACGGCACTTAACAACAGCAACAACAACCCAATATATATCTGTTAATATATTTGCCAGTACTAAGACATCTGTCCACCACTCGTCTGTCAGTTGACTTTACTGTGGTGGCTTGTGAGTTGCTGTGATTCTGAAAGCTATGCCACCGATATTTTAAATACCAGCAGGGTCA
>NW_006408537.1:12475039-12475772 GCF_000296735.1 Chrysochloris asiatica
CTTTAGACACCAGAACACATGGACCTCACCAGATGGAATACACAGAAATCAAATTGGCTACATCTGCGGAAAGAGACGATGGAAAAGCTCCATATAGTCAGTGAAAACAAGGCCAAGGGCAGTCTGTGGAACAGACCATCAATTACTCATATGCAAATTCAAACTGAAGCTGAAGAAAATGAAAACAAATCCACTAGAGCCAACATATGACCTTGAATATATCCACCTGAATTTGGAGATCATCTGAAGAACAGATTTGACACATTGAACACTAAAGACCAAAGACCAGAAGAGTTGTGGGATGACATCAAGAACATCATACATGAAGAAAGCAAATAGTCATTGAGAAAACAACAAAGAAAGAAAAGTTCAAAATGGATGTCAGAAGAGACACTGAAACTTGCTCTCCAGCATAGAGATGCTAAAGCAAATGGAAGAAATGAGAACGTCCAAGAGCTGAACAGAAAATTTTGAAGGTCAGCTCAAGAAGATAAAGCCAATTATTAAAACAAAGTGTGCAAATATCTGGAATCAGAAAACCAAAAAGGAAGAACATACTCAGCATTTCTCAAGCTGGGGGAACTGAAGAAAAAAATTCAAGCCTCGAATTTCATATTGAAAGATTCTCTGGGAAAATTATTGAATGATGCAGAAAGCATCAAGAGAAGATGGAAGGAATGCACAGTCACTGTATCAAAAGGAAATGGTTAATGCTCAACCATTTCAAGAGGTA
>NW_006408537.1:12479112-12480942 GCF_000296735.1 Chrysochloris asiatica
GGAGAAGAGCTGCCTCCTCAAAGTATAGATGACCATGATGATGTGAATGGAGTAAAACTTTCAGGACCTCCATTTGCTGATGAGGAAAATTTTAAATAAGGAGAAACAATTGTTACTATCCATTAACAATTAGAATGTGGAATACATGTACTATGAATATAGGAAAATCAGAAGTTGTCATAAATGAAACGGAACTCATAAACATCAATATCCTAGGCGTTAGTGATAAGCACTGGATTGTTAGCCACTAGGACAGTTTTTCAAACTCACCAGCTGCTTTTCAGAAACCTTATGAGTGATGAGTCACTATAAGTAGGAACTGACACGATGGTATTTAATGACATACTGTAATGTTGTTGAAGTAAGGCTAACATCTTTCATTTTACTACTATTTAAACGTAAACATATCTGTTTATTAACGAAACAGTGACTATAGTAATGAAGAAGAATAGACTTATTTCCAAGTAAATGCTTTTTCAATTAACAGAAAAAAATCAAGCTTTAGCAATAGCAATGAACCCTTGCTTCCTTGTTTGCAAATACACTGAGTGGAAAAATTATTTTATGACCACACAATTAATGAATTAATGAATGTAATTTTTAGAAATTTCAGATAAAAAAGAAATCGAATACATTTCACAAATTGAGGAAAGAGACAATGAATCTGTTAAAACTAATTTCATTTTAAAAAATAAAATTCTTCATAGAAAAAACAATGTTCACAGTCTTTAATCAAAAGACAAATAATTTTTTTTATTTGAAATTCATTAACTGGAAAGCTTTCTAAAATTCAAACTTTTATACATATTAACTCTTCTAACTCTCAAGAAATCAATCAATATTTATTAAGAAACCTTAGAAATCCTTTACCTGTAAGGTATTACACTCAAGCATTTAGAATGAGTTTGTAAGAGTAGCTAATTGCCAGCCATATCTGAGTCAACAATATTATCAATGGTTTCAAATTTATTAAAAGTGAACAAAGAGTCCATTATGCATGCAGAATAATACTCTCACATTTGACTCCCTGCTAGCATTTCTTCTGTTTGATCCTGTCTTTACAAGCCTGCAACCATCAAGTTTCAGGCAGCTAGTTCTTTAATGTGAAAATTGAAATAGACTGAAAAGATTATTTCCAAAAGCAGGTAACACAGGATTCTGCCCTGCAGTGCTGTATGATACAATTCAGAGACAGTTGTATTGCTACTTAAATTGTGGACATATGGAATGGGATCAAAACAGACCAGCAGGCATTGTGGGATGGCTGCCAAGAGGGTCTTACCGAAAAGTGTTTCATTGTCACCTTCACATCATGGAGATAAAAGCTTAACAAGGAGCAAGTGATTCTTTCTGGTGCTGATTACAGAAAGTAAGATGAGCTTCTGGAGGGAAGCTATAAAAAGAGTAGGCTGGAAGTCCTAAGTGACGCATTGCTAATTTGGAGACATTCATTCCTTCTGAATTTCATTAGTGATGACACCACTGTGAGAAATGTGTTTGTGCAGGAAGTTATAGGTGTCTGAATAAAGAACACTAGAAACTGACTTACCCATTGCATTAATATGGGCTGATCAGTTCATGGACTTCAACAGGGATGTACTAGCCCTGCTCATATTTAATAACATTTGGGTGTTAATACACAGTACACAGCCATGAAGGCTATGAGGGGCCACATGCTGCCATCAGCAACAAAGTAAGTTCAGCAGCAATTTCTTTTGAAACAATTATATATATGTTGTTGTTGTTGTCAGGTGCCATCGAGTCGGAACCGACTCATAGCGACCCCATGCACAGCAGAACGAAACAATGCTCGATCCTGGGCCAACCTCA
>NW_006408537.1:12481042-12488418 GCF_000296735.1 Chrysochloris asiatica
AGAAGAATATTGAAATTACCATGGACTATCAGCAGAACAAACAAATTTGTCTTGGAGAAAGTAAAATCAGAAAGTAAAAGCCCTTGGAAATGAGGCTTGAAAGACTGCAAATCATGTAATTTGGACATTTTATTAGGTGGGACCTGTCTTTGGAGAAGAAAATCATGTTTGTTAAACCAAAGGGTCAGCAAAAGAAGGAAGAACCCCACTGAGATGGATTGGCACAGTGACTGCTACAATGTACTGAAACATAACAGTGTTTGTGGATTGCGCATGATTGGGCAGTGTTTGGTTCTTTTGTGCATAGGGTTGCTATGAGTTGGAGTCAACTCAATGGCACATAACAATAATAATAAAGTTTTTCCTTTAGTTCTTTTAAATCTAAGACCCACAGTATTTGCATCCCACAAACTTCTTGTTTTGACTCTTATAAACCCTGTATAGGGTTTCCAAGGAGCAACTGGTGAGCTAGAACAGCTGGCTTTGTGGTTCCAACTAACCTTGAAGTCCAGCGCATTAACCTGCAATGCCACACCAGGACTCCAAACTTACCTCCTATGAAATAATTACTGGGAGATGCATAGTACTTTCTTCTGTTTCCTGAACTGACCTAAACATTGTTTGAACTGAACTACTGAAGTATTGCCAAATTTTAATCCAGTAATTTAAAGAATACCTTTCACAGGCTAGAGAAGTCTTTGAATAAGAAAAACTAGACTCCCAAAGATTGCCTAGCATTGTGCAAGGAGAATATGCAGATTAGATGAGATATAACAGAAAAGCCTCATTATTACTTTTTAGAAGGAACTATATTGTATCTTCCTCACCAATCCATGTGCTGCCAAATAAGAGGGAGTAAAACTTGGATCTGTTTGCGTAGGATACACTTTGGACTAACCAACCAATCAGATAACTGAAAGATCCATTTAAATGTCCATGTAACTAGAAGAAGACAACATCTGAGACCTATGGCTAACCCAAGATCTTGAACCCTGCCTAAAAATGCACCTCTTTTTAGTTTTACCTTTGTTATAGTCATGCCTTCAATGTTTTCCTAGATTGGAAGGCTATTTATGATCATCATTTAAAAAGATTTCATTGTTGGGTATATAGTATCTTGCCAACCTTAATCAGTCTGGTTTTCCCTGTTGGAGTTTTCCACTACAGGAATCTGATTGAGTTGTTCTTGATCTATGAATTTAAGAACAATTGCAAAAACAGTTCATTACTGTAGGAACGAGCCATTATGCAATAATCCCCCAAAACAAATAGTCCCTGTTATTAGATTTTCCATTAATAAATGGTCTCTTTTCTGATCTGAAAAACGTCAAACAATAATTTAACCTTTAATCTTAACACCACTCTTGCTTTATAAAATAAAGTTATCCAAGAGGAACTAGCTAAATGATTTTCCAAACCCACAAACAGTACTCTTAATATTATAGGCCCACATAAACAACTGTGGGATAGATTTATCTGGGTAACTGCCCAAACAGAGAGGCTGTCAGGTTGTTGCCCTTTAATTGGAACAATCTTATCACAACTACATGAATAATTGAATCATCAACAGACTTTCCAATGTCTGCTCATCAATTATAACCTTACAAGCTACTGATTAGTTCTTTACTAACTGGATATTTCATTTAGGTATCTGTTGGATAGCCCCTTATGGAAACTACTGGCTATGTGGCACCAACCTTTGGCCCTGACTCCCAGCAAGATAGACTGGAAGATACACTTTAGGTCTAAGCTGCACTCAAGGACATATTTTAACTGAAATATCTTTACCAGCTAATATCTAGGGATCTTAATCAGTGTTTTATTGGTTTGATGGTTCAGCAATGGTATTTAATTATGTAACTTAAAGGTGTTATGGCACATGTAGAATTATTAGCCAATATACACAAATTGCCTTAAGTAACAGTGTCTATTGTCTTAAAGAGATCAACACCCAAGTAGCAATGATGAGAAAAGTAGTATTCCAAAACAGAATGGCCTTTGGCATTCTCATTACACTCCAACGAGGTACCTGTGCTATAATAAAACCTGATTGCAGCATCTCTATTTCTGATAGTTTGCTAATATTAACTACCATCCATGCTGTCAAGTCAGTTATGATTCCTAGGGTTCTTATAGGTCAGAAGAGAACTGCTTTCTTATGTAACTGTAACATCTCACTGTAATGACACCATTCCTTTTAAAATTGATATTATAAATCATTGGTTTTCCTCTTTGGGTGGATGTGGTTGTTGGTAAGTGCCGTCAAGTCGGTTCCAACCCATAGCAACCCAGTATAGGGTTTCCGAGGAGCAGCTGGTGAGCTTGAACTGCCAACTTTGCAATTCAAACGGCTTTGCTGTCTGGTGCATTAACCCAGAGCCAAGTGCGTCTTTATTTTGGAATCTTTATTTTCCTCATTGTTTCTGTTATTACAATTATAAAGTACTATTTTATTCATGAAAGCTGTACTTCAAAATGATTTGGCCCTTCACATACAAACATGCAGTTTTCACAGATTTTCACTAATGATCATGTTTTTGAATCACCTTCTTTTGTTTCCCTGAGTATGCTTCTTCTTGACCTCTATCATTCTGTCTGTTCCTTAAATGTGTCCTAGTCAATTAAGATGTTCATCAAAAAACCTCCTCATTCTGATGATGAAACCTATTAGCTTGGCAAGGTGAAGAAAATAGATTTTATTAACCAAATCGCCTAATAAAAGACAAAACAATTCTTTACAGAATAAGAACATTACATGTAGATAATCAGCACCTTTTGATCTGCTTAATCAAAAAAGGAAAATGTAAACAGAAAAGTTTCAAACTAGAGGCACACACATCAAAGGTAAGAATAATGAGCCATTATGAAATCCCCAAAAACATAAATGCAGCATATAAACCATTTGGGAAGAATGTGTCAAGATGTAAATAATTTGTTCATGGAGAAAAATGCATTCATGATTATAATCATGTATAACTGAACTAGCTGGTACCACTCACCTAGGTGGTCACTCTCTACTCTCTAGCCAAGTGACTGACCTTTACATTTTAAAACACTTCAAGTTGATGCTGACCTTATGTATGATCAATCCTTTAACCTCTCCTTTTCTTTTGTTCTCTATGTATACAGACCCCTCTTTTTGCTTGAAAAAATCCTTTTTATTTTTTCTTAAGAGTTGCCCAGTTTGAATTGCATAATTCCTCAATAAAACTTTTTCTTTCATTCCTAACAGATAATTAGAGTTTCTTTTATGAAAGTAAACACAATCTTCAGTATTGTAGTAACTCTTCATAGGATTTCTGAAGCTGTAAATCCTTTCAGACGCAGAAAGCCTCATCTTCCTTCTGTAGATCTGATGGTCAGTTTGAACTGTTGATCTTGTGGTTAAGAGTCCAGAGCTTATTTCACAGTGCCACTGCACTCCACCAGGGAACCTAGCGTCCTCAGATAAATTGTACATAGGTCTCAGATTCCTTATATGTAAAGTAACAATAATAATATCCAGGTTCAGTTTATTGACTATACACCAAATGTACTTAAATTGTCCAATCTAAATTGCCAAGTAGTCAATACTTTGTTATCATTCTTGTTATTTTGTAGTATCTGTAATATGTTAACATATCACTACAGAAGTGCATTTTAGTTGTTTGTTCCATTATCTTTATCATTCATGTATTCTATTTTTAACTAAATTTTATTGCTATGGTTAAACAAAATATTAGGATAAAAATGTACTTTATGAGTTTTCAGAAATTGTATAGCAGGGATATAATATTTTTTTACAAATGACTGATAAATTGTTAATATCTCTGTGAAAATATATAATATAAATAAAATTCAAATGTAAGTCTTTCACATAAATATTCTACCATACCACACCCACACACATACACAAATGGCCCATTGATGAAGGAACATGTGGAATGCTCAAACCTAAAGTTTTCAAGGAAGAGTGATATCATAATTTATTGAAATATGAGGATAAGCATATAATAATAAAATTCTTAGGGATAAGATTAGATGTAAGAAAGTGATAGGCATAAACCCAGTTGATTGTTAAAAGAACACACACAAAATTAGTTTATGGATTCTTTTAGCCCTTGAAAGAATTGATACTTGCTGTCTCCCTGACAATTTTGTCACAACAAACCAGTAATTTAACCAGAGCTTACTGAATGTACAATATTAGGGTTACACTGGAAGTTAAGGCATATTTAAAATGTCAACCAGGAAAAAGAACTAACAATCGAGAATGATTAAATAATTAAACTATAATTGGGACTAAATTTGAAATGATTCCTACTATGGTCATGCAAGAAGGTATAATCATTGTTGTTTCAGTTGCTAGGTACCAAAGTATTTGTTCTGACTCATACTAACCCTGTGCACAACAGAGTGAAATGCTGCTACATGCTCATAATAATTCTTATATTTGAGCCCATTGTTACTGTCACTCTGACAATTTCATTAGAGCTCTTCCTCTGACCCTCCACTCTACCAAGTATGATGTCATTCTCTAGGGACTTATCCCTCCTAAAAACATGTCCAAAGAATGAGAGACAGTCTCGTCATCCTTGCTTCTGAAGAGCTTTTTCCAAAACAAGTTTGTATGTTATCCTGGCAGTCCATGGTACTTTTAATATTCTTTGCCAACACCATCATTCAGCAGCATTGATTCTTCTACTGTTGTTGTTATGTGTTGTAGAGTCGGTTCCTACACATAGCGACCCTGTACAGGATTTCCAAGGCTGTAAATCTTGATGGGAGCAGAAAGCCTCATCTTTCTCCCATGGAACAGCTGTTAGTCTTTAACTGCTGACGGTGATTAGGAGCCCATTCGTAACAACTACGCTATTAGAGCTCCTCTGATTCTTCTATGGTCTTCCTTAATTAACTGTCCAACTTTCACATGCATATTTGCTGTTGTTGTTAAGTGCGCTCAAGTCGACTCCGACCCATAGCGATGCTGTATAGGGTTTCTGAGGAGCAGCTGGTGAGCTTGAACTTACGACTTTGCAGTTCAAACGGCTTTGCAGTCTGGCGCATTAACCCACAGCGTCACACGAGTACTCCGTTGAAAATACCATGGCTTGGGCCAGGCACACCTTGGTCCTCAAACTAACATCTTTGTTTGTTAACACTTTAAAAAGATCTTTTGCAGCCGATTTGCCTAAAAAATAAATACATTGTTTGATTTCTTGATTACTGCTTCCATGAATGTTTATTGTGGATCCAAGCAAAATAAAATCCTTGAGAATGTCAATCTTTTCTCTGTTAATTAGATGTTATTTAGTGGTCAAGTTTTGAAGATTTTCATCCCTTTACATTGAGGTGCTATCCTTACTGAGGGCTGAGGTCTTTGATCTTCATCATTATTTTAAGCCCCTCACACCTCAGGCAAGCAAAGTTGTGTCCTCTGCATATCACAGGCTGTTAATGAGTGAGCTTTCTTCCAATTCTGATGCCAGATTCACTATAAAATTTAGCTTCTCATATTATTTGCTTAGTGTATGTTGTTGTTGTTAAGTGCCGTTGAGTCGGTACCAACTCATAGTGACACGGTATAGGATTTCTAAGGAGCGGTTGGTAAGACTGAACCACCAACTTTGCAGTTCAAACCAACCTTGCAGCCCAGTACATTAGCTCGCGTCACCACACCAAGACTACGCATATAGACTAAGTAAATAAAGGAAAAGGATACAAACATGGTGCACACCTTTCCTGATTTTAAACTATTCAGTATCATTTGTTCTGTGCTTGGTCTGTGTACAGGTTCCTCGTGAGCACAATTAGCTGTCCTGAAATAGTCATTCTTTGCAATGTTATTCCTAGTATGTTATGAACCACACAATTTAATTTTTACCTAGAAATAAAGCACAAGTAAACATCTTTCTTATGATCTTTTTTAGCTAAGATCCATCTAATGTTAACAGTGATACACCTTGTTCCACATCCTAATCTGAAACCAGTTTGAATTTCTGGCAGCTACTTGTTGTGTTCTGCTGCAACCGTTTTTATATTATCTTCAGAAAAATTTGACTTGCATGTCATAGTAATAATACTGTTTGATGATTTCTGCATTCCATTGAACCATCTTTCTTTGGAATTGGCACAAACACAGATCTCTTCCAACTGGTTGTCCTTAGCTGTGTTTTGCTACATCAATTTTTGAAACATTTCAAATGCAGTAAATCAATTCCTAAAACCTCGTTTTTCACTCATGCCTTCAGTGCTGCATGGACTTCTTCCTTCAATACCATAGGTTCTTGATCATATGTTGTCTCTACATGGTTGAGTATCAATAAATTATTTGTTAGTATAGAGACTCTATGTATTCCTTCCATCTTCCTTTGATGCTTCGTGCATCATTCAATATTTTGCTCAAGGCCATTTGTTGTTGAATTGGTTCTGACTCATAGCAACCCTATGTATGGATTCCAAAGATGCTGGTGGGTTTGAATGGGCAACCTTGTGATTAGAAGTCAACCGCTTATCCTACAGTGTCACAACAAGACTCATTTTCCCATATGATCCTTCAATATTCAACAAGAGGAATTATTTTTTTCTACAGTTCTTTCAGCCTGAGAAATGTGGAGGGTGTTCTTCCCTTTTGGTTTTCTAACTCCAAGTCTTGGCACATTTAAGTATAATTTTGATTTTGTTTTCTCCAGCTGCCCTTTGAAATTTTCTGTGCAGCTTTTTTACTTTCTTATTTCTTTCCATTGCTTTAGCATCTCTAAGTACAAGGAGAATTTTGTCTATTCTGATATCCTCTTTTGTCTTTATTTTCTTTCTTGTCTTTTTAATGACCTTTGGCTTCCATCACGCATGATGTTTATAATGTCATCCCACAACTCATCTAGTCTTTGTTCATTAGTATCTAATGTGTTAAATCTGTTCTTGTAATGGTCTCTCAATTGAGGTGGGGCATGTTCTAGGCTATAATTTTACTCCCATGATATTGTTTGAATTTTTTTTCAATTAATGATCTGTTCCACAGGCTGATAGTATATTTATCTTCTCCATTGTCTCTTTCTTTAGATATAGTCGATTTAATTCCTGTGTATTATATCTGGTGATGTCCTTATATATGGTAACCTTTTATGATGGTGAAAAATGTATTTGAAATTAATAAGTCAATGGTCTTACAAAATTCTATCACATAATCCCAAGCATTGTTTCTATCACCAATGCCAAATATTTTCCAATTACTGATCCTTCTTTGCTTCCAAACTTTGCATTGCAATAACAAGCAATTATCAATACATCTTAATGTCATGTTTGATCAATTTCAGACTCAATAAATTGGTAGAATTCTTCCATTTTATTATCATTGACATTAGTGGTGGTGAATAAATTTGAATAATGGTGGTATT
>NW_006408537.1:12496318-12497507 GCF_000296735.1 Chrysochloris asiatica
AGAGAGAGAGAGAGAGAGAGAGAGAGAGAGGACCCTGTGTAGGGTCACTATGAGTTGGAACCGACTTCATGGCACATAGCAACAACAACACACAAACTCATGATCTTTTATACTCTAAATTCTCTTTATTTGACTTATTTTGAATAGACTATTCATCTTTTTAAATATGAAACAAATGAACAAACAAAAAATCCCTTGCCATGTGTTAATTGAAATTCACAGGACAGAGTAGGACACCCCATAGGGTTTCCAAAGCTGCAGTCTTTAGAAAATAGATTGTCATGTCCTTCTCCCAAAGACTAGCTAGTGGGTTTAAACCACCTACTTTTAGATTAGCTGTGCATGCTTAACCATTAATCCACCAGGGCTCTTTCTTTAAATATGAATTAAGAGTTAATTATTTTCATATTTAGAGAGGGATATGTTACAGTTGTTAAGTGCTGTAGAGTCAGTTCTGACCCCCAGTAACATTGTATAGGGTTTCTGAAGAAAGATTGGTGAGAGGAAATAATACTAAGATGCTTGACTGTCTTATGAATATTAGTTTCCCTTGCCTACTATTGCAAAATAGACACCTGAGTAGGATAGAAAGGAATGTTGGGAAACATGATTATAAAATGGTTATAGATTGTAAACCTGTCTTCAGCCTATAACTGATTGGAATTCCTAAAAGGGTTCTAAAACTTGCCAAGTGAAATAGACCTCTTGTGGAGCCTTTGCAGTGTATAGAACCTAAGTGGAGCTCTGAGCCCCATCCAGAACCTTCTGAGGTGGAACATTCCCACTAGAAAGTACAAGCAGATCAGCCTGGAACAACTAGAGTGACAGAAGCGATACATCTTCAAAGAAGGATCATCAGGAAAATTCCAAAACAAAAATGGCAGTATGACTGGCTACTACAAGAATAAGCAAGTTGTTTGCCGGGAAGCCATTAAGGCAAGCAATCAAGTCCCTTCAGGACAAACCCTCCTCTAAGACTAAAGCTCCAAGGGAACACATTAGCAGGCATGCAAGCTTGCTGACAACCATATTGGTCTACTGGTGAGTGGAAGAGGTGGAAAGGCAGCAATGAAGAAATAGGCTAAGTTCAACCATGTCCCATAAACTCCCATTGACCTGGAGATGAGAGAAAGAAGAGGAAGGGCTGGTTAGTCCAAAGTGTGGTGAAACCTGGGGGTGGACAAGGAAA
>NW_006408537.1:12498987-12506064 GCF_000296735.1 Chrysochloris asiatica
TGAATCAGAACTGACTTGAAGGCATTAAGAACAACAATCAACAAACTAGAAATAGTGAATAATTTTATACATGAATTGTATTTCAAATCTAACTAATTGTATTTCAATTCAATTCAATTCAAATCTAACTAATTGTATTTCAAATCTAACTAATTGGTTTCAAATCTAACTCCCACCTCCCAGAAGCAGTGCAGGAAGAGTACATAATAATCCCACTTAATCAACCCGTATTATTTAGAAAGAAGCAGACTGAGGATTGAAATTATAATAATTATAATAGTGATCATAAGAATTTCCTTGAAAACTTAACAGTTTTGAGTCCTTACTTACCTTTTGATGTGCAAATTAATCTCTCCAAGTCCTATAAAAGTCTAGTTCCTCGTTTAGCAGTGGAGAAATTACCAAACTTTTAGATCTCATCACCCCTGGAAAAGCAAACACATATCTCCAGAATTAACCAACAGTCTAATGTCTACCTAGTTATTTGTGTCTCAAGGAGATGAGATAGATTTTATTGATTTTTCTTTCTTGCTTTGCCATACAAATGGTAAAAAATTTCATCTTGACTTTATAATCTCTTGCAGGCTAATCACATGCATGTGCATTATTGTACTTGTTCTTAAGCATTGTCAAGTTGGTTCTGACTCATATCAATCATGTATAGGGTTTCCAAGGAGAGACTTGTAAGTTTGAACTGCCAACCTTTCAGTGTTTATCCGACAACATCATCAGCTTTTCTTTCTATTCATATTTCTTGTGAAAAGGCCTTTCTTTTTTTTCTCCCCAGCTACTATATTGATGCATTCAAAAAAATATTTAATAAACAATGAGCCTGTGTTATTGCTATCACAATTTTAAAGATAGAAGAAAAGAAAAAGTCAGGGAAAGATTAAAACAGTTACTCAAAATCGTGTAGCTAAGGAATGAAGAAATTGTTCTGACACAAAGCTATCCTGTTTATAACAGAACCAAACACGGTCTGGCCATATACCAGTGTCACAATCATTGCTTTTAGAGCCCATTGTTAAAGCCACTGGAAATCTATCCTCTTGAGTGTCTTCCACATTTTTGCTGACACTTACTTGTTTGGGAGTCCTGGTATGGCACTGCGGGCTAACATATTGGACTACAAGGTCAGTTTGAGCCATAAGACTGGTGGTTCAAGTTTACCAGTCACTCCTTGGAAACACTATACATAGTCACTATGAGTTGGAACTGACTTGACAGCACTTAACAACAACAACTTTACCAAAGAAGCCGTGGTAGTGCAGTGATTACACGTTGGGCTGCTAACTGCAAGGTCAGCAGTTTGAATCCACCAGTGCATCCAGGGGAGAAAGATGAGGCTTTCTCCTCCCATAACGACTGATAGCCTCTGAAACCCTGTACAGGGTGGCTATGAGTTGTAATTGACTCGCCAGCACACCAGCACCATCTACTTTACCAAGGACAATACCCTTCCCCAGAGACTGGGCTCTCTATAACATGATCAAAGTATGAGAAACTTTGATCCTTACATTTAAGGAGCATTCCGGCTGTACTTCTACAAATATAGATTTGGCATAGTCAATATTCTTCTTCTATCTTCCTTATTCAAATATAGTCAATAAAGTTAGTCTAATGATGTGGGTGGAGCAAAGCTTTTGGGATCTTAATTTGCTGATGTTTCATAACTCAAAATGAGAAGAAACTACTCCAAATACCCATTAATAATCAGAACATACAACATACAAAGTATGAATCTAGGCAAATTGGAAGTCATCAAAAGTAAAATGGGACACATAAAGCTCAGTATTCCAGGCAATAGTGAACTAAAATGGACTGATTGACAATCTTGGAGTCTTGGTACAGCACAGTAAGATGAGAACTTTACTGCTAACCACAAGGTCAATGGTTCAAAGCCACCAGCTCCTCCTTGGAAACCCTATAGAGGGTTTTCCAGCAGAATGTGGAAATCATCTAACATTATCATTATGATCATATGCAAGTAAAATTTTGCTTAAAAAATTGAAAAATGGCTGCAAAAGTACATTGACAAGGAACTGCCAGAGGTTCAAGCTGGATTCAGACAAGGACTTGGAATGAGAGATATCATTGCTAACATCAGATGGATCTTGGCTGAAAGCAGAGAATACTAGAAAAATTGACTGTGTGGATCATGGGAAGCTATGGGAAGCATTTTGGAAAATGAATATTCTGGAATACATAATTGTGCTCATGAGGAACTTGTTTATAGGCCAATTCGAACAGGAAAAGGGGATACTGAATGACTTACAATCAGGAAAGGTGTGTGCCAGGGTTATATTCCTTTACCATACTTATTCTATCTTTATGCTGAGCAAATAATTTGAGAAGCTGGATTATATGAAGAACATGGCATCAGGATTAGAGGAAGAATCATTGACAACCTGCAATATGCAGATGATACAACCTTGCTTGTTGAAACCAAAGAGGACTTAAAACACATACTAATGAAGATCAAAGACCACAGCCTTTGCTGTGCGCTGTACCTCAATGTAGAGAAAACAAAAGTCATCACCATTGGAACAATAAGTAACATCATGATTACTAGAGAAAAGATTGAATTTGTCAACTGTTTCATTTTGCGTGGATCCGCCATCAACACTCACTGAAGCAGCAGTAATAAAATCAAATGACAGATTGCATTAGGCAAATCAGCTGCACAAGACCTTTTTAAAGTGTTAAAGAGTAAAGATGTCAGTTTGATGACTAAGGTTCACCTGACCCAAACCACAGTATTTTCAGTAGTGTCATATGCATGGGATAGTTGGACAACGAACAAGGAAGACCATAGAAGAATTGATGTATTTGTGTTATGGTATTGGAGAAGAACATTAAAAGTACCATGGATAACCAGAAGAACAAATAAATCTGTGCTGGAATAAGTACAAACAGAACACAGGACAGTGAGAGCTTAGAAGACAGGACAGTGAGAGCTCTCTCTCTCAGATTCGGACATATTATCAGGAGGGACCAGTCCCTGAAGAATGACATCATGCTTGGTAAAATGGAGGGTCAGTGAAAAGAGGGAGACCCACAACAAAATATATTGGCACTGTGACAGTAGCAATGGGCTCAAGTGTAGCAGCAAATGTGGGTAGAGGATCAGGCGGTGTTTCATTTTCTTGTACATCAGGTTGCTATGAGTCAGAACTGACTCAATGGCACCTAACAACATGTATATATATATGTATAGTACAAGATTACAAAGCAACACTCTCATGCTCAATTCTTAATTTCAGTGGGATAAATAAGATTGACAAAAAGCAGAAAGACTGTCATTGATGTTTCATTGATATTAAGTCAGACAAAATAAGTCCTCCCATGAATTATATTATTGTTGTTAAGTGCCATTGAGTCGGTTCCGACCCAAGCTACCCTGTATAGGGTTTCCAAGGAGCAGCTGGTGAGCTTGAACTGCCGACCCTGCAGTTCAAATGGCTTTGCAGTCTGGCGCATTAACCCACAGCGCCACACCAGGACTCCTACCATGAACTATAAGAAAACTAAAAAGAAAATGACTTGAAAACCATGCAACGAAGCCATTCATACCAAAATAATTTAGAGAGAAATATAGCATAGAACAGATAGATGAAGAACCAATCTAAATAAAATACAATTTCTAAAACAGAAAACAAAATCCTTGGTAATTATTTGTTTTAGACAATCAGACTTAATAATCTGAATGAATTTTATAAAGAGGGCAAAAATGAATTGATAAAGTGACAGAAAACAATGAAAACTGGAAACCAAATGGAACACCACTAAAAAATAACAAGCAAATTATAATTAACAACTCATTGTTGTTGTTGTTAGTTGCCTTTGAAGTGGTTCCAACTTACAACAACCCTTTGCAAAATAGAACAAAACACTGTGTGGTCCTGCTCCAGCCTCTCAATTGTTATGCTTGAGCCCATTGAGGTTGCTACTGTACAAATCCATCTCAGTGAGGGTCTTCCTCTTTTTCAATATCCTCTACTTCACCAAGCATAATGTCCTTCTCCAGGAACTGGTCCATCCTGATGATACATCAAAAGTATGAGAACTGAATCTGGCTACCCTAGCTTCTAAGGAGCACTCTCTCTGGCAGTACCATCAGTTTGTCATGTTGTGCTGGGTGGCATGTTGCTGCGATGCTGGGAGCTTTCCCACCAGTATTTTAAACGCCAGCAGGGTAACTCATGGTGGATAAGTAAGTTTCATCTGAGTTTTCAGAATAAGACAAACTAGAAAGGAGAGGCGAACTAGTTCTGAATGTTTATCCACTGAAAACTTTATGAATAACAATATGTACTATTACCAAAAACTATATATAGAATTTCTGAAATGGAATAAATTTGTGATAATTACAACAGATAAAGAGCACCAAAAGGCACAAGTATGATTCAGCATAATGATAATTTTTTCCCTAAATGAGAGATCCCAAAAATGGATCATAAAAAAATTTAGAATCACAATTATATGGTGAAAATTCCTCTGAATTAGAAGAAAACATTAAGGTGTGCAACACAATGGGCTTCTATGCTTATATAGAAAATAGACATTGATACATGCGTCATTAAGTTATTAGACAAAAATATCCAGCTATAGCTGGAATATTAACAAGGCAAAAGATCAGGTAAGTCCAATCACTTAAGTGATTTTGTTGCTAAGTGACATTGAGTCAGTTCAAACTCATAGTGATCTTATATGGATTTTCAAGGAACAGCTGGTGGATTCGAGCCACCAACCTTGTGGTTTGCAGTCCAATGCTTACCATACAGAGCCATACTAGAATCCATCACTGAACTAGATTTGCAAATAAAAGGAGAAAAATGCTTCAAAAAGACTAACAAAATTAAAATTGCATTTAAAAAGAAAGCATTCCATGAAAAGCTAAGGAAAAGTTTTTAAATGGATAAATAGTATTTAAAAGAAACCTCAGTCAACATCAAAATCTGTGATAAAATTGGAAAATCTTTACCATTACATTCAGAAAGGATTTTATTTTAGCTTTGTTATTTGAATTTGTATGAAAGAGATATTTTGCATACTTGTACATCTAAAGCATTTTTTAAAAACTAGTTTTAAAATTGTGGCCATGTAGAAACAACAGAAATATACTGATGTCTTTGAAGTCCTAGAGTGATGTTATAGGATAATAACTATATATGTATAAAACCCCACTCCATTATTTAAAACTTACAATAATACCAAATAATTTAAGCTTTGAAATAGCTATATTAACTTAATCTTTTATAAAGTCACAAAACTGAAAATTACTCCAAATTTATCAATTAATCTGCAGATGTTTTGCTTCACCTTTATGTGCTAGTTTCTGGACGAGAGAAAATTTGAAAATATAAAGAACACATATAAGACCTGAGGAATGGTGACGTTACATAATTTGCACAAAGACATACAGTTCACACATGGCAAAACTCATGCGGTCACAAATTTGGGGATCTTTGTGCATTTTACTATTGATATCCCTGTTGTTGTTGGCAAGTGGCGTTGAGTTGGTTACAACTCATAGCAACCCTGTACAGGTTTTCCAAGGAGCTGCTGGTGAGCTTGAAGCACTGACTTTGTGGTCCAAACCAACCTTGTTGTCTAAAGCATTAGCCTACATAGTCCTGGTGTGGCGCTGTGGGTTAAGGCTCCAAATGGCAAAGACGTTTGAACTGCAAGGTTGGCATTTCAAGCTCACCAGCTTCTCCTCAAAACCCTATACAGGATCGCTATGGGTTGGAATCAACTCGACAGCATTTAACAACAACAACAACAACAACAGTGCCATAGGAGAGCTCCATTGATACCCCTAGAATAGCCAATTAATCATTTGATGTTAAGTGAGAAAAAGGAAATTGTCTTGATAATAACTAAAATTCTTCTAAGTACTCTACTACAAAAAGTTCAATACACAAGAAAAGCCATTCTTATTGACAGTTTTGTTCTGAACTCAGAGAAGTTTATGGATTTTTTCCTAATTAAAATGATATATAATTGCCAATCCCAGAAGCAAGATTAAAATTAAAATAAAACAGTAAGTGAAAACAACTGAAATGATAGTCCCCTCAAAGAGTAGGTATTAAATAAATTATAGTAGAACTTTTTTTTAAACCTTCTTAAAAATGTAAAGACAATAATCTTTTAAAATTATATTCTAAAGGCTTCATATATTATTCTTTAATAATAATGTTCTTCTACCAAATAGTGAATACCCTTATGCTTTTGTGTATTTTAATGTTGCTTTTATCCTCCTTTGTTTCCAACTCATTTCAATGTGACTGGTTTTTTTAATAGTGAAAACCATCATAACTAATGTATAACTTCATTCTTCTTAGTCTGAAGTAATTTTAGTTCTTATAAAGTATTTATCCCAAAGTTTGAACGTTTCCATTTTCTGATCTAGAGAATATAACTTTTTAATAGGAACATAGAAACATAATGAGTCTCAGTCTCCTGGGCTCAGAGTCCACTCTGAAAATACAATATTATAATTTAATATTCTTGCATAAATGAGGATTTCTCTCTTTTGTATATACTTGAGCTAATATATCCGGTGAATGTTCTAGGTGTTTCTTCAATAGAAGAAGGGAGGTTGAGGTAGGGAGGATGGTGTTATTTTAAACTATAAAACCTTAGTTCTCCTACTGAAGAATGTTCCTTGGATCCAGACAATATCAGGACAGTAACATATAAGTATATAAGCTACCCTCAGTCACAATTTCCAGCCTATTTCCAATAGTTCCGTGTCTGCTATCCCATTTCACTGATATAGTATTGGCAGCTCAAGAAAAATCAGAATAAGCCCCTTCAAGATGAATGCTAGCTCTCACCATATCACTCTGCTCATAGTTTCATTGGCATCAACAAAATGATCATCTTTTGATAAATTGCCACAGAGTATATTCAACCTTTTTTACACATGACCAAAGATCTCAGTTACTGAAAGATGATATATTGAAATTGTTGTTGTTGTTGTTGTCAGGTGCCATCGAGTCGGTACTGACTCATAGCAACCCCATGCACAGCAGAACGAAACAATGTCCGATCCTGGGCCAACCTCACTAC
>NW_006408537.1:12507766-12517191 GCF_000296735.1 Chrysochloris asiatica
TCTTTGAAATTTTCTGTTCAGCTCTTGCACCTCTTCAATTGAAATTCTTACTGACTTCCATATTACCATTTGCTCCTTAAGAGTTAACTAAAGTTAAAATTCATAATCCACAGCTGATTATTTCTTTTAGTCATATTGTTGCTCTCAATGGCTCAAAAGACTTGCATCTCTCATCATTTCTTCCTATCACTATCATGATTGTTCTACTAAATTAGACAATTAGCCAACATGGTCCACATGAGCAGATTTGCCCTACATTTGCTTTCTGTCTCTACAAAAAAATTAAAAACCCATAATTTTCTAGGTAATTATAGGACAATTAAGATATTTTCCAACTACTTCATTCCTAGCATCAGAGAGACCTGTATGTCATCTTCCTTCCACTTTAGATGTCTATACTGAGAAGACAGTGTCCCTAAAATTTCAAAGTTCTAATCAGTCCTTACTTGGATTCACTTACACTTGAGACATCTATTTTTAACTCCCAGATATTTCATTCTCTCCCCAAGAATATTTTGCACCATTATTTAATCCCACCCAGCATGAAATGTAATTTAGTTTTAATTGGCTTAAGTTAAATAGAACTGAGAAGAACTACTTAGCACAAGCTATTGTATAATTTTTTTTCAAAAGCCTTCATACTTTCAGAGTATCCTTATTGTCTAAAAAAGCAATGTTTCTGTCAGGATACAGTTGCGGAACACAAAAATCACTCTATTTTTATATCTTAAACTGATTTAATTCAAGGAGTTAAGTGCTTACAAAATGTTGAATGTACCAAAGGTTCAACCTCAAGGAATGAAACACCTAGTCACACCCCACCTGTCTTAACAACAGTGCCAAATTGGCTTAACAAAGGAGCTGCTACCTCTGCCTCACCAGAACAGCAGGAGATCTAGAGAGACCACCCAGCAATCATAGCCATGACTGTCCTCTGTCCACCTGCCACCGCCTCTCATTATTCATGAAATCACAGACTAGAAAGTCAAATATTATTAAAGAAAAACCCCACAATTCCAAATTGCTCACAGTTGCATCAAATTGATGCTGTTTATTTTTCAACCAGAATGTTAGGAAACATGATATTTCATTTCCCAGCTTCTGCAATATAAGAAGATATACTAGTAGCAAACTATTGTGGCTACTGAGAGCCAGTTTGCTCCTTACACTACATAATCCCAAACCCCTTAGTCAAGTTTTCAAAACCCTGTATGATCTTGCCTGACCCTAGTCTTACAAATTTATTTTCTATCAACTAGCTCTGGTAGCGTAGTGGTTACGAATCAGGCTAAGAGCCACAAGGTCAGCAGTTCAAAACTACCAGCTGTTCCGTGAGAGAAAGATGAGGCTTTCTGCTCCCATAAAGACTTACAGCCTTGGAAACCCTGTACAGGGTTGCTATGAGTCAGAACCGACTCCACAGCACATAACAACAACAACATAGTCTATACACAACATCCATTCTGGCAAACTGAATTCCTTTATAAGGTTTCCTGAATGTACTACAAATTTTCATATAACTGGACCTTTGATTACTCTTTCCCTTAACATCTATCCAACACATACACATTATTTAGGGCAAAAATGTCTTATGCATTGCTGTTTTTTTAAAACTACTTATTGAGAATTCACTGAAAGTTTATAGTGCACATCACCAGTTTTACATTCAACAAATCATATACTACTTCATTTCATTACATTGATTGCAATTTCCTTCGTGTACGTGTACCATCAATTAACAGTATTTACCTCTATTCACTTTAACTCTGGCATTTCTCCCTATATCTTCCACTGCCTTTATCTTCCTCTGTCAACTTCCTTCTTGCATTTTTTTAAAAATGTTTTATTGTGAATTATGTGATAGTTTACATAGGAGAACATTAGCTTTACATTCATCCTATTGTATATCGTTTCATTGCCATAGTTACAATTCCCTCCATGCATGATCAAACAACCAAGGGATATACGCTGCAAGCCTGCCCCCCAGTCATTAGTGCACAGCCCCTCTCCCTGTCTGGGTCTAGAGTCCCCAGCTGCTCCATCTCTCCATGTCATCATCTCTGCCTCAATCTCTGGCGTCTCTGTTTCTCTGGATAGGCTCCAGCACTCCGCTCTTCTCCCTTGATGGTCCCAGGGACCTCCGCTCCTGCACTGCAAAGTCAATCACTTCCCTCTTTTTGCTACAAAATGTCTACCTTTACATTTCCAACCCTCACAGTCAGTCCTGATAACAATTATTCACTATTGTACCACAAGCGATCTATCCCCATCTCCTTTCATCAGTCCCGCCCAAACAGATTGGATACCACTCAGTGGAGATTCTACCTTTTTCCGCACCCTCTGGATCTAGGCTCCCTCTTGAAAGCTTGTAAGCCAGTCACTTCTTGCCTTTGTAGCCTCCCCCCGCCACACACACACACACCCATGTTGGGTAGCTAATGTCCAAGTTGCCCTTCCTTGTCTACTCTGTGTATGGAGGGGGTGGGATTGATCCTCACTGTAAAGATTTGTTCCTGTTTTGAGCTACTGCATCCATAGGTATAGGTCAAGTTCATCAAATTGTGTCAGATTATTCTTTTTTTTCTCTCTTCTTTCTTCTTCTAGTTGAGCTCTGATCATCCAGCCATTGAAGCCAGATCAAGTGGGTATTATCTGCAAGTGTGGGTGTTCTTATGCATATGCCCTCTCTTCTAATCAGCTGGACACTTCACTCACCACTCTAGTCCTCTGTGGCTATGTCACTGACTCTGGGCTCCAGAGTCCCAGGCCTTGACACACTGCTGGCCAACCAGGTCTCTACACAGGTTCACAGGAGTCTATTGAATATTGTAGGGCTTAGCTTGTAGCTTCATTGCTGTTTTTCCTTCACTTCCCCTTATTGGTGATGAACATAGTCACCAATCAGAGCGCATGTCTGCTTGTGTATTCCCACTGAGTTTTAGTCTTGGAAGGAGGTTTGCCCTGAGGGGACCTGACCACTTGCTTTGATGTCTCCTGCGCGAGCAACTTGATTGTTCATGTAGTAATCAGTGGGACTGCCATTATTGTTTTTTTCATTTTTCCTGCTGGTCTTTCTTTCAAGAAGTGTCTTCTGTTGTAGCCACTCTAGGCTGGTCTACTTGTCCTTTCAAGTGGAAATTTCCCACCTCAGATGATGCTGGATGGGGTTCAGGATTCCACCTATATGGTCTTATGCAATGTAAAGGCTCCACAGGAAGCCTCTTTCACTGGACAACTTCTAGCCCCCTTTAAGGTATTCCAATAAATGTAGGCAGAAGATGGACTTACAAGTTTTCTACAGTGGCCATTCCTTTCTCTCTTCAAGTGTCTATTTTATAGTAACATGCCACAGAAACTAAGATTCAAAAGACAACCAAGCATCTTAACATTATTTTCACTCTTTTGCCCATTCCAACCACATCTAAATCCCTGTATAACAGAGCCCTGAGTTCCAAGGTTGTGCATGCATCATCATTTAACTCTGTCATACTTAGCCTATGCAAACATGCCTAATTGTTTTCCCATCCACATTGTTCTTCCATTCCTGTCCCCCTTCTTGTGTACTGTCCCCATGCCTAGCACCCAAACTATTCTATATGTATTCCCTACCCTGTGCTCCACCTTCCCCTTCCTCCCCTTACACCAACTCCTACATCCTGGTAACCAGCAAAGAATCCCCCTTTAGTATGGGTTCTTTTTCTTAGTCTTTTACAGTAGGGGTCCTATATAGTATTTCTCCTTTTGTGACTGAATAATTTCACTCAACATAGTCCTCAAGGTTCATGCATGTTATGCAGTGACTTGCAGCTTCTTTGTTATTCTTCAAGGTAGCATAATAATCCATTGTGTGTATGAACCACAGTTTGTTTATCCATTTTTCAATTAATGGGTACTTAGGCTGTCTTCATCTTTTTGTTATTGTAAATAGTGCTGCTGTGAACATTGGTGTGCATATATCTATTCATGTTATGGCTTGTATTTCTTGTGGGTAAATACCAAGTAGAGGAATTGTTCTATCATAAGGTATTTTTCTATTTCCAACCTTCTGAGGAATGTCATATTGCTTTCCAGAGAGGTTGGACCATTTTGCAATCCCACCAGCAATGCAGGAGCATCCCACTCTCTCCACACCCTCACCAGCATTTATTGTCCTTCACTTTTTTTATCTTTGCTGTTGTTGCTGGTATGAGATGATATCTCATTGTTGTTTTGATCTGCATCTCTCTAATGGTTGAAAGCAGAGAATATAAGAAAGATGTTTACCTGTGCTTTATTGTCTGTGCAAAAGCTTTTGATTGTGTGGATCATGACAAGGTATGGACAACATTGGGAAGTATGTGTATGCCGGAACACTTAATTGTGCCCATGAGGAATCTGTAACTGGACCAAAGTGCAGTTGTTCGAACAGAACATGGGGACACTGAATGGTTTAAAATTAAGAAAGGTGTGCCACAAGGTTGTATTTTTTCACCATATTTATTCAACCTGTATGCTGAGCAAATAATCTGAGAAGCTGAGTTCTATGAAGAAAAACGTGGTATCAGGATTGGAGGAAGACTCATTAACAACCTGCAATATGCATATGGAACAATCTTGTTGCTGAAAGTGAAGAGGACTTAAAACATTTGTTGATGAAGATCAAAGAGCACAGCCTTCAGTATAGATTACATCTCAATGTCAAGAAAACACTGGACCAATAAACAACATTCTTATCAATGGAGAAAAGATTGAAGTTGTCAATGACTTCATTCTTATTGGATCACCTATCAATACTCATGGAAGCAGCAGTGAAGAATTCAAGTGACATATTGCATTAAGCAAATCTGCTGCACAAAACCTTTTTTCAAGTGTTGAAGAGCAAAGATGTCAGCTTGAGGACTAAGGTGAGCCTGAACCACTGACTTTGCAGTTCAAACACCTTTGCAGTCTGATGCATTAGCCCACAGAGCCACATCAGGACTTCTTTGGTAGTGTCTCAATATTTCAATATCTTGGAACTATTAAATAATATAATGCTCTTTCATGTATATAAGCAGAGAACATATCATACAACACGTACACCTTCATTCTAGTATTTATCAAATACAAAAGACAGGTTGTTCCAAATTTGATACTTCCCTCTTTTATGTAGCATATCAAATTTATTACTCTCTACTTAGGAATTGAATGTAAGAAAACATTACTATATGAATTTTTTATTGGGATCTGGTGGTGGTGTGCTGTAGCCGGTTCTGACTCATAGCTACCTTGCATACAGTTTCCAAGGCTGCAAATCTTTACAGGAGCAGAAAGTCTCATCTTGCTCCCGCAGAATGACTGGTAGTTTCAAACTGCAAACAGTTGAGGTTAGCAGCCAGCCTCAGAAACACTATGCTACCAGAGCTCCTTTGGTAAACAAAATAAAATACAACATTTACTATATAGGTCTCTTGATGCCCCAGGGGTTCTTTTAATTTGGAAAAATACTGATCGTTTATGGGATAATCATGTTAGTCAAATTTTAATTTTGATCATTTTCACTTTGCCTATCTAATGGAATGTGTTTCTATATGGCCACAGTTTTCTTCACAGACTGCATAGTTGTTGTGGATTTGGGCCATTGTTATTTATTTTCCTTGCTTTAGCATATATTTCATGAAATTGAAATCATTCTTTTTCTGAAATTTTATATGGATTGAATTTAGTGAGAATAATTCTGTTTGCTGGTTTCTCAGAAATATAGTAATTTTATTTGGCTGAAAAAAATGTAAAGCACCAATAATCGTAATACTGAATTTTTGTCAGATAGAGTTATCAGGTAAATTCAGGAAAGATTTACAAATCAGAAATGTTTTCTCTTCAATTTCCTGCCCAATTTACTAACTCATTATTTGGACTTGGAATGTCACCTGGTCTTCACGTAACTGGAGAATTAGGTAAAAAGAGTTTTGTTGAAATACCAGTGGAATTATATAGATATTGCATATAATTTGTTTTTTTTTTTGTTGTTGTTATACAGAAATTCAACACATGTGCTATATAGATAAATCTTAAGTAATTTAAGTAATTTCAGGATATTTGATGTTAATAAATGTGATGAGAAAATCTGTTCAAAATTATAAAACTCTTTTCTTGACACTCACACCACCATATTCCTTTGAACATGAAAATTTTAAATAATAAAATTTAATTCATTTTCTGTCAGTACTGCCAGGGACAGATTAAGACCTCTGGGCCTCTCCCACACTGGCTTTTCATATCCAGGAAAAATGGAGAGACATCCTGAGACCAACCAAAATAGTTGAACACATAACCACAAAAATCCCAGACACACCTTGTGGTTTGTGAGATAGAAGCACAAGCATACTATGGGAAACTGTACCTCTGGAATGCCAGATTCTTGGAAAAACTGTGCCCCTAGATTACCAGATTCTTGGAAGTCTTCTTCCAAGAATAACAGATGAATATTCAACAGAAATGTCAATATACCATTCTCCCTAATCAATATATATTAGACCACCCTTGGAGGAGGAGACCCCACACTCTTACAAACTAGCGAACCCCAGTCCCACGGGGTCGTCTCTACTTGTGGAGACAGAGTCACTTCTCTCTTTGAAGTATGCTATATTTCTAAGTAATGGCTTATTGTATGTATGTGATTGTGAGGTGGTGATTCAGTGAGGCTAATTTCTTAGACTCCTGAAAGAGAGGCAAACCAGGGGAACGTGACAATAGTCCACATACATTAGTTTGAAAAATAGAGCAAGAAGAAACTTTTAAGTTTGTCTAGCTTAAATTAATCCTTATTTTGTGTCAAAGAATGATAAAATGAACATATAAGCAAACAGTACTAAATTATATGGATAGAGCAATACTAGTTCTGTAAGTTAGGTTCAATACATTTCAGCTATATTTTTTACACTAGCTTTGAAAATATCCTTAGTTTTACACAAATAAATAATGTGGAGGAGAAACTGAAGTTTTATAAGCATTACCAATAAGTATAATTTAATTATATATGCCTATAGGCAAAGATTCCATTCAATTGCCTTTATTGTTCCCGTGTTGTGAGTAAGAATCATATAAACATTGGAAAGCAATCAAATGAAATTACTATGTGGAGGGTTTGGTAGGAAAAGGAATAAAGTTCTAAGTTTCTATCTCTTGCCTTATCATTGAATTTGCCTCACTGTTTTTCTTTTATACCTGCCTTTAAGACTGACCATTTAAGCAGATATTTTCACTCTGCCTTCTGGGCATCACAATAAAAAGAGTTGTATATGATGCTTACGTTGGAATCATATTTTGAAAGTGCTTTTGTTGTTTTTATTTTATTATCTATATTGCAGTACAATAAAAAAGTTCGTTTACTTTCCCCATGAACTCTAACATACTCTTTTTTTCACCAGTTCCTAAATCTTTCAAGCTAAACAGTTATTTTAGTTATGGCTTCTGTTTCAAAGTCTAACTTTCTATATAAAATAGAATTTTTGGTATTTATATTTCAAAAGACAGAACTCTTTCCATTTTCAAATTTATTATTGATGTTAAGTGTCACTGAGTCATTTCAGACTCATAAAGACTCTGTATAGGGTTTCCAAAGAGTGGTTTGGGTGTTTGAACCACCAACCTTACAGCTAACAGATACGTCTAATCATTTATATATTGTTCATATCTTAGATTTTAAATTCTTATTATCTGTAGGTGTGATGGAGGAATTCCCTAGGTTCATGAAGGTAGGTAGGTGCATTATTTCTCTAAGTGTTACTAATGCAGTCTAATGGAAATTAACTATTCAATACTAATTCACATAGATGTCAAATTAATTTCATTTGCAGTGTGAAAGAGAGCAATGTGATCAGTTTAATGTTTTGAACAAAATGGTAATGTAACCCTTCAATTAAAGATATCAACTTGAGGACTAAGGTGCACCTGACCCAAGCCATGATATTTTCAATAACCTCATATACATGCCAAAGCTGGACAGTGAATAAGGAAGACCATAGAAGAATTAAAGCAATTGAGTTATGGTGTTGGAGGAGAATATTGAAAGTGCCATGGGCTGCCAAAAGAACCAACAGATACATTTTGGAAGAAGTGCAGCCAGAGTGCTCCTCGGAGGCCAGAATGGCCAGAATTTGTCTCTCATATTTCAGACATATTGTCAGGAGGGAGCAGTCGCTGGAGAAGGATTATGTTTGGTAAGGTGGAGAGTCAGAGAAAATGAGGAAGACCCCCAGCGAGATGGATTGGCAAAGTGGCAACATCAATGGGCTCAAGCCTGGCAACAATTGTGAGGTTAGCCCAGGACTGGCCAGTGTTTGGTTCTGTTGTGCATAAGGTTGCTATGAGTCGATACCTACTAGATGGCACCTAACAACAACAATCTTCCAATTATCAATTAAACTGTAATGGCAATCAAAGTGTTGATAGAGTTTGGTCATTCAAGTCTCAAAGCAACCACAATTCTAAACTATTTTAATCCTTAAATTTAAATTGAATATATCATTTTTGTGTAAGATAGTAAGAGTGTGGCTCCATGAAGTGAGGGAGTTGACCAAGTCAAATCAACTCTTTGGTTTTCAGTTTAGATGCCTTTTTGAGAATTACCACCATAATTATTTAATTAAAATACCAAACTGAGATGTACTCATGTCTATATAGAATAGTCTTTTGTTCAAATTTCTTGATAATGGGGTGATTTTCAATACCTTAGCTTAGCACAAGTTGGTTTACATGAAAGATACACTTTTAAAACTCAAGAGTAATTTTAGTTTGATTACTTAAGACATATAACAAGTAAATGACATACAAAACATCATTTATCTTTTCCTTAAGGAAGGATAAGAAAATTCCTTTGATTCCATCCTCTTCTTTCTGTGACTATTGATTCAAATAGTCAAGGAATTGGAGATCAGCTGCATGTGCAGATGATTAGGGGTGGAGTGAGTGGTATTTTCATTAGGTACGCTCTAGAATGCTTGTGCTCACCTGGCCCAGATTTTCTATGCAATCTTCTGTTTTCAGTTACTGATGAGTAGATTATGACTCATGACTACCTATGTGTGCTGAATAGAATCACTTCATAGAGCTTCAAAACTATGTCCTTTCAGAAGCAGATCGCTGAGCCTGTCTTCTGAAGTGTCTCTGTGTGAGTTTGAACCATCAACCTTTCAGCTAATACTTGATCGCTTAACCAAAATCTTGCACCAAAATCTAACAGTAACAACACATTTTTGAAATGATAGTAAGAACAATAAACTCATTTTTAAAGTGCAGAGATTAAATGTAAATGTATCCTTATTCTATATAAAGTGTTCTTACTGTATCTTTGGGAATCCTGGTGTGGCGCTGTGGGTTAATGCACCAGACTGCAAAGCCATTGGAACTGCAAGGTCGGCGGTTCAAGCTCACCAGCATCTCCTCGGAAACCCTGTATACACAGT
>NW_006408537.1:12517291-12517796 GCF_000296735.1 Chrysochloris asiatica
TCTACTTAGAGGAGGCAGCTGTTTCCCAGTCGCATTTTGCATGTCTCCATCCTGAGGGGTTCATCTTCTGGTACTATATCTGGCAATATTCTGGTGCTGTTTATCATGTTTCAAATATTCAGTATTCTGGTGCTGACTCACAGTATTCCACTGCTATTCATATGATTTTCACTGACTAAATATTCAGAAGTAGTCTGTCTCTCCCTCTTTCTAGTCTGTCTTTGTTTGGAAGCTCAGCTGAAACCTGTCCACTGTGGATGATACTGCTAGTACTTGAAATACCCATGGCATATCTTCCAGAATCACAGCAACACATAACCGCCAAAGAATGACAAATTGACAGAGAAGGGGTGGAGTTGATGATCTTAACAACAACAACAAAGATTAGGAAATAGGGTATGAATTTTTATATTTTAAAGAAGTTCTAATAATTTGACATATCTAGCATGGAGAAGGATTGTCTTCTGAGGCTGCCTGTTGAAGAAAAACCCTGAAGAAACAAACC
>NW_006408537.1:12519447-12523587 GCF_000296735.1 Chrysochloris asiatica
GTAAATTTGTTTAACCATATTTATCTCAAACATAAAATTTACACTAAGAAATGATTGCCATATTACTTTTTCAGGCTTCCTAAAATTAATGTGATATTGTACAAGGGAAAGCTTCCCTGTTGAAATGGAAGACTTAAAGTTGAACTTAAATGGTATTTAAAAAAAAAAAAAAGTAGTTCCTACCAGAAAGATCTGGGCTAACTTCATAATTAAAGGATAATTGTAATTACTTGGGAAATGAGGTAGTTAAATTTGTAAAGTTATTTGTCTTCAGCATTCCCTATGTTGCTATTCTACCTCCTTCTCCTTATGCTTCCCTCATCCCTTGCTATTTTTTCACTTTTGCACATGCAATCACTCTGTCTTATAGGTCTCAGACAAATTTTTCAAATGTTAATTTTGAATGAACAATTCAGTCTCTCTGCTATAACTCTGTTGGGCTGACATTGATAGAGCAAAATTGTTGTTTAAACCTACTTATTGGGCTTACATTAATTAATATGCATTTCAAATTTGTTCTTTATATAGAAATGTATTTGATGACACTTGGTTTCTAGAAACAGGCAACGATTATGTTATTTAACAAACTCTTTTATCCGACGTTTATTTTTCCAGGGTGATCAGTTAGCTGAACAGAGGCTGCATTTATGGAAAGTATCCTCTCTCTCTAATCCCTTTGCAGAAAAGATGACCAGCAGGTAGGCTAAATAAATTTGGTGTCATAAATGATTTGTGTCTGCAATTTGAAGTCATGAACTGATTTCATTATTCTCTCTTGTTTTTTTCTTCTCCTTACATTTTCCCTATAATATATCAAATGTACTGTTTAACTTTATTTTTTATTACTTTCTTTTTTTTCACTCTTTTTTGCAACTATTTGCCCTTCTCATTTACTTTTCCCTTAGATCATCACTTTTTCTAGGTAGCGTCCAGATACAAGAAAATATTTTTAAGCATTTTACAAAATTTATTTTACATCAGTTAGAATGCATTTGAACATCATAAGAAGCTTAAGCAATATCTGGCAGTCATTTGGTTTGTCATTCTAGGACAATCCCTTCATAGTCTCAGCTAATTTATTATTGCTGTAGTTAAATGACATAGAATCAGCTTTGACTCATAGTGACCATGAACAAGGAGCAGCTGGTGGGTTTGAGCAGCTTATCTTGAGATTCACCATCCAGTGCTTATCGCACAGTGCCACACTGGGATTTATTTCTAAATATCACAATTCTCAAAGCATAAAAAGACCATTTTACTTTCAAAAATAGATCTTTGTCAAAGCATGGACAATCTTCTCAGAAGTCCATCCATAGACTCTCCTTTAGGTGCCATTGACCAGAGTCAGTTGATAGCTCTGTGAATGGCTTAAGTTGTTGTCCTTGTTAGGTGCCTTCAAGTTGGTTCCAACTTACAGTTACCCTTTACACAACAGAATTAAGCACTGGCTACTTCTGCACCATTCTTACATTCTTGTTATGTTTGGATACACTGTTGCAGTCTCTGTGTCAATCCCTTTTGTTTAGGATCTTCCTCTTTTTTGCTGACCCTTCTCCAGAAACTGCTCCCTCGCGATAACAGTCCAATCTATGAGAGATGAAGTCTTGGCATTTACACTTCTAAGGAACAATACAGCTGTACTTATTATTATAATAGGTTAAAACCTATTACTATAATGGGATAGACATTCAGCAGTCTATTTCTGTGGTTTTACATTAGCACAAAAAAGACTGTCCAATACTCAGAAGACAGAAGCCTATTTGCAAGCAGTATGAGAGAACGATATTTAAATAGATTTAAAAAAGAAATAAAGCAACTCTGTAACAGATTGAAATCACCATGAAGGTAGACATGATGACTCTTGTTCATTTTATTTCAAAGGCTTACCATAGTGAGTGGCACATAGTAGGTATACATCAAAATATGTTTTAAATGCACGTATGAATAATTCAAACACTAATATTCTTAAAATTTGAAATTCATAGTCCTTCAAAGGCAAAAAAGGGGGAAAGTACTATTTATAAACCTAAAAGAACAGAAGAGTCTTTGTCACATGGTATGCTAAAGCTGGATATTCTGAAACTTTATGCTCACTGATGATCTCTGGATGGCTAAAACAGTGAGCAGTTCTCAGGCTCATGAGTTATATTTGACACAGCTGCTCACTTATGCCTTTTGAGGCAGTAGATTGAATGTTGGGCTGCTAAACTCAGTGTTGGCAGTTAAAACCTACCAGCCACTCCATGGCAGAAAGATGAGGAGGCCGTAGTCTCAGAAACCCAAAGGAGCAGTTCTGCTTTTCTTCATAGAGTGACTCTGAGTTGGAATTAACTCAATAGCAACAGAATCTTCTGTTGACTTAGGATATCACACACTCTCTCTCCCTCTCTTTTTTTTCCTTTCTTACGGGTTGTTCATTTAAAATTCCTTTATTTAATTGTTTTGATCCCCTCAACTTCTTAAGATTGAAATGCTTAAGGGTTGAGTTCTTGGTCCTTTTCTTTTCACTATTCACATTCATTCCATTTGTGATCTTATCCTGTTTCCTAACTTCACATATTATCCAGTTGTTGAAGGATCCACCCCCCAACCAAAATCTGCTACGTAACCATAGTTTATCCTTTTCTAAGTTTCATTTTTCTTTTGTCTTTCTTCTTCCTTTAACTTTTTATTTTACAAAAGCTCAAGGTAGAAACAAACAAAAAAAATGAAGTAAAGTTGTTGCTCTGATTGCAGAATTACTCACAGCAATCCTTGAGGAAACATGCCCATTGGGAGAAATGACACAATTCAATTCTACAATTATCTGTGTTGTGCCTGTTATGTGAATGATACAGTGCTAAGAAGCCAAATGGGAATCAATCCCACTCTCAAGATGCTTATAACAGTGCACAGAGAATGCCAGCACACAAATCATTATGACTATAAAAGAAGACAGAATAATAGTCTCTTGCTCCTTTTCCTTAATCATAAACTTCTTCCCAGTCTCCTCTGTCCTAAGAAAAAGAAAAACAAACGAACCACCAAGGCAATTTATTCAAAGAACTGCTCCCCTCCCTACCTCTTAATTCCAAAGTCTCCAAGGAATTTCTTATACCTACTCAATTTACTTCTTAGTCTCTTAATAATTGTATTATATCACCTCATTTGGAACTCTCTGATGTCTTTTCACCAAATCCCTTTATCCTCACTCTTCAACAGTGGCAGTCTCCCTGCTGTATTTAACACTCTGAGACACTCACATCTTGAAATTCTATCATATTGGTATTTTTCTCTCTTTTTTGTTCTCTATTCATCTTTTAATAGAAAAATTGGAGAGTCTGGACTTAATAGAGGTCCATGTAAAGCATTTTATTTGACAGTAATAATTATAAAAATCAGCAATATGATATATTCATAAAAAAACAATGAAAGTTTATGTGGCATAAATGCAAGTGCCAAGAGAGGAAGGGAATAGGTTTGGTTTTGCTTTTGTTTTCTTAAAATACACTAACTCAATTAAAGCATTAATTTGAGTTACAAATGTCATGTTAAAGAGACATTAGCAAATTGATACATACCCCCAAGGAAACAACTAAGTAAGCCAAAGAAGGTACTTGGAAGAAAGGTCACACAGTGAATAGTTGATAATATTTTGTTGCTGTTGTTAGATGCTATTGAGTCAGTACTGACCCATAGCGGCCCTAGGTACAACAGAATGAAACACTGCCTAGTCCTGTGCCAACCTCACAATCTTTGTTACACCTGAAGCCTTTGCTACTGCCACTGTGCCCGTACATCATATAGGGGGTCTTTCTCTTTTTCTTTGACCCTCCATTTTACCAAACATGATATCCTTCTCCAGGGCTGGTGCCTCCTGATTGTTGTTGTTGTTATTATGTGCCGTGGAGTCGGTTCTGACTCATAGCGACCCTGTGTAGGGTTTCAGAGGCTGCAAATCTTTACGAGAGCAGAAAGCCTCATCTTTCTCCTGCGGAACAGCTGGTAGTTTCGAACTGCTGACCTTGTGGTTCAGAGCCCAATTCGTAACCACTATACTACCAGAGCTCCTAGTGCCTCCTGATAATATATCTAAAGTATGAGAGATGAAGTCTGGCCATCCTGGTTTCCAAGGAGCACTCTGGTTGTTATTCTTCCAAC
>NW_006408537.1:12526957-12537705 GCF_000296735.1 Chrysochloris asiatica
TAAAAGTGGAAAGTATAAGATTTGCACAGCAAAGATACCTTGGAGAAAGTTAAGCAAAGAAGAACTATGATAATGGAAATGATTTTCTGTGTGTTGTTTTGGTAAAAAAAAAAAAAAAAAAAAGTCAATGAAATATGTAATTAAAATATCTTATTCAAGTTTTCCCTGGAAAGATGGCAGGTATAAAATTTGTAGACTTTATTGGCAGTAAATAGCTGCATTATTTTCCTTGGTATAATGAAAGTATGATATACATGGGGAAAAAATCCCTTCAAACATACTATGGAAAAAAGAAGTCAATACCTTGAACTGTCATGAATGTCTTAACACATTATATGATTGCACCTGGATGTACATACATACATACATACGTACGTATGTACACACTATGTATATACAGGTATGTTGTTGTTAAGTGCCGTGGAGTCATTTCTGACTCATAGCAACCCTGTACAGGGTTTTCATAGAGCAGCTGGTGATCTACTAACCTTTATGTATGTATATGCATATATTTTATCTAATAAGAGTAAATTCTAGTTGGTAACTGACTTATTTTGTTCTCTTTCCACACTCATGGTCCCTTGCTTGATACTGTCCTGAGTACAAAGGCAATTTTCAATTATACCTTACTGGGCTTATTTTATTTTTGCTTAGAGTAGTTTATAACATGAAAAGTGCTATGCATGAATTTTTCTTCTAGAATAATCCTAAATATCTGCATGTAGTGATAAGGAAGTTGGGGCATTAAGGATGGAGACTTCACTCAAGGTTGTTAATATAGCAGTCATGATGTATCAAATGCAGCTTGTAATTCATAAAATGATAAATTATCATGAAATAAATGAGACTCAACTACTAATTAAAAAGTGAGTAACAACAATTCAGGGAAACCTAATTTCATAATAACAATTATTCCTGTCAAGGAGTATATGTGTTTTTAAAGAAATAAATTGTTGTCATTAAGTTAGTGTGGGTATCTATTAAATATTGTTACTATCTAGTGGTGCATTTTAGGAATGGCAGATTACCTTCCATGTAAGAATGCTCCTGCTTATATTAAAATATCATTCAACTTAGAAATGACAAACTATCAATATTGTACAAGCATTTCAAGGTTATGGTTCAATTTAAACATTCATTAAGACTTGTTTACTTTTGCCAAAGATATATGTCAGTGTTCACTATCAATCTGTAGATTAATAAGAACAATTGATGGTTGGTGTTTGATGCACACCATTAAAATCTAAGATAGGCTTAATCATTTTAGGAAAAATAAAATGCAGTCAGTGGAACCACAAAGAATGTATAATGTAAACAGATTGTAGTATTCTCACAGTCCTTCCTTCACAGACTCAAGGTATCTCCCCCTCCATCCACAGGGCTTTACACTAGATCACATGTTCCTGAAGGTAGAAGCAAAGTGAAGTAATGTGGGTCTTTTCATTTGTGCCTAATACATTACTCAGTGCAGACATGGCATGAAGGAATTACTACTGGCCTTCCAAAGGATTTACTTGTGTTGGGTGTCCCATAGGATTTTCAAGGCTGTAATTTTTACTGTAGTCCTGATATGGCACTGTAAGATAAACACTGGACTGTTAACCACAAGGTTGACAATTCAAACCCACCAAGTGCTCCTGGAAAACACTTTCTTTTTCACAATTAGTTAGAATTGTTTTGCTAGCATTTAACAATATCAACAATTTATACTGAATTGCATTGCCCAGTCTTTAACCCACATTGCTGCTGTGTGGGTTTAAACCGACAACCATTTGTTTAGCACCTGATTGCTTAGATGTTGTGCCACTCAGTGTCCATTCCAAAGTATTGTTGATGTTGTTAAGTGCTGTCCAGCTGATTTTCACTCTTAGAGATAGAGTTTCCAAAGAGCAGCTGATAGGTTTGATCCAACCTTGTGGCTAGCAGTACATTGCTTATCCTACAGCGCCACACGAAGGTTTGTTGTTTTTGTTGTATTTGGTGCCATTAAGTCTGTTCCAACTCATAGCAACCCTATGCACACCAGGGTGAAACACTGCCTCGTTCTATACCATCCTCACAATCATCATGCTTGAATCCCTTGCTGTGCCAATCCATCTCATTTGAGGGCTTCCTCTTTTTCATGGATCCTCTACCTTAGCAAGCATGATGTCCTTCTCCCGGTACTGGACCCTCCTGATAATATGTCCAAAGTATGAGAAGTAAAGTCTCACCATCCTGGCTTCAAAGGAGCATTCTGGCTGTATTTATTCCAATATAGATTTGTATGTTTTTCTGAAAGTCTATGGTACTTTTAATTTTCTTCTACAATACTATAACTCAAATGCCTCAATTCTTCTATAGTCTTCCTTATTTTTTGTCCAACTTTCCATGCATCTGAGGTTACTGAAAATACCATGGCTAAGGTCAGGCACACCTTAGTCCTCAAAATGACATATTTGTTCTGGAATACTTTAAAGAGATCTTGTGCAGAAGATTTGCATAGTTCAAAATGTCATTTGATTTTTTGACTGCAGCTTCCGTAAGTGTTGATAACATATCCAAGCAAAATGAAGTCTTTGACAATTTCAATCATACCTCCATTAATCATAATATTGTTTATTGGTACAATGGTGAGGATTTCTGTTTCCTTTACAATGCAATGCACCCCATACTGAAGGCTGTGGTCCTTGATCTTCTTCAGTAAGTATTTTAAGTCATCTTCCCTTTCAACAGGCAAGATTGTGTCGTCTGCATATTGCAGATTATTAGAGTCTTCCTCCAATTCTGATGCCATGTTCTTTTCCATATAATCCAGCTTCTCAGATTATTTGCTCAGCATACAGGTTGAATAAATATGGTGAAAGAATACAACACTGGCTCACAACTTTCCTGATTTTAACCATTCAGTGTCCCCTTGTTCTGTTCAAATGACTGCCTCCTGGTCTATGTACAGGTTAAGTGTTCTAAAATTCCCATTCTTTGCAAAGTTATCCATAGCTTGCTATGATCCACACAGTCAAAAGTCTTTGCATAGTCAATAAAGAATAGGTAAACATCTTTTTGGTATTCTCTGATTTCAGTCAAGATCCATCTGATGTCAGCAATGATATCCCTCACTCTACATCCTTGTCTGAACTCAGCTTGAACCTCTGGCAGTTCCCTGTCAATATACACTTTTTGAATTATATTTAGCAAAATTTTACTTGCATGTGATATTAATTATATTGTCTGATGATTTCTGCATCCCATTAAGTCATCTCTATTTGAAAACAGCATAAATATGAATGTATTAGAATCAGTTGGCCAGGTAGCTGTCTTCCAAATTTCTTGGTGTCGATGAGTGAATACTTACAGTACTACATCAGTTTGTTGAAAGATTACCATACCTATTCCAACAATATCTGCATCCCTGTTCTTTGCCAATGCCTTCAGTGCACCTTGGACTTCTTCCTTCAGAACCATTGGCTCTCAATGATATATAACTCACAGGACTTTTGTGAGTATTAAGATATTTGAAAATCTAAATAATGTCTGGAAATGAACATCATTTCTTTTTTATGTTCCCTTGCCCCATCTTCCTTCCACGGTTTTCACCTCCATCTTAGTGTTCTTGAGAGACTTTTCAAATTCTTTCTAAGTTTGAAAGTTTGTCTGTTTACATTTTTGTAGATAATATGATATAGGATAAACACTGGACTGCCAACCATAAGGTCAGCAACTGAAACACATCAGCTGCTCCAAGGAGGAAAGGTGAGTCTTCCTGTTCCTGTAAAGTTATGCTGCTTTGAAAACACTATACAGGGGGGGCCATAAGACAGAGACAGAATCCACTTATTTGCATTGAGTTTTAGATAATATGCATACTCACACTTAAAAAAAATTTTTTTTTTTGTCTTCACCTATCTTTTTTTTTTTCATTTCCTTTTTAATTCTCTATTCAAGTATCCAGTGCCTTTTGATTTTTGACTTGCAGTTATTTTCACTTGTAGAATTCCTCCATAGAAGTAGCAACAAAGAATGGTGTAAATTTTTTAGATGAAAGAAAGTTTTCAGTGGTATCGATCAAATTTCATAGATATTAAGGCCTGGTGTTACACTGTAGGATAAAGCAATGGACCAAAAGGTCAGTTCGAACCACAGGTCAGCAGTTCAAACTTACCAGTGGCTCCTTGGAAACCTTATACAGGATCACTATGAGTCGGAGCCTACTCAACAGCACTTAACAAGAATAAAACACAAATGGAGTCCTGGTTTGGCACTATTAGATAAGCACTGGACTGCTAACAATAAGATCATCAGTTTAAACCCACCAGCCACTCCTTGGAAACCCTATGTTATTGTTGCTGTTAAGTGCTGTCAAGTGGGTTCCAACTCAGAGCAATCCTATGAGTTTCTGAGGAGTGACTACTGGGTTTGAACTGCTTAGTCCAATCCCTTACCTACAACATCACACCAGGACCCCTGGAAACCCTATGTTTCTGTTTGCTGTAATTTGGAACTGACTCATCGACACTTAACAACAACAACATTATACAGATAGTTTTTAAATTATTATATGTCTGGAATTGAAATGTATCTTTCAATCCATGGCATATTACATTTGATTATCTTTTATCATCACCATCAAATAGGCTAAAATCTCATATATTTGTCATTAATGCTCTAGTAATAGATGCTCCAGCATCAAACCTTGGATATTGTGTTTCAACTTATAAGATTACCCCAGAAATGATAGTCAGCTAATATGCTAACCCTTAGAAACCAAATGGTTGTGAGAAGGGATTAGAAATGTGGTTCTTATAAATACTTACAGACACTAGTAAAGCATCAAAAGGCGGGCTGTTGTTGTTGCTGTTAAGTGCCGTCAAGTCAGTTCTGACTCATAGCAACCCAATATAGGGCTTCTGAGAAGAAGTTGGTGGGTTTAAACTGCCAACCTTGTGGTTCAAACTGACCTTGTAGTCTGGTGCTTTATCCAATAGCTATTGCTAATTAATCACAAAGTTTTCTTAAGAGCACACACTAGAAATAAGTCTATTTTTTAATGATTGTTTTAAAAACAACTACTTTATCACCAGCAACTTGCTGATGGCATCAGTCTGAAGGCACAGTAGACTGCATGCTACATGTAAAATATAAATAGTAATAACTGTGAGCTAAAATAAGGAACCTTGATTGTGCAATGTTTAGGCACTCTTCTACTAACCAAGAGTTTAACTTCTCAACCACTCAGCAGCTCAGTAAGGACAAAACTTGGCTATCTACCCCACAAAAGAAAAATTAAAATAAAAATAATCGATCTTTGAAATGAGAGAGAGGGGGAGGCAGGGAAATTGAGAAAGAAGATAAAGGATGTAAAAATGAAATTGAAAGTGTATTCAGACTAGATAGGAATTTAAAAGCAATGTGCTATATGTTTGAAATTAAAAGGCAGAGAGAGTTTTAAAATGGCTGATGTAAATTCCCTAAATTATATGAACACTGAAATGAAGGCAAAGAAAATAATGGTTCAAAAAGAAGCTATGTATAATGTATTTTTTCTTCTAGTTTTTTAAAATATTAATTTATTGTTGATGAATATAATTCAGCTTAAAGAAAGTTACCTTCAAACTACTACATTTTTTTTTGTAAAACTCGTCTAATTTAAACCAAAAAATAAAAAAGAAGCAAAAGATAGAAATTGAATGGAAAGAAGAGAATGAAGAAACAAGGCAAATGACAGAAGGAAGGAAAACATATGTAAAAGCATGACTAGATGAAGAAATGAATGGATGGAGGCACTGGAGGGAGGTGGAGGGAGGAGAGCTGAAGAGAATGGTACAAGATGGAAATGGAGGGGAAGAGAGAAGATGGAGGAAGAAGAAAAGAAAGAATTATTCATTTTTCCATTCTATAGAATTTCCTATTGATTAAAGATATATATTTTATGAAAATATTAAAAAGTTAATATCAGCATCAAATAATATTTTAAACAATTGGGAAATTAGCAGTATAGTAAACATTATAATGAAATATTCTATTCAACATAAAATCTATCTTAGAAAAACTGAAATTTTTCATTAATGCTATGCTTATTTGGGAAAAAAAAAGAGGAAAATTTGATATTTTTGTTCCCTTGACACATTAAGTAAGGAAATTTTTAATTTATATTTTCTTAAACTAACGCAAAATAGATACTGAGATTAGAGTGATGTTTAATAAGTTTTATTCTGGACTGGAATATAAATCTTTTTAGTTGCTCTCAACTGAACACAGTTCAGTAAGCAGCAGAATTTAACTACAAAAGCTGATTCTGAAAAGAAAATAACCCACAATATACAATTAAGAGGTTAGACTAGTAAAGTAGCATCCAATGCATGTTTGAGTACTCAAGCAAGTAAAATATGAAGAGAATTTTCAAACATATTCATGTAAATATAGATTCAGCAATAAATTTTGAAGGAACAGTAAAAAATCAGACATACTTCTTTTTATAATAACATGGAAGATATTTCAGAGATTGATAGTTTACAATAAACAGATATAGAAGAATATAAATTTATCCATGAAAGAAATATTCAGATACTGCTGTCTTTTATTTGGGAAGAGGCACTATTGACACTGAGTAGGATCTGAGTGGTAGGTGTAATTGAAAACATTAATTCACAGGCCTAGACTTTTCCACTCTGTTCACTTTGGAAAACTGTAGTAACAGAAGTAATCCTTATCAATGTCCCTAAATTATTTTGTTCAAGATTAATTTCACCCTGTACCCAGAAATGCTGTCTGTTCAGGTTTTTCAAGGTTTGAAGTGTCTTAGAGTTGGTTCTGACTCATAGCAACCCTGTATAAGATTTTCAAGAAGTGATTGGTGAGTTTCAACTGCAGACTTTGTGGTTCAAACCAACGTTGTGGTCCAGTGTTTATCCTATGATGCCACAATAGGACTCCTAGCAATTGTTTTTTAATACAGTGCAGTCTATTCTATTTTTATAGATTATTAACTTTTTAATGTGAATTGGGTGAAGGTTGACAGAGCAAATCATTTTTCCATTCAACAGTTCCTAAGTATTTTGCTTCATGTCATTGATTACCATCTCTACAACGTAACATCACTTATCCTTCCTCCTCCTTCTTCTTTCCTAATGCACCTTGCATTTTGAAATTTATCTTTGGACAAGTGCTTCTCTTTTGATCTCAAATGGTTGATTATTCTGAGGAATGTACACCTTCCTAATGTCACTGCTTACCTTATAGACCTGTGTATTCTTTGATTGAAAAAAGAGCCACCTGAAGGGTGACTTTGGGCCATTGTCTTGGAGGTTCCACCAATTTCTATCCCACAGTAAATTTGGTCTTATTTTATGATTTTGAGATTTTTTTTACACTTTTTTCCTACTCTGAAAGGGATTAAATTAGAAAGTCCTGGATCCACCCAAACCTACTGCCAAGAATAGTGATTACCAATCAGGCTGTGAACCTTAAGGTTAGTAGTTCGAAACTACCAGCTACTTCACAGGAGAAAGGTGAGGCTTTCTGCTCCCGTAAAGATTCACAGCCTCAGATTCACAGCCTCAGAAACCCTGTACAGGGTCACTATGGGTTGAAACCGACTCAACGGCACATAACAACAACAACAATATATAGGACAGAGTAGAACAACAACATATTGGACAGTTAACTACAAGTTATGAGCTTCAAATCCACCAGTGCTTCAGGAGAAAGATGAGGCTTTCTGTTTCCATAAAGATTTACAGTCTCAGAAACCCTGTGGGATAGTTCTACTTTGTCCTATATGTTGTTGTTGTTGTTGTTGTTGTTGTTCTGTTCCGTTGAGTCGGTTCCAACCCATAGTGACCCTGTACAGGGTTTCAGAGGCTGTAAATCTTTACAGGAGCAGAAAGCCTCACCTTTCTCCTGTGGAGCAGCTGGTAGTTTCGAACTGCTGACCTTAAGGTTCACAGCCTGATTGGTAATCACTATTCTTGGCAGTAGGTTTGGGTGGATCCAGGACCTTCTAATTTAATCCCTTTCAGAGTGACCAATAGTGGTACCCACACACCATCTAATTCTTCTGGTCCCAGCATGTGGAGGCTAAGGTTCCCATCATCCCTCAGTCCATTGGACTGTTTGCATGCATCTTTGACTTTCTTCACTCTTGTTTGCTCTGGATGGGGCAAGATTAGATGGCCACTCACAAGCTTTTGAGAACCAAGTAATTACCTACCAAAGTAGGATGCAGAACATTGTCTTTGTGTACTATACTAAGCCAATTTACCTTAGTGTCCCATGAGATCATGGTCCTGAGCCCCTAGACCCATTGACACACTCCCTTAAGGTGTTTGGTTATGGAAAATAAGCTTTTATAACTTTGCCTCCTGTATGTTCCACTATATTCCTGGATATATTTACAGCATAGGTAAATATATGTGTAGAAAAATTCTCTCTCAAACCTACTTATATTTGTGTGAATAGTTCCACTCTCCTTCACACACCCATTCAACCTGTGTGACTATCTTACCTATACCTCCAGTCACTGATTATTGTTACTGCAAGGCTGTTTATATAATAGAATTTGCCTCTGTTGTCTTTCGTTCTCAGTCTTTCCAGTGTCTTCCCATGCTCTCAGTATATTTTGATGACTATCTCCTATTATATATTATCTTTTCTTTCATCCAAGTTAATATGTGTCTACCCCCTAGTTATCTATTTACATTTCTTGTCTCTCCCCACTCAGGTAACCATCAAATAATGTTTATTTTTGTGTGAAAAACATTTCTTGAATTTATATAATAATGGTGTCATATAATAATTATCCTTTCTTGACTGACATTTCACTCAGCATAATGACCTCCAGTTTCATCCATATTATGAAGTTCTGAAGATTCATTATTCCTCATTAATGTTGCATAATAGTTCATTGCATGTATATACCATAGGTTGTTTATCCATTCTTCTGTTGGTGGGCGCTTAGGTTGCTTCCATCTTTTGATGTGTTGTTGTTGTTGTTGTTAAGTGCCATTGAGTAGGTTTCTTAAAGTTTGTGTTGGAAGAAGTGCAGCCAGAATGGTACTTAGAAGCCAGGATGATGAGACTTCATCTCTCATACTTCAGACATGTTATCAAGAAGGATCAGTTCCTGGAGAAGGAAATTACACTTGGGAAAGTGGAGACTCAGTGGAAAAGATGGATTGGCACAGTGGCAGCAGGAGTAGACTCAAGCGTAACAACAGTTTTGAGTATGACACAGGACTGGGCAGTATATCATTCTGTTGTGCATAGGGCTGCTCTGGGTTGGAAATGACTCAATGGCACCTAACAACCACAACAGTTCTTAAAATAAGTCTTTGTCTACGTTGGTGTTATCTTGTTATATATCCTCACAAAGCAACAAGAACAAGAAAATCTATTTGAATATCTTTTCACCATAATGTTTAGCTCAATGTAACTTCTGTATCTGGGGAAATTTCAAGGTATGAAGGTCAGAGCTATTCTACAATTGCCTATTTAAAGGAAGGCATTGTAGTTGTTAAGTGCCATTGAGTCGATTCTGACCCATAGTGACCCTGTATAGGTTTCCAAGGAGTAGCTGGTGAGCTTGAACCACCAACCTTGCAGTTCAAACGACTTTGCAGTCTGACACATTAGCCCACAGCGCCACACCAGGACTTCAAAGGAAGGCATTAGACAAGACATTTTCCTAGATTCTTTCAAATGAGTGATTATTGCTGTCTTGTGAGTTATGGAATGAGTTTATCTTGACTTTAAACAAGAGAAAACTGATAGCATTAGATATATCATGACTGGAAGTGAGAAGCAGAAGTTATGTTTTAAGTTCATCCAATGTGGGCTGTTTCAATTTTTATTTTGAAGTATCAATGAGTGCAGTCAGTTTTTGTTTATGAAGGAGTTGACTGATTCAGTCAAACTTACAATATGGTGTCAATGAAAGATTATGTTAGAAATCCTTGAATGCTTCTGGAGTTAATGTACTGCTTTGCAAGGCAATCTATGCTCTCTTATTACATTTTGATTCTTACTACATTTAAAGATTCTTTATTAGCATAAAAACGCCACCATCTGATCTTCTATGTCTATATATATGGAGTAAAATAGGACATTGTATGGTAATTCAGCAAACATTTGAACACAGCTGTTTTTCCTCAGTTCTGCCTGAACTTCTTTCAGTGCCATTGGTCTTGGTCATATGGTACCTCTTGAAATGATTGAAAATCTTTGGATTCTTTCCATCTTCTTTTGTTATTTCCAGTATCATTCAATATTTTGCATGTTGTTGTTTTTGTTGTTAAGTGCCACTGAGTCAGTTTTCACTCATAGCATCCCTGTATGGGGTTTCCGAGGAGCAACTGGTGAGTTTAAACCTGTCTTGTGGTTCAAATGACCTCATGGTCCAGCGCCACACCAAGACTCCATTTTGCACATAAAATCATCATTTAATACTGAAACCTGAGGCTAGAATTTTTCTTCAATTCTTTCATCTTGAGAAATGCTGAGCATATTCTTCCTTTTTGATTGTTTAACTCCAGGTCTTTGCACATTTCATTATAATGCTTGACTTTGTCTTCTCAAACTCTCCTTTGAAATTCTCTGTTCATTTCTTATAGTTGCTTCAGCTTCTAGACACTCAGGAGCAACATTATGAGTCTCTTCTGACATCTACTTTGTTCTTTTTTTCCTGTCATTTTAATGACCTCTTACTTTCTTTGATTATATGTTCTTGATGTCATATTACAAATATTCTGGTTTTAAGTCATTATTTTCTAATG
>NW_006408537.1:12537805-12538319 GCF_000296735.1 Chrysochloris asiatica
TGGTATTTGCAATGAAGAAGTCATTGGTCTTGTAAAATTCTATCATGCAATCTCCAGCATCATTTCTATCATCCAGGCCATATTTTCCAACTTCTGATCCTTCCTTTTTTGTTTCCAACCTTTGAATTCCAGTCGACATTCCTCTTCAATTTGTCTTTCCCAGCATAGTAAACCACATGTTTGTTAGATGCAAAATGGCCAGTACCAGTCCACTTCAGCTCACTAGTGCCTAAGTTACTGTTGCTTATTTGTTCCCTTATATTTTTGATAATTTCCAATTTTCCTAAATTCATATTTCATAAATTGCATGTTCCAATTATCAGTGGATGTTTACAGCTAATTCTCTTCATTTTGTGCTGTGTCCTATCAGCACATCAAGGTCCTGAAGGTTTTACTCCATTCACATCATCATGGTCAATTCTACTTAGAGGAGGCAGCTGTTTCCCAGTCGCATTTTGCATGTCTCCATCCTGAGGGGTTCATCTTCTGGTACTATATCTGGCAATATTCTGGT
>NW_006408537.1:12541557-12543372 GCF_000296735.1 Chrysochloris asiatica
GTTGCCCAGTCCTGGAGCATCCTCAAAATACTTAGTACACTTGAGTCCATTGCTACTGCCACTATGTCAGTCCATCTTATTGGGGTCTCCCTCCTTTTTGCTGATGCTTCACTTTACCAAGCATATGGTCCTTTGCCAGGGACTGGTCCCTCCTGAAAATATGTCTGAAGTATGAAAGACAAAGTTTTGCCCTCCTGGCTTTTAAGAAGTACTCAGCTGTACTTCCTCCAACACAGATTTGTTTGGTCCTCTGATAGTCCATGGTACTGTCAATATTCTTCCTCAACACTGTAACTCAAATGCATCAATTCTTATATGAGCTTTGTAATCCATTGCCCAACTTTCACATGCATATGAGGCTATTTAAAATACTGTGACTTGGATCAGGTGTGCCTTACTCCTCAAATTGACATTTGAATACTTTGAAGAGGTCTTATGAAACAGATTTGTCTAATGCAATACATCACCTGATTTTTTGGTTGATGCTTTACTTGAGTGTTGATTGTGAATCCAAGCAAAATTAAGTCTTTGACAACTTCAATGTTTTCTCCATTTATCATGATGTTATTTATTGGTCCAGTGTTGAAGATATTTGTTTCTCTTATAGTGAGGTTCAACCCATGGTGAAGGCTATGGTCTTTGACCTTCATCAAAAAGTGTTTTAAGTCCTACTCACTTTCAGCAAACATCGTTACATCGTATGCACTTTGCAGTTTGTTAACGAGTCTTCATCCAATCCTGATGCCATGTTCTTCTTTAGTCCATCTACTTGGGTTATTTGTTCAGCACACAGATTGCATATGTATGGTGAAATAATACCACCCTGGTGCACACCTTTCCTGATTTTAAATCATTTAGTGTCCTCTTGGTCTGTCCAAATGACTGTCTCTTGACATGTGTAAGGTTCCTCATGAGCACAATTAAGTGTTTTGAAATATCCATTCTTCACAATATTATCCATAACATGTCATGATCCACACTGTTAAAAGCCTTTGCATAATCGATAAAGCATGGGTAAACATCTTTTTTATATTCTCTACTTTCAGGCAAGATTCATTTGATGTAAACAATAATATCCCTCATTCCATGTCTTCTTCTGAATTCAGCTTAGAACTCTGGCAGCTCCCTGTCAGTGTACTGTTGCAGCCCTTTTAAATTAACTTTAGCAAAATTTTATTTGCATATGATATTAATGATATTATTCAATGATTCCCGCTTTCTGTTGGGTCACCTTTCTTTAGAGTGGGCACAAACATGGATGTCTTCATTCAATTTGTCAGGTTGCTGTCTTCCACATTTCCTGGCATAGATGAATGAGTGCTTCCAGTGCTACATTAGTTTGTTGATTGCATTCTATCATTTCCCACAGCCTTGTTCTTTGTCTATGCCTTCAGTGCACCTTGGACTTCTTCCTTTAGTACCATTGGTTCTTGATCATATCTGCCTCTTGAAATTGAACATTTCTTTTTGGTATAGTGACTTTTGATGCTTTCTGCATCATTCAGTATTTTGTCAATTCATTGTTGTTATTAAGTGCCATCAAGTCGTTCCCAACAAGGAGCAGCTGGTGAGCTTAAACCGCTGACCTTGCAGTTCAAAACACTTTTGCAGCCCAGCACGTTAACTCACAGTGCCACACCAGATTCCTTCAATATTATAAGTCTATTGGATTTCTTCTTCAGTTATTTCAGCTTTAAAAATGCTGAGCATGTTTTTCTTATTGATTTTCTAACTCCAGATATTTGCACATTTTATTGTAATACTTGTCTTTGTCTACTCCAGCTGTCCTTGGGAATTTTCTGTTCACCTCTTTTA
>NW_006408537.1:12546367-12548302 GCF_000296735.1 Chrysochloris asiatica
CTCTACAGGGTCAGAATTGACTCTATGGCACTTCACAACAACAAAAATCTGTCCTATAGAGTCACTGTGTGTCAAAAGCAACTAGAAAACTTTGGATTATGAACTCTGCCCTAAATTAGAAGGCAATGAGTTTTGGATGCCACACAAAATCAGTTAAATAAAAATATCTGGGGATGAAATCAAGGAATCAGTACTTTTAAATGTCATAGGTGATTCCAATGTATAGCCAGTGGTGGAAACTCCTGACTTTGGCATGTTCTTTTAAAATCTTTTAAATTAAACATTATTATAGAAATTTGTATTTCAGAAACCTATACCTAAACTGTGAAATAAAAATTGGTTTTATGTTGGGGAGGGGGACAGAAAAGTAGGAAATCAATGGAACATCTTTATGACTTCATAAAATCAGTTACTATGTTTACACACTTATAAAAGATCTCAAAGACAATGAACAGGGTTAGAATCAGATATTCTGAAGGGTTTACTCATTGATACACACATTTTCCCCTACAATTAATATATTCACTGTAATAGTTAGGGTTCTGTGTCAACTTGATTAAGCCCAACGGTTTAGCAGTTGTTGATGTTGTTAAGTACTGTCGAGTGAGTTCTGATCCATGGTGACCCTGTATAGGGTTTCCAAGGAGCCACTGGTGAACTTGAATCACCAACCTTGTGGCTCAAGCTAACTTTGCAGTTCAGAGCATTAACCCAAAGGGCCACACCAGGACTCCAGTTTTGCAGTTAAGATGTGCTTATTCCCATGGTGATGAAACCTAATACAAGCTGTGCAATTAACCACTGTGCCACAAGGACTCATCTAGGGTCTAAGAGTTGAAAAGATATTCAAGATAATTCTAATGTGCAGCCAAAATTAAGCAGCACTAACGCTATGGGTCGGACCCGACTCGATGGCACTTAACAACAACAACAACAATAGAGAGTATTGATCAGGATGCTTAGAACCATAGTAGTAATAATGAGAAACTCTGCGTTGAATGTGGGAAGGTGAACTGGAAAGAGTTGTCTGAAATAAACAGGCAGAGTTAATTCCATGATGAGTGGCCATGAGCAGCCAACCAATTGAAAGGATATTACCTTGGGGTATAGCCTGCTCCCAATATAATGCAAACTTGAGGAAGTATCTCTCTTTCTTTCAATGGGGACCTGGTACTCTAAAATTGTAAGTCATTTCCTTGATAATAAAGTTGTCTTTATGTATATACATATATATGTTTCACTGGTTTTGCTTCTCTAGAAAACCCAGCTTAAGACATTCACTTTTAAGAAGTAAAATATAAGAAGGAAACTCACCATTACATTTCTCGCCCCTAAATCCTTTATCAACACCCCCTTAAAAATTAATACTGTGTCTTATTATCCATTATATCTCCAATGCAAAGTACAGTTCTAGTTACATAGTTATCCTCCAAAAAATGTGGAACTAGAGATAAATAGGAAGTAGGCTCTAAAATCACTAGCCTACACTTAAAGTAATTTATAATGATAGACCAACTTCTTTTTCCTGGTATGTTCTTGTCTATGTAAAACATATGAAATGAATATAAGTTTTTCATTGTGTTTTAAAGTGTTATCTCATAACAACTCTGTATGGAGTTTCTGAGGAGCAGAGTCACTGGTAGATTTGAACCACTGACCTTGTGCTGAGCAATCCAGTGCATATCCTACAGCAGCTGATGTGGCACTGATCAATTGATTGGAACTGATCCATATTTGTATCCATTTCAAAGAAAGGAGACCAAACAGAAGGAGAAATCATTTGACAATATCAGTAATATCACGTTCTGAAGATAATTCAAAATTGATTGTAGCAATACATTGACAGGAACCTGACAGAAATTTAAGCCAGATTTACAAGATGACATGGAACTAGTGATAACATTGCTGAACCCACATAAATTTTTTTTTTTTTTT
>NW_006408537.1:12548849-12551232 GCF_000296735.1 Chrysochloris asiatica
AATGTCTAAGTTGCCTATCCCTGTCAACCCTGTGTACCGAAGGGGTGTCAGTCATCCTCGCTGTAAAGATTTGTTCCCCTTTTTGAGCTACTACATCCTTATGCTGTGGGTTAATGTGCCAGACTGCAAAACCATTTGAATTGCAAGTTTGGGGGTTCAAGCTCACCCACTGCTCCTTGGAATTGACTTGATGGCACATCACAACAACAACAACACCCTTAAGTATAGACAAAGTCATCAAATTGTAGCAGCTTACTCTTTTTTTCCCCCTCTTCTTTCTTCTGCTAGTCAAGTTCTGATCATCCAGCCATTGAAGCCAGGTCAAGTGGGTACTATCTGGAAGTATGGGTGTTCCTGTGCCTCTCCCCTTACTTCATATCAGCTAGACACTTCACTCTCTGCTCCAGTCCTCTGTGGCCATGTCACTGGCTCTGGGCCCATGAGTCCCCAGGTCTTGCCATACTGCTGGCCATCCAAATCTCCACCCAGGTTCACAGGGGTCTATTGAATGGGGTCGGGCTTAGTTCACAACTTCATTGCTGTTTTTTTCCCCCTCTTCCCCTTATCTGTGACCAACATGATCACCAGCCAGACCACATGCCTGCTCATGTATTCCCCTTCATTCTAAGTCTTGGGAGGGGGTTTGCTCTGAGGGGTCCTGACCACTTGCCTTGATGGCTCCTGGGTGAACAGCTAACTTGTTCTTGTAGTAATCAATCAGACTGCTGTTATTGTTTTGGATTTTTCCTGCCAGTCTTTCTTTCACAAAGTATCTTCTGTTCTAGCCGCTTCAGGCTGGTCTACTCATCCTTTCCAGTGGAAATTTACTGCCTCAGTCGGTTCAGGATGGGGTTCTGGATTCCACCAATGGTCTTGTGCAGTGTAATGGCTCCACAGGAAGCCTCTTTCACTGGGCAACTTCTAGACCCTTTTAAGATATTCCAATCAGTTATAGGCTGAAGACGGACTTACAACCTTTCTGTAGTGATGTTTCTGACTATTCTGTTCTGCCCACCTCAAGTGTCTATTTTACAATGGTAGGCAAGGGAAACCAAGATTCAAAAGACAGCCAAACATCTTAACATTATTCCCCTCTTTTACCCATTCAAACCATACCTCAATCCCTGTATCCCAGAACCCTGTTGTTCCAAGGTTGTACATACATCATCATTTACCTCTGTCCCACTTATCCAATGCAACCCTGCCTAACTGTTCTCCCATCAGCCTTGTTCTTCCATTTCCCTCCCCCTTCTTGTGTATTGCTGCCCCCTGCCCCCCGCACCCAAGCTATCCTGTGTCTATTCCCTACCCTGTGCTCTATCTTCCCCTCCCTCCCTCCCCTCCTCTCATCCCATACATCCAGGTGATCAGCAAATATATACATAATTTTTTCCCCTTTTTAGTGTGGGTTCTTATTCTTACTCTTTTATAATAATGGTCCTATGCAGTATTTCTCCTTTTGTGACTGACTAATTTCACTCAACATAATGTCCTCAAGGTTCATGCATGTTATGTGTTGCCTTGCAGCTTCCTTGTTATTCTTCAAGGTAGCATAGTATTCCATAGTTTGTATGTACCACAGTTTGTTTATCCATTCTTTAATTGATGGGCACTTAGGCTGTCTCCATCATTTTGCTATGTAAATAGTGCTGCTATGAACATTGGTGTGCATGTATATACTCATGTTATGGCTCATATTTCTTGTGGGTAAACACCAAGTAGAGGAATTGCTGGATCATAAGACATTTCTATTTCCAACCTTCTGAGGAAGCCCCATATTGCTTTTCAGAGTGGTTGGACAAGTTTGCAATCCCACCAACAGTAGGAGGGCCCCAGTCTCTCTGCATCTTCACCAGCATTTATTGTCCTCTACTTTTTTGATCTTTGCTGTTATTGCTGGTGTGAGATGATATCTCACTATTATTTTGATTTGCATCTCTCTAATGGCTAGCAATCATGAACATTTCTTCGTATGTTTGTTGGCTGCCCAGATCTCTTCCTTGGTGAAGTGTCTATTCATATTCTGTGCCCATTTTTTAATTGGGTTATTTGTCTTTTTCTCATAGAGTTGTTGTAGTTTCCTATATTTTAGAAAGGAGTCCCTTGTCTGATGTATCATTGCAAAAGATTTTTTTCCCATTCTGTGGGTTCCCTTTTTACTCCTTTGGTGAAGTCTTTTGATGCATATAAGTTTTTAATTTTTAGTATGTGTCACTCATCTATTTTGTCTACTTTTGTTTGTGTGCTTTTCAAAATGTTTGGTAGTCTGTATATTCCCTATATTGTTGTTGTTGTTGTTGAGTGCCGTGGAGTCGGTTCCGACTCATGGTGACCCTGTACAGGGTTTCCGAGTCTGTAAATCTTTACGGGAGCAGAAAGCCTC
>NW_006408537.1:12554751-12560600 GCF_000296735.1 Chrysochloris asiatica
TGAAAAGATGCTTTGTAGTATTTTTTTAGATGTTTTTGTATTTAGATGTTTTAGTATTTTTGTAGATGTTTGTGAATTCACAGAGGCTTGTTTTGTGACCTAACACATGATCAATTCTGGAGAATGTCCCATGTGCACAGGAGAAGAAAGTATATTGTGCTGTTGTGGGATTGAGTGCTCTGTACACATCTACGAGGTAAGGTTGGTTGATTGTGCTGTTCAGTTCCTCTGTAACTTTGTTGAGTGTCTTTCTGGTTGTTCTGTACCTTTTCAAAAGTAGCATATTAAAATCTCCCACTATAATTGTGGATTTATCTATTTCTTTCTTCAATTCTAGTAAGGTTTGCTTCATATATCTTGGTGCTTTTTCATTGGCAGCATAGATATTTATTATGGTTATGTCATCTTGCTCAATTGACCCCTTTGATCATGAGATAGTTTCCTTCTTTATCTCTTATGCTCATTTTTGTCTTAAACTTTACTTTATCAGAGATTATAATTGCCACTCGCTTGTTTATTGTTGCCGTTAGCTTGGTATATTTTTTTCCATCCTTTAACTTTTAGTCTGTTTTGTCTTTGTGTGTAAGGCGTGTCTCTTGCAGGCAGCATATTGAAGGGTCTTGTTTTCTTATCCAATCTGCTACTCTGTGTCTATTCACTGATGCATTCAATCCATTGACATTCAGTGTAATCAATAGGTGTGAATTGATTGCTGTCATTATATTTATTTTTTGGTAGTGCTATTTGTTCCTTTGTTCTGCATGCCTACTTGTGCTGAGTTTGTTTTGTGTGTGTGTGTGCTATTTCCTGTCAGTTTCTTCTTAGTTTTCATGTTTGCTTGTTCTGCTTGGAAGTTCATTTTCATGGTAAGTTGTGAAGTATTAACTTTCTTTGGGGTTACCTTATAGTCTATTAACTTTTCTCGCCATTTAAAAGAATTCATTGTATCCTGTAATCTACCTGACATCCTCACCAGCTGGATCTCTTTTCCTACATTTATCCCTTCTTTGACAATGATATTATTTGATCTTCGGTTGACCTCCCAGCTCCTTTGAATTCATTGTTATATTTTTGTTCTGTTCTGAAATGGGCTGTCTGTCAACTGAGTTCCAGGTGGTGTTGCCATGCCTGTCAATCTCTGGTTATTGTCTGTTCTTGTTGGTTTTCAGTCCAAAGAACTCCCTTTAGGATGTTCTGCAGTGCTGAATTGGGTTTGACAAAATCTTTTAGCTTCTGTTTATCCTGGAATGTTTTGATTGCACCATCGTATTTGTTTGACAGTTTTTCTGAATAAATGATTCTTGGTTGGCAGCTTTATTTTTTTTAGGGTTTTGTATATGTCTCCCCATTGTCTAGTTGCCTGCATAGTTTCTAATGAGAAGTCAGAGTTTAATCTGATTTACTTGCCTTTGTAAGTGACACTTCTCTTTCCCTGGCCGCTATTAGGAGTCTCTCCTTGTCTTTGATTTTGGAGTGCTTGATTATTATATGTCTTGGTAACTTTCTTTTTGGGTCTATCCTTCCTGTGGTAAGTTCAGCTTCTTGAATGTTTATCTTCTCATCTTTCAAGATGTTTAGAACATTTTCTTCCAGAAGCTCTTCAACTATCTCCTTTGTGGACTTCTTTGATTCTTCCTGTTCTGTAATGCCAAGAATTCTTAAGTTGTTCCTTTTAATGCTATCCAGTATGAATCTTAGACTCTCTTCATATTATTTTATTGGTTTTTTTTCTGCTTACTCTTCTATTTTAGCAGTATTGAGAGATTTGTCTTCCAGCTTGCTAGTTCTGGCTTCCATCTCTTCTATCCTGTTCCTTCCCCCTCTCAGTGTATTGTCCATTTCTGATATTTTATTATTAATCATCTGGACCTCTTTTTTTTTGGTTTTTAATTGTTTCCAATGCTGTATCAATCTTGTTTGATTGCTCTTGTAGTACTTTCCTGACTTCTTCTTTGTTTTCCTCCACCCTTTTTGGAGCATTTGAATTTGTTTCCATATCGTTCTTCTGAATTCCTTCTCAAGCAAATCCAAAACCTGCTCTTCCTCTTCTGTGGAGGCTTTGTCTGTCTCCAGCTCAATTGTCTCATAACTGAGACAATTACTCTTTTCTGTTTTGGGACATGTTTTGAGATCTTTTGTTTGTCATTTCTAGTAGTTATGTGGGGTTTTAATGCTTAAATGGATACTTGTTGTTCTGTTATTAAGCTTACTAGGTGTCTCCTGGTTGATATGACCAGGAGATAGGCTTCCTTTTCCTTAGAAGCTATTATTGGCTCTTGTCTCAATGGTGGAATATTGTAGGGTATGCTTGTAGCTTGGTTAAATGGCCACAATTGCTGTCTCTTCTTAGGTAACATTGGGAGAGAAAGCTCCTACCTCCAGGAAAAATGTGTAATCCAAAGGACCAAACACAGAAGCAATATAAAAGCAGAGACAAAAACCAACACTTTGAAACAAAAATAAAACTGTAGGCGACTATCCTTTTGCCTTGCTACACAGGCAGTGTGTGTGTACTGCAGAAGCCTCCAGCAGTGGGTGGGGGTGTCTGCTCACTCAGGTCCCTCCTCTAGTCACCACCATAGAGGTGTGCAGATAGATATTGAGAAGTTAATGGGAGAAAGATAGTCTACCATTTTTGTCTATGAAGGTCAGTTAAGTATCTCCATGTGCACAGCATAATTATCGCGATAGTTGCATCCTTTATGTTGGGGTTTTACAGATTGTTTATATGATTTGTTTGTAAGGCCTGATGCCTTTTATCTTTTATCTTGCTAATAAGACCGGAATAAAGGGTCCTGCACAAGTTAATTTTTGGTGTCCAACCCCGAGGCTGACATCATAAACAGCTGCCAAGCTCTTTCTATCTGTGCTGTGGGAAAACTGTGGGCTCAGTGCAGGACGTTTTTTGGAGGATGTGCACTCTCCCTCCTGAAGATGTCCAGGCTGGGCAAAGAAGACTCTACAGAGAAGAGGAGGGAAAAATGTGTAGAATCCCCTGCACCTCCTTTTGCAAATGTCACTGCACCGCTTTTAGCACTGATTCCCTTTACCGGTCTGGCTGTAGCCCTGTCCTCTGAACTCTGCCCAGGTGGGGTGGCTGCAGAGGCAGTCCTGTCTCAAGTGATTCCTAACTCACAGTATTTTCCTTTATTTTGTGATTTTTCCACTTGCACATACAGGAAACTGACACCCTGCACCTTATGCTAGACCCAGAGCTCTGGTATTGTTCCATGAGCGCATCTTCTCTGGGATTTCAATCCCTCCCCCACAGAGGCTTTCCTACCTGGCTGTCTCTGCTGTTGCCAAAACTGGAACTCCTCTGAACACACATAAATCTTGAGTTAAAGCAAAGAATACCAGAAAAATGTTTACTAGTGTTTTATTGACTATGCAAAGGCATTGGACTGTGTGAATCATAACAAACTATGAATAACATTGGGAAGAATGGGTATTCCAGAACACTTAATTGGTCTCAGGAGGAACCTACAAATATAACAAGAAGCAGTCATTAGAACAAAACAACGAGATACTGAATGGTTTAAAATCAGGAAAAGCATGTGGCAGGTTTATATCCTTTTACCGTATTTATGTAATTTATATGCTGAGCAAATAATTATATAAAATGGATTATGTGAAGAAGGACACTGCATCAGATTTGGAGGAATACTCATTAACAAGCTGTGATATGCAGATTATACAACCTTGCTTGCTGTAAGTGAAAAGGACTTTAAATACTTATGGATGAAGATCAAAGATGACAGTCTTCAGTATGGATTGCATCTCAATATAAAGAAAACAAAAATTTTCATAACTGTCAAAGTTGTCAATGGTCTCACTTTGTTTGGATCCACAATGAACACTTATGGAGGTAGCAGTCAAGAACTCAAACAATATATTGCATTAGGCAAATCTTCTGCAAAGGATTAATTTGAAGTGTTAACGAGTAAATGTCAGTTTGAATATGATCCTGTTCCTGACTCTTGCCATGCATTTTCAGTTGCCTCATCTGCATGTGAAAGTTGGACAATGAATAAGGGAGACATGAGAAGAAATAATGCTACTGAAGAATATTGAAAGTACCAAGGGCTGGCAGATGAATAAACAAATCTATCATGGAAGAAATATAGCCAAAATTATCCTTAGAAACTAAGATGAGACTTGTCTCTTGTACTTCAGACATGTTACCAGGAACAACCAGTCTCTACTTAAGAACATCATGTTTGGTAAAGTGGAAGAACAGTGAAAAAGAGAAAGACCCTCAACAAGATGGATAGATACAATGGCAGCAAAAATGAGCTCAAATATAACAATTGTGAAGATGGTACAGGACCAGGCAGTGTTTCTTTCTACTGTGCATAGGGTTATTATGAGTTCCTATCAACTCTATAGCACCTAACAATAGCAACAAGAAATGAATCAGATACCCTATACATGATTGCTGTAAGTCAGAACCAACACAGAGGCAATTAACAACATAACAACAGCAACTGAAAAGGAAAGTTTATTGTTTTAAACAGAACAAAAATGGAAGAATAGAGTTTGACTTGAAGAAGTTAAATTTCAAATTCTATCATTGCTTAATAATTTGGGTATGTTACAGATGTTCAGTAAATCCTTTTTTTTTTTTTTAATCGATTAAATGTTGTAACTTGGAAGGCCATGTTAATCCCTTACATACTGTTACAGTAACATTACAAACATTAAGAAGTTGTCAAAAAAGTTTTCTGTCTGATAATTTATAGGGGACCCTATACCCATTCAATAATTCCTGGTATGGTGCTGAGGGTTAATGTGCTAGACTGGAAAGTCAGTTTGAACTACAAGGTTAGTGGTTCAAGCTCACCAGTCACTCCTTGGAAACCCCCTACAGGGTCACTATGGGTCAGAATCGACTTGATGGCACTTAACAACAACAATACTCATTTAGTCCCTAGAGAGAAATGTTGGTTTTAATGCCTTTAAGAGAGTAACACTTTGAGTGGTACTTTCTTTTGATCTAATCCATAAATTCCTATGTTCCTTCTTGTTATCTTAAAATGGAATTTAAAGCGATACAATTATTCCCATCTTAAATTTGAATATCTGCTTGTATTTATGTTACATGTGTTGTTGTTAAGTGTCATGGAATGGGTTCCAATGCATATCAACCTCATATTGGGTTTCCAAGGATCAACCGGTGGATTTGAAGCACCAACCTTGAGATTAGCAATCCAGTGTTTATCAAAAAGCACCACACAAGGACTCATACTTTTGTAGCACATTGTGATAATCCTTTTTTAAATCTATAGAAGAAGTAATTTCTGTTCAACTAATCCTAGTTTAGTTTTAAAGGAACACAAATACACTTAAATTTTCCTTACAGATATAGAAATAGAATATTAAATTCAAGATAACAATTGACTTTTTTAAAACACCAGAAATACTTTCAATTTTAAAATTTATTGATATTACACACGGTTGCTCTGTGGGATAAGCACAGGATTTCTAACCACCATGTTGGCAGTTCAAGACTACCAGCCTTTCTGCAGAAGAAAGATGAAATTTTCTGCTCCCATAAGGATTTAAACTTTGGAAATCGTATAAAGAGTTGCTGTAAGTCAGAAACAACACTCTTCTGTCAGTTTATCATCCTGTGATGGCTTGTATGTTGCTGTGATGCTCAAAGTCATGCCATTGGTATGTTAAATACCAGCAGGATCACCCATAGTGGACAGGTTTCAGTGGAGCTTCCAGACTAAGACAAACTAGGAAGAAGGAGAGGCAGATAATTTCTGAATGTTTAGTTCCTGAAAACCTTATGAATAGCAGCAGAACATTGTCAGATACAGTGCTGGAAAATAAGCCTCACA
>NW_006408537.1:12560940-12564306 GCF_000296735.1 Chrysochloris asiatica
AAACTTGTGTTTTGCAGTCCAGTGCTGATCCTATAGCACCACACTAGGAGCCCTAGACATTAGTGAGCTGAAATGTACAGATATTGACTATTTTGAATCTATCAATCATATGGTTTACTATTCCAGGAATGAAAATTCAAGCGGGATGGTGTAGTATTCGTCACCAAAAAGAACATTTCAAGATCTATCTTGAAGTACAATGCTGTTTATAATAGGATATCTATACGCCTACAAGGAAGACTAGTTAATACCACTATTATCAAATATATGCACCAACCACTGAAGCCAGTGATGATGAAATTGAAAAATTCTGCTAACTTCTTCAGTCTTAATTTAATCAAACATGCAATCAAGATGTTTTGATAATTACTGGTGTTTGGAATGTGAAGGCTGGAAACAAAGAGGAAGAGTCAGTGGTTGCAAATTTTTGCCCTGGTGAATAGAGATGATGCTAAAGATTGCATGACAGAATTTTGCAAGACCAGTGACGTCTTCATTGTAAATATTGTTTTGAAAACAGCAGAAAATGTGATTATACACATGGTCCTTACCAGATGGAATACACAGAAATCAAATTGACTACATCTGTGGACAGACATGGTAGAAAAGTTCAATGTCATCAGTGAAAACCAGGCCAACTGTGGAACAGACCATCAGTTTCTCATATCGAAGTTCAAGCTGAAGCTGAAAAAAATTGTTTTGACAGTCCATGAAAGCCATAATGTGACCCTGTACATATACCACCTTAATTTATATACTATCAGAAGAAGAGATTTGATGCATTAAACAGTAATGACTGAAGACCAGAAGTGTTGTGGGATGACATCAAGGACATCATATAGGAAGATAGCAAAAGGTCATTCAAAACACAGGAAATGAAGAAAAGACCAAAATGGTTGCCAGAAGAGATTTTGAAACTTGCTTTCCAGCATAGAGATGTTAAAGCAAATTGAAGAAATAAGGGAGTCAAAGAGTTGAACAGAAAATTTCAAATGGCAGCTTGAGAAGACAAAGTCAGATATTATAATGAAATGTGCAAAGATCTGGAGTTAGAAAACCAAAAGGGAATAACACACTCAGCATTTCCTAAATGAAAGAATTTAAGAAAAAACTCAAGCCTTGACTTGTGATATTAGAGGATTCAATTGATAAAATACTGAATGATGCAGAAAGAATCAAAATAAGGTGGAAGTAATACACTGTACCAAAAAGAAATGGTCAATGTTCAATCATTTCAAGAGGTAGCATATGATCAAGAGCCAATGATACTGAAGGAAGAAGTCCATGCTGCATGGAAACCATTGGCAAAGAACATAGCTCTGGGAATTGATGGGATACAACTTGACATATTTCAGCAAACTGATGCATCACTAGAGGAACTCACTGATCTACAGAAGGAATACACTGAATTAGAATTACAGGGCCAAAAAGATTTGATGAATGTGCAATTGTTTCAAGGTACCATATGATCAAGAACCAATAGTACTTAAGGAAGAAATCCAAGATGCATTGAAGATACTGGTGAAAAACAAGCCTCCAGAAATTGATAGAATAATAATTGAAATCTTTCAACAAGCTGAGGTAACATTGGAGGCACTCTTTCACCTATGCCAAGAAATTTTGAAGATAGCTATCTGGCCAACCAATTGGAAGAGATCCACAGTTATGCCCATACCAAAGAGAGGCAGTCAATGGAATATGAAAACCATCAAATAATATCATTAGTATCACATATAAGTAAAAATTTGCTGAAGATAATTCAAAACTAGCTGCAATAGTATGATAGGGAGCTGCCACAAATTCAAGCTGGAAGAAGCTCCACAGAAAAAGATAAGAAACTAAGGATATCACTGTTGATGTCAGATGGATCTTAGCTGAAAGTAAAGAATACCAGAAAGGTGTTTACTTGTGCTTTATTGACTTTGTAAAGGCTTTTGACTGTTTGGATCATGACAAGCTATGGGCAACAACAAGAAGAATGGATATTCCAGAACACTTGATGGTGCTCATAAGGAACATGTACATAGATCAGGCAGCAGTAGTTCAAACAGAACAAGAGGATAATTAATGGTTTAAAATCCTGAAAGGTGTGTGCCAAGGCTGTATTCTTTCACCATACTTATTCAATCTGTATGCTGAGCACACAATCTAAGAAGCTGGATTATATGAAAAAGAACATAACATTAGTTTAGGAGGAAGACTCATTAACAACCTTCATTATGTAAATGATACAACCTTGTTTGCTGGAATTAAAGAGGACTTAAAATACTTAATGATGAAGGTCAAAAACCATAGCCTTCAGTATGGATTACATCTCAATGTAAAGAAAACAAAAGTCCTCACAATTGGACCAATAAATAACAAAAAGATAAATAGAGAAAAGATAAAAAGTTATCAAAGACTTCATTTTACTTGAATCCAAAATCAACTCTCATGGCAGTAACAATTAAGAAATCAAACTATGTATTGCACTAGGCAAATCTGTTCCACAAGTTTGCTTTAAGATGTTCAAGAGCAAAGATATCAGTTTGAGGACTAAAGTACACCTGATTCAAGCCAGGGTATTTTCAATTGCTTCATATGCATGTGATAGTTGAACAGTGAACAAGGAAGACCATAGACGAATTGATGCATTTGAGTTGTAGTGTTGGAGAAGAATATTGAAAGAACCATGGACTGACAGAAGAAAAAACTAAACTATGCTGGAAGATATACAGCCAGACTGCTCCTTAGAAGCCAAGATGAGACAATTTGTTTCTCATACTTCAGACAAGTTTTCAGGAGGGACCAGTCCCTAGAGAAAGACATCATACTAGGCCAAGTGGAGATTCAGCAACAAAGAAGAAGACCTCCAATTAAATGAATTGATACCATGCCAGCAGCAATGCACTCAAACTTTAACAGCATTTGTGAATATGGTGCAGTACCAGCTGTGTTTTATTCTGTAGTAACTGACTCATCAAAACCTTACAACATGAGTCAGATCCAATGCAATGGCAGTTAACTACAACAACAACACTTAATCTATGTCTAAATATTGCAAAAGTATTTAATTCCTACCATCATACAAATGAGCTGTAATAAAAAGTATTAGGACTTAATGAAATTCGGATAATCTATATTCTGCTGATGTCTGATGGATCTTGGCTGAAAGCAGAAGATACCAGAAAGATGTTGACCTGTGCTTTATTGAATACACAAAGGCTTTCAATTGTGTGGATCATGATTAGCTATGGACAACATGACAAGCTACAGAACACTTGGTTATGCTCATGAGGAATCTGTAAATGGACCAAAAGGCAGCTGTTCAAATGGAACATGGGAACATTGAATGGATTAAAATTAAGAAAGATGCGTGACAGGGTT
>NW_006408537.1:12565001-12580410 GCF_000296735.1 Chrysochloris asiatica
GGACAAATTGTCAGGAAGGACCAGTCACTGGAGAAGGATATCATGTTTGGTAAGGTGGAGGGTTAGAGAAAAAGAGGAAGACCCCCAGTGAGATGGATTGTCAAAGTGGCAGCATCTATGGACTCAAGCATGGCAACAATAGTGAGGTTGGCCCAGGATCGGGCAGAGTTCCTTCTGCTGTGCATAAGGTCACTATGGGTCGGCACCAACTCGATAGCATGTAACAACAACAATATTCTGCCTAATGAGTAGACAGCAGAAAAAAGCAGCTTACTTTTCCTGTATAGTCTATCCCTAAAATTATTTTTATCCATTTGAATTAGTACTTATAATTTCATTATAATGGTTATTAAATTTTTATTAATTATCACCAACTAGTGGAGTTTACCTGCCTTAAAAAACATTAATTTTCAGATTGCAATTAAGTAAACTCATTTAAAAAATATTTAGAGTGCAATTAATTAACAATATCCGATAATATTAGTCTATTGAAGGATTTGAATAAAATTCAGCATTCTAGACCTGCTGATTTTATAAAGGACATTTTCTAATCTAATAATGTACCTAAATTATAGATTGTAATATATTGGAATTAAAACATTTTATTTTTAATCAAAAGTTTAATCTTCGGACCTGCAAACAAATTATTTGGAGGCTCCTATTTGTTAGAATCATTTTTGTAATCTAGAATGATTTTCATTTTTACATTAAATGTGGTAGTGCCCCCTGGTGGAAATATGGCAAAATAAAAATATAATTCTAGATGTTTTTTAAAATCACAAATTCAGTGACCGGGTTAGCATTATCTAGGTAATAAACTTTCATTGAGTAATTTGAATTAATTTACATTATATTGGGCTTGTGCAAAATATTGCCTTAGAATATTTGTACAATAGCTACTATACCTGTATTATACACCAGTTTCAATTGATTGACATAATTTTCTACATTTAAAGACAAAACTATGATGAACCATTCATATTATCATTTAATGATATTTCAATTATTTGAAAATCTGTTTATTGTCATCACTGTGAGAGTCAAAGCCAAACCATTGTCATTAAGGCCATGTCAGCTCATATACAACAGAGTAGAACTGCCCTAGAGGGTTAGCAGGACTGTATATCTTTATAGAGGATGGCTGACACTTCTGTCTTCAATGGAATGTACCATTTGGTTAGCAGCTGAGTGCTTAACACTGCATTCCTAGGCCTCTTTATTAGAGGCAGAGTTTTAAATACTGAGTCCACTACCATTGTAGGTAAATATAGTTAAAAACAAAATCTACACCCAATCCAGCAAACCTCCCTACAGATACAATACAGAAAGAAAAGTTTATTATTAAATATACTAAATCAGAATGTGATACAACCTATTAAAGAGATTGCAAAGACAGAATGAAATCTCACCTTTTATATCTGAGTGAATACAACCTATTACATTTATGATTTCAACATAAACTGCTGACTTTCTAGTATTTTTATAATGAGATACCTGAAGCTATGCTACGCTTCTTCCAGGAAAGTGGGGGGTAGGGAGGATTACTTGAAGTTACCTTTTAAGGAGGTGATTGCAAAATATATAATCATATTTTGCAAAGGGGCAGAAAAAAGAGTTTACGAATTACAACTTATCTGAAGTGAATTCTAAAATTCACTTTACATGCTAAGGGGAAGAAGGGAGACTCTTGCCACATTTTCAACAGGAAGAATTAAAATCTGCTTTTAAATTGTATTTTATTGTTTTACTGTGCACTCAAATCTCCAGGGACCTGTTTGGCATGTGACAAAAGCATCAGAGACATTTGTATGACTCATTCCACAGCTTTGAGCAAGATACCTGAAGACAGTACTTTTACAATTTTGCTAGCCAACTTCTTCTTGCAATCTGGCATCTATATACAAGTACTGTTTGTTGTTTAGTGGCTTTGGGACAGTTTTGAATCAGAGTGACCTGTATAGAGTTTGTGAGGAGCAGCAGGTGGATTTGAACTGCCAACCCTGCAGTTCAAACTGACCTTACAGTCCAGTGTTTAGCCTACAGCACCACATTGTTGTTGTTGTTGTTATGTGCCATCGAGTCGGTTCCGACCCATAGCGACCCTGTACAGGGTTTCCGAGGCTGTAAATCTTTACGGGAGCAGAAAGCCTCATCTTTTTCCCGCGGAGCAGCTGGTAGTTTCGAACCGCTGACCTTAAGGTTCGCAGCCCGATTCGTAACCACTACGCTACCAGAGCTCCTTAGATGCCTCATAAATACAAGGGGGCTTCAAAACTTTGGTAAAAAATTATATTATCTTTTAATTTCATTTTCCACAAACTTTTTGAATACCCTTCATATTTCTGGTTATTAATTAATTCACTATTATTGGGATATTATTTGCTATTGTGCTCTAATGAACATAAAATAAGATCAGTCTTAGTCTTCAGTCTGTAGTCTTCAGTCATATCTCAAAATATTCAGTATTCACTTGAAGCATATGGAAACTTGCAGTTTTAAGACCTTGTTAAAAATCAGAACAAAGGGCACAAAACTTAATTTAAAGGAGTGAAGGTAGAATGCTTGACTTTCTGGTTCTGGTTAAAATATTCTGAAGCTGCATAATTTAGCTATCCCTATAGCAATACATTTCAGTATTTCAAAGGCTTATTTATACTTGTGCCTATGAATGTGTCACTAAATGCTGCAAAGTACAAATAAGTATTTAAAGTTAAAAATGTTGCCACGTTTGATTTAAAAAAATGATTCATGATTTCTAATGTTAAATTATAATTACTGTTTTTGCTTTTAAACTTTGGAATAACTGAAACTTTCAGAAGATGATGTCTTTGCTTGTCTACAATCAGTCATTCTCATCCATGGAGTATTTGTTGGGATGGCTGCTATGAAACACTGGAATTGTTTATTGTTTTTTGCCATGTTGTCTGCTACCATCCACAGTTAATTTGCATCACAATGTTTAAATTTCTTAGAATAGCTAGAGCTGTAAACATTTTTCTCACATGGAAATATCTTGCATTTTGACTATAAAATTTTCATAAGATGTGAAGTAGCTATTGTGAAGAATCACTATAGGAGGGATCAGTAGCAAATTATATTCAAGGACAATGTATTTAATAAGTACATTTATACTTCTTTATAAGACCAAGTTTGAATATGTAGGAGATGATAAAATTTTTATACAGTGTGAATTTAACAGCCTTATTTTAGTCTACTTTTCTGATTATACTTATAACCACTTGAAAACCAATGATAAATCCAGCTAATATATTTTCAAATGTTTATTTCATATTCTATTCAAACAACCATAAAAATAACACAGTGATATGAGGACTAAATTCCTTAGAGTAACTCCATTAAAAACTCAATTAAAAGTTAATATCCTTTTATCAAAGTGAATATTCAGAAAGAATAAAGTAAAAAGTCAATATGTTCACAAACCCTCCTCTACTTAAGGCAGATTTTAGAATGCAAATTTCTCCAAATTTAAAAATAACTTTATTGTAAACTTAGAAAAATTACATTTATATGATGATGAAAAGCACTATGGTGGAGGTGATGGTGGTGGTTGTTTTGTGCTATGGAGTTTCGACTCATAGTGACCCCACATACTGGTTAAGTGGCTGTAACTCTTTACAAGAGCAGAAAGCCTCATCTTTCTCCCACAGAATGGCTGGTAGTTTTGAACTTCTGATCTGAGGTTAGCAGCCTGACTCATAACCACTGTTGTTGCTGCTGTTGTTAGGTGCCATCAGGTGGGTACCAACTCATAGCGACCTTATACACAGCAGAACAAAACACTGCCCGATCCTGGGCCAACCTCACTATTGTTGCCATGCTTGAGCCCATTGATGCTGCCACTTGGCCAATCCATCACGCTGGGGGTCTTCCTCTTTTTCTCTGACCCTTCACCCTACCATACATGATATCCTTCTCCAGTAACTGGTCCCTCCTGACAATATGTCCGAAGTATGAGAGATGAAGTTTGGCTATCCTGACCTCCAAGGAACAATCTGGCTGCACTTGTTCCAAAACAGATCTATTTTTTCTTTTGGCAGCCCATGGCACTTTCGTAACCACTACACTACTAGAATTCCTTGTGTTATGTTCTGGACTGCAAGGTCGGGCTGAATCTCAAGGTTGGCAGTTCCAGCTCATCAGCGGTTCCTCAGAAACCTTATACAGGGTCGCTAATGAGTCAGGACCAACTTGATGGCACTTAACAACAACAACAGCAATAAATGAAAGATTCTTGCAATATAGAAAGAAATGTCTGGTACCACCAAATGTCTACTGAAATTTGAATCAGTATTGCATCTTAACCCTATTTCTGAGTTTTCGTCTTATCGTTATTGCTTTTATTAAGTGCAGTCAAGTCAGTTTTGCTTGACTGTACAGTTTCCAAGGAACAACTGTTGGGTTTGAATCACTTGTGGCTAGTGTTGTTGTTGTGGTTAAGTACCATGGAGTCAGTCCCCATTCATAGCGACCCTGTACAGGGTTTCCAAGGCTGTAAATCTTTATGGGAGCAGAAAGCCCCATCTTTTTCCCGTGGAACAGCTGGTAGTTTTGAACTGCCGACCTTGAGGTTAACAGCCCAATTCCTATAGTTCCACACCAAGATGATGCAAAGAGCAAATTAGCATAGAATCATGTATAATAAATTAATATTGAAAACTCAGTATGCTGATTTAACAATTTTCAGAAAGAATTTCATGGTTACTCTCAGAAAAGTCACACTTTAAGTTATCTTCAAGAACAATGCACTAATCGACTTTAGAAGCATATTCCAATATTTCATAACCTCTCTATATGTGAGAGACAACTCCTGCTACAAAGTTTGTGCATTACCTTTGTTGTCTTTGGGAATTTAGTTACCTAAATGTTGCTTCTTGTTGTTGTTATGTGGCGGGCGTGGAGTCAGTTCCGACTCATAGTGACCCTGTATGTACAGGGTTTCCGAGACTGTAAATCTTTACAGGAGCAGAAAGCCTCATCTTTCTTTGCTTAGGACTTAGGATAAAGTCATTGGACCTGATTGCCATTGTTTTTGTATATTAGATACTTGTTTATTTATATTATTAAATTTCTTTGGAATCTTCGAAGAAAAAAAGAATCAGAAATATTTTAGTTCAATTGTTCAACTTTTGCCTATAAAAACCTGAGCTACAAGAATGAAAGCACGCAAACAATGTGAAACTAGATGTAAAGTGACAAGCCCAAAGTCATTCAATTACTTTACAGTGAACTAATGCTAGAGTCTTGGTGTGGCACTTAAGATAAGCACTGGACTGCAAGGTTAATATGAAGCACAAGGTCAGTTTGCACCCATTCAATGCACTTAATAATAGCAATAACTTGCTATTGCTAGAAACTAGGATAGTAGACTCCAAGCCTATAGAGTTTCAACACTTTGTATTGAATAAAGCCTTATATAATTAAGGAAAATTAAGCTTGTAAATACTTTCATTTTTAAAATGAAGTTCATGTTGGATCTTAGGTGCCTGGTTTTGTTTTTTTTAATTGATAGTAGTTGCAAAAATAACATACAAAACACACTGAAAATTCCTTGGACTTTGCAGAATTTAAAAAATGAGTATTGTCTATTATAACAGGATGAGACCTTAGCAAAATTCAGATTTGCTCTTATAAAAAAGTTCTAATCTTGAAATACTCAGTTTACTTTCCCACACTGTCTTAGAAAAGAAGTCATGTCCAAATAAAATTCTCAGTAAAACATGGTGCTCTGGATATGTTCTCATTTCTTTGTAATTTAGAGCATAGAAATTAAATAACTATATCTCTTTGAAGCAACATATTTTATTTTTGAATTAATGCATTTTTTTCTCATCTTTTGAAGCAGCTCAATTAGCAGCTGCATTTTGAATTGGCATCTAAGTCAATAAATTTATCATCTTTACCAACACAACTAGTGCCTAGGTTTCATTCATTTTGAGAATTTTGAATAGATCAAAGAAATATTCCTATTTTATAATAACCTTAGATCATAAATGTAAATTTTAACAAGCAAAATTTAGATATGAAAAAAAAAATCAATGCTCTACACACAAGTAAGCAGTGAAATACTTGAAAACAAATCTGGTTTGTTGACTTGATTTAGGAAAAACACCATTAAAAAAACACAAAAACACTAGACTCAGTAAATGGACTAAATTACAGATAGATAGATAGATAGGTATTTTTTTTCCTGTGGGAAATAATGTCAGGATTTTGAATTGGTACGTGCTGTTGAGTCAATTCTGACTCTTACAAAGGCAGGTGGGTGGATTGGAACTGCAAACATTGTGGTTAGCAGCCAAGTACTTATCCAACTGCACCACACCAAAACTCCAGGATTTTGAGTAGAATTACATTAAATAATTATACTAATTTAGGATAAATTTGGAGTCCTGGCTTGGTACTGTGGGATAAAGCACTGGACTGCAAGGTTGGCTTGAAACACAAAGTCAGTGGTTCAAATTTAAAAGCCACTCCTTGGAAACCTTATGTTGTTAGGTGCCATCAAGTAGGTACCAACTCATAGTGACTCTATATACAACAGAAGGGAACACTGCCCGATCTTGGGCCAACCTCACAATTGTTGCCATGCTTGAGCCCGAACATGATATCCTTCTCCAGTGACCAGTCCTTCCTGACAATATATCCGAAGTATGAGAGACGAAATTTGGCCATCTTGGCCTCCAAGGAGCACTGTGGCTGCACTTCTTCCAACACAGATTTCTTTGTTCTTTTGGCAGGCCATGGCACTTTCAATATTTTCCTCCAAAACCATAACTCAAATGTTGGAACCAACTCAACTGCACTTTTCAGCAACAGCACTGTAAAACAGGATAAATTTATCATTTTATTATATTGCCAAAATCAAAGAAAATTTATTTGTACATTTGTTTAGAATATCTAGCAATTAATTGCATAATTTTCTCCATTAAAATAATACACACATTTAAAAATTTATTTGTGGCTAACTTTGATTTCTTTTTATTTGCTAATATGATAAAAAATGCTATTTTAAATTTAAATATAGTAATTATTTTTATGGTGATATAAGTATGCAACAAATTGTCGAATGTAAAATTGAGTCTAGAATTGTGTCGGCATTTTCTCTTACATTTCCTATATAGACAGTTGCATTATTTATAAATGAGTTTTACTTATCTCTTATATATGGATTTTTTTTTTTCTTGTGTTATATTACCTGCTAAGACACTGAGTAAGATATGTTGCATTTAAGATGAACAGATAATTTTATTTTCAGATTTTAAAAAAAGTTTCTAATATCTTACGATTAATTATAATTTTTACCATAATACGTAGTAGTTATCCATCTTATAGAAGAAGCTCTTAGGGAATATAAAAGGAGAAAAAATTCCTTAACTATTTTATTTGTACTCAACTGTGTTAATCCCATTAACATGTTAAGGGCTTTGTTTCTTTTTCCCAGCATAGAGGCTGATGGGTTCAAACAGCTGAACTTTCAGTTAACAGCTGAGTGCTTAAACCTCTGTGTCACCAGGGGTCTTTTTACTTATCTAAAGTGTTTATCATGAATACATACTCGATGTTATCAAATGGTATTTTTTTAAATCTATTAAATCTCACTTGTTGTTGTTGTTGTTAAGTGCCATCGAGTCGGTTCCGACCCATAGCGACCCTGTACAGGGTTTCTGAGTATAAATCTTTACGGGAGTAGAAAGCCTCATCTTTCTCCCGCGGAGCGGCTGGTAGTTTCGAACTGCTGACCTTAAGGCTCGCAGCCCGATTCATAACCACTACGCTACCAGAGCTCACTTAGTTCTTGTATTTCTGGGATTATCCCAACTTTTATTACACTGCTTAATTTTGTCTATATTAGAACTTTTGTATCTATATTGGTAAGTGAAATAGTTCTGTAATTTTTTTATTCTTATCCTGTCCTTGTCTGATTTTGGTACAATGGCTATATTGAGGAATTTTCTCTCCCCTACAAGGGTTTCTGAAATATTTGAATCATCTGTGTATTATATATTTAGGGAGCACACCTTTAAAACGATCTGGCCTGTTATTTTCTAGAAATTTATATCAACTGTCAATATTTTGTCCACAAAATTAGACATCACTGTTTGTTTGTTTGTTTGTTTTATTACAGATTTTGCCAATATAGCCATTGTGAATTCAACTCAGCTCTCAGAAAAATCTTGCTAACTGATTTTTAAATTTTTGTACATATTGATATGTTGACTAAAATGTTTGTATTATGTAAATATGGAAAATGTCAGATTCTTACTACTGAAAAATTTGCTAAAAAAATACAAGGAATGCTACCAGAATGCTGCCACAATTAACAAGAATGTCACAAAATTTAAAAAATAAAAAAAAACACCATTCCTGTTGAATTGTTTCCAAGTCTGTATCACCACAAAAATATGCTAGAGCAATCTTTATGGAAAGCATCCTGATTGTACAGTGCTTAAGCACTCTTGGCTGCTAACTGAAAGGTTAAAGGATCTGAACCTACCAGCTGTTTCAGAAAGAAGACGTGATGTCCGCTTCCATAAAGATTACAATCTTGGGAAAGTTAGGAAACAATAATGCCCTGTTTTATAAGCTTCCTCTGAATCCGAATCAAAGAAACAGCAATGTTTTTTGCTGTTGTTTCAGTCTTTAAGGAAATAGACTACCACGTTTTCACATATTTCTCCCTAGGGGGCAGCTGTTGGACTTAAAGCAGTTGAGTACTTTAAATCCACCAGCTGCAAACCCTGTGCCACCAGGGATCCTTATAAGAGAAAAAAAAAAGTAAAATTAAAACACTGCTATCAAGTCAATTCTGGCTCATAGTGACCCCATGTAGGATTTCTGAGTATTAATTCTTTACAGGAGCAGAAAGCCTCATGCTTCTCCCTCAGAGCAGTTCGTGGGTTTGAAGTGCCAGCCTTGGAGTTAGCAATCCAATACGTATCCAGAAGAAATACAAATAAAAATAAATGTATGACAAAACCTCTCTAATCATCAACTACAAAAAATTGTATTGAAATCTCTCTCGCTCTAGCAAAAAAAATGAAATAATTGTAATAGTACTGCTGAATGTGCAATTAAATGCTTTTTTTTATATGCTACAAGTGGGAACATAAATTGGTACCATCTTACTTATTATAGCTATTGATATGATTTAATGTAAGTTGTGGTGCTATAGAATAAGCACTAGACTACTAACTATAAGATCAGTCATTCAAACCTACCAGCCACTTCTCAGAAACCCTATACAGGGTTGCTATGAGTCAGAACCAACTCGATGGCATTTAACAACAAAACTAAGATCTTGAAAGGTCGATAATTATTATCTTTATAATGAAAATAGGGAGTCCTGGAGTGGTGCTGCGGGTTAATGTGCTGGCTGCAAGGTCAGTTTGAACCTCAAGGCTGGTAGTTAAAGCTCACCAGTCACTCCTCAGAAACCTGACACAGAGTTGCTATGAGTCATAACTGGCTCGATGGCACTTAAAAAGACAACAACAATGTTGATAATTTTATGGATCTACTATATATGTTATCCCCATAACACCTATTCATGTTTTGAATAGTGTGGGATCTCCAATTCTTCATTGCTTGATAAAAAAAACAAAAAACAAAAAACAAAAAACTGTATCTGAACTCCAAAAATATGCTAGAATTTCGCAGTATAAAAGTTCAATCTGATTTGCACATGTATGCCTCTAATTATTCAACATCTTATTTAATTGCATTTAGAGTATCATTTCAATCAGAAATTGATATAACATTCCCCTAAAGAGCTATAGTTATTAAATCAACCCAATTCAAATGGAGATTTTATGGGCACTTAGTCATATGTCCAATAGCCTATGATGCTATTGTTGTTGTTAGATGCCATTGAGTCAGTTCCAACTCATAGACCCTATGTACAACAGGCAAAGCACTCTCTGTTCTGTGTCATCCTCATAATTAGTCTCTTCACGTTTTGCCCTTTTTCCTATATTGTTAAAATCAAAATGGCCTGCAGTTTCTCAAATATCTTTCAGGAAAGTTAACCTCATGAGTCTCTCTCCCAGTTTGCTAAAAATAGTGATTTGACCTTGCTTAAGAAAGCATGGTACCTACTCTAATTGTCTTGTTATTAAGAATACTACTTTATGGTCAGTTAACTTAGCTCAATGCAAAATACAGACTGATTTGGACAAGCCTCAATAAAATCATCTGTGAAAGATCCTATGGTTCTTTTTTTATTTTCCTTTATCCGATAAGACAAATCAAGTCTATGATGAAGATTAAATGGTACAATTAGCAGAGCGTCAAAACCTGATTGATACATCACTTCAGAGTTTGGCAGATGACTTGTAACCAAAGTTTCAGGAAAAAAAAAAAATTCCCAAATACCCTCACACTAATGAGAAACAAGAGTTCTTTTCATTATTGACTTCTATTTTGTCCTTGAAGTATTATTATTATTTTTATTTGTTCAGCCCCTCTGCTTTGAATTGAATAGCATACAATGACCTCAAGATGTTATTTATGATAGAGAGCTATACTTACTTTCAAAATGTCAAATGTGTAGTCAGGTGGCAAAAAGTGATTTCTCTATGGAAACTTAAATAAGGAAGTAATAAATGTAATTTTCACAAAACACCGGTTTTAATAGCTATCAATGTGTTATAAACACAATGAAATTTACAGTCAGTACTGAGTCAGCATTCAATTACCTCCAGAGTGCATACATACATGTGCTGACTGCTCACTGCAATTCAAAGGTGAATCCAATGATAGTCTCCAAAATAATGTTGCTTTTCTTATCATTTATATGATTTGGAAAGTTTTACTAAATGTTCTACAAATTTCAAGGACTTTTATGCATTTTAATATGTACTCCTTGTTCTAAACAGAAGAGACTTAAAAATGGAAGAGTGTTAGAGAGGAAATGTGGATAATTAGTATTTGAGACATTAGACAAAATGGTGTGTGGTTATCTAAAGTCTTACTACTCAAAGTGTGGCCCATGAGTTGACACAACAGGCATCACTTGGGAGCTTGTAAGAAACGCAGAGCCTCATATCCATTTCAGAAATACTCCAACAGAATTTGATCCCCAAATGAATTGTATGAAACTGAAAGTTGGAAAAACACTGACTTCTGGACCACTCATCTGTCAGTTTGTCATACAGTGGTGATTTTTGTGTTGTTCTGATACAAGAAGTTATGCCACAGCTATTTGAAATGCCAGAAGGGTCACCCAGGATGGACAGGTTTCAGCAGAATTTCCTAACGAGGACAGACTAAGAAGAAGGAGAGAGGGACTATTTCTCAATTTCAGCCACTAAAATTCTCATGAAGAGCAGCAGAACATTGTCAGATATAATGCCAGAGAATGAGCCCCTCAGGATGAAAGGCACTCAAAATATGACTGGGGAAGGGATGCACCCTCAAATTAAAGTTGACCATGATATCACTAATTGATTAAAGTTTTCAGGACCTTCATCTTCCCATGGGGCACAACTCAAAAAGAAGAGAAACACCTGCAAACATCCACTAATAATTGGAATATGGAATGTACAAATTATGAATCTAGTGAAATTGGACAGTGTTAGAAATTAAGTACAATACACAAAGATCAATATCATAGGCACTTGTTGTTGTTATGTGCTGTGGAGTCGCTTCCGACTCATAGCGACCCTGCAAAGGGTTTCCACGGAGCAGCTGATGAGCTTGAACCACCAACTGTGTATTCAAACGGCTTTGCAGTCTGACGCATTAACCTACAGTGCCACACCAGGACTGCAACCCCTAAAGCTAGTGATGATGAAATTGAAGAAGTCTATCAACTACTCTCAGAGTCCTGGTGTGGTGCTGTGGGTTAATGCGCCAGACTGCAAAGCTGTTAGAACTGCAAGGTTGGTGGTTCAAGCTCACCAGCTGCTCCTGAGAGACCCTATACAGTGTTGCCATGGGTGGGAACCGACTAGATAGCAATTGACAACAACCAACTTCTCCCATCTGAAATTGATCAAACAGGCAATTAAGATGCACTAGTAATTACTGATGATTGGAATGCAAAGGTTGAAAACAAAGAGGAAGGATGAGTAGCTGAAAAATAAGGCCTTAATGATAGAAATGAGGCTGGAGGTCACATAATAAAAATTTTCAAGACAAACATTATAATACTTGACTTTGTCTTCTTGAATTGCCCTTTGAAATTTTCTGTTCAGCTCTTTTACTTCATCATTTCTTCCATGACCTTTAGATTCACCATGCACAATAGCAAATTTCAGACTCATTCAAAACAAAAATCATTGAAATACTTTTTTTAAACAACATAAAAGGTAAATGGACACATGGACCTTAACATATGGAGTACACAGAAATCAAACTCACTACATCTGTGTTGTTGTTGTTTGGTGCCATTGAGTTGGTACCAACTCATAGCAACCCTATGAACAACAGAACGAAACACTGCCCGATCCTGGGCCAACCTCACAATCATTGCCACGCTTGGTCCCACTGATGTTGTCACTTGGTCAATCCATCTTGCTGGGGGCCTTCTTCTTTTTCTCTGACCCTCCACCTTACCAAACATGATATCCTTCTCCAGCCACTGGTCCTTCACGACAATATGACCAAAGTATGAGAGACGAAGTTTGGCCATCCTGGCCTCCAAGGAGCCCTCTGACTGTACTTCTTCCAAATTGGATCTGTTGATTCTTTTGGCAGCCCACGGCACTTTCAATATTCTTCTCCAACACCATAACTCAAATGCATCAATTCTTCTATAGTCTTCCTTATTCACTGTCCAGTTTTCGCATGCATATAAGGTTTTTGAAAATACCATGGCTTGGGTCAGGCGCACCTTAGTATTCAAGCTGACATCTTTGCTCTTCAACCTTTAAAAAGGTCTTGTACAGCAGATTTTGCTTAATGCATACGTCATTTGATTTCTTGAGTCCTGTTTCCTTGAGTGCTGATAGTTGATCCAAGAAGAATGAATTCCTTGACAATTTCAATCTTTTCTCTGTTGATAAGAATGTTGTTTATTGGTCCAGTAGTGAGGATTTTTGTTTTCTTTACATTGAGATGTAATCCATACCGAAGGCTGTGCTCTTTGATCTTCATCAGCAAATATTTTAAGTCCTCTTCACTTTCAGCAAGCAAGGTTGTATCATCTGCATATCACAGGTTGTTAATGAGTCTTCCTCCAATCCTGATGCCATGTTTTTCTTCATATAACCCAGCTTCTTGGATTATTTGCTCAGCATATGGTGAAATAACACAACCCTGCTGCACACCTTTCTAAATTTTAAACCATTCAGTATTCCCATTTTCTGTTTGAACAACTGCCTCTTGGTCCATGTATAGGTTCCTCATGAGCACAATTAAGTGTTCCGTAATACTAATACTTCACAATGTTGTCCATAGCTTGTCATTATCCATGCCATTAAAAGCCTTTGCATAGTCAATAAAGCACAAGTAAACATCCATCTTTATTAGAAGAGTCCAATATCATCAGCCAAAACAGGCAAACCAATCTTGTGATCGTGTTCTTAACATACAGCATCACACCAGGATGCCAGTGGGTTATTAACAATATAATTAAGTCTATTTTGATTGATGTTTATATCTTTTTTGCAGTGCTAGTCTTCAAGACTGCAGGCTAATTTTTGATACGTTGCTGCATATGTAAACGTTCTAGTCATACCCTCCTAAAATATGTATCCTGAGGACAAAAAAAAAAAGATATTGTGAAGAATTCATTTGAATTATTTTAACAGCCCCTTTGTAATTCTCTGCAATTCATACTTGCTGCTTCAGTCTTCCCTACATGTCTACTGAAACTAATCTTCCTTAAAGACTTCTGCTGGGTTTCCTCTAGTCCCTCGTTCTGACTACATAGTACAGTTCAAATGCTCAGACACATCTCATTTTTCTCCCATATTTCAAGAAAGACATTGATAATTGATGATAGTAAGTTTCCTGAAGAGACTTCTTCCAATCATTTTTAACTCATGAAATTTGAAAGTCTCTAATAATCAGTTGTTGTTAAGTGCCGTTGAGTAGATTCCGACCCATAGCGACCCTGTATAGCGTTTCTGGGGAGCAGCTGGTGAAAAATGTGAAATTAATTTGCTATTTTTGGTCTAAATTCTTCAGCTTAATGTTCTAAATAAATACTCCCTAAAATCTGGCCTCAGCTTTTCAATTGTAATTTGTATTTCCTAAAATGCCTTACAAGATAATTGTTGTTCAAAACAGAACCCTCTATTCACTCTTTTCCAATAAGTAAATCACAGTAATTAACGGGAGGTATGATTGAGAACTTTTCTTTTCCTAGAATTTATGAAATGCATCATAGTGAGGATAGCCACCTATTGAGAACTAATTTGCAAAACTACTCATATTTGCTTATAAGACACGTGTGTCTTCAGGTATGAAAAACATAGTTCATTTATTCATCCTTACTAATGAGAAATGTAAGAAAGAGTCAGTATAGTCACACCAGTTAGCCTTCTAAATCACTGAAGTCTGCCACAGGACCAAAAACATATTCTCAGGATGGTTCTGAGAAATGGGAGAGTGTGGCTCTGATTTTGCTAAATCACAAGAGTATACAAAGTAGCAATAATATTAATAATAATGAAGTATGTTGAGTACTTACTATTAGACAGGTAGGAAAGTGTTTCCTTCCATTCAGTTCTTCCAAAATCTCTCTAAGATGGGACTTCTCTTTATTTCCATTATATCCATGGGGAAGCTGAGATTTAGTTAAGCAAACACCTAATGTCACCTGACTAATAGAATTTTCTATCCCCAGTGCTTACATACCTAACTCCTTCCTTTAGATGCTCTAGGCAGTGAGACAGTAGTGGTTTCCTCCTTGGAATAATAAAGAAATATAAACAACTGAAATTATCAAAGTTCTAGTTCCAACTCCAAATTCAAGTATCTGTTTGATATTCCATGGGGATGATAATGTGCTTTAAAAGTAAAGATGCAGTGACTACTAAGTGGTCTACCATCTTTTACAAAATGTACTCTTTTGAATACAGTTTTTATAAACTGTAAAACTTGATTTATATGACTTTAACCAGAGAGTCCTGGTGTGGCACTGTAGGATAAGCACTTGGCCACGAGGCTGGTTTGAGCTGCAAAGTGGGCTGTTCAATCTCACTAGCAACTCCTCTGAAACCCTATGCAGGGTCACTAAAGGCAGAACCAACTAGAAGACAATTAATAGCAACAACCATTTTATAGATTTTAAAACATTTTTCATAGACTGAATTTGTACACAGATTTTTTTTAAACAAAGAATCTTTTTAAATAAATAGCAATAATGATTTTAAAATCAAATTGACTACATCTGTGGAAAGACAAGATGGAAAAGCTCCATATCATCAGTGAAAACAAGGCC
>NW_006408537.1:12583345-12583976 GCF_000296735.1 Chrysochloris asiatica
AGCAGAAAGCCTTATCTTTCTCCAGTGGAACAGCTGGTAGTTTCGAACTGCTGACTCTGTGGTTCACAGCCCGATTCGTAACCACTTCGCTACCAGAGCTCCTTCATATAAACCTATGACACCTTATTTAGAAATGATCACTGTATTCCTTGAATACATAAAATATATTTTAATATATACATAAGTTAAAATAGTAATTGCACCTATTCTCATTAGTTACCTAATATTACATTTCAGTTAATTGTCATTTTAAAGCTCAGTTTTCAAAATCTAGTTATCTATGGAGTTGAGAATACTAAAATAGATGCTAAAGAACTTGAAGGAGGCACAGAACAAAGGAACTCTGAGTAACTGCTGATGGAAAGCATTGTGTGTTGTCAAGTCTGTACTGACTAGTAGCAACACTATATGACAGAGCAGAACTAGCTTGGTAGGTTTTCCTAGGCTGTAGTTTTTACTGGAGTTGATGGGCAGGTCTTTTTTCCTTTGAAGTTACTATTGGAATTGAACCATGGGCCTTTTGGTTTGCCGTCAAGAACCTAACCATTGTGCCTTCGGAGGTCCTTACTAAAAACATGAGGAATTAGTTTTATATCTGTGATAAGACAGAATGTGAACATGCTTGTTCTTT
>NW_006408537.1:12584603-12585209 GCF_000296735.1 Chrysochloris asiatica
ATTGTTTCGTTCTGCTGTGCATGGGGTCGTTATGAGTTGGTTACAACTCGATGGCACCTGACAACAACAAAGACAAGTGTAGGAAGTGGTGTTAAATTGAGAAAGTATCAATTTAGTTGTCAAAAGAATCTAACTACAATTTCCCTTTATTAGTTACATGAATTTTTTACTTATATTTAGTAATTTATGATTTATATTTACTAGTTATACGACTGAATTGTTCCCTTAACTTCTCTGAAGTGTCATTTGCCCATCAATAAAATTGAACTAGTAATCTTTGCCCTGACAGCTGCAGTAATTGTTGTAAAGATGAAATGACATCATTCACAAGAAAGTGCTTTTAAGCTACAAACTGTTATAAAAACAAATCTCAATATTATTGTGAATGATGTTTTTTTCTTGATTTTCTGCTGTTAAGTCTGCAAAGACTGCGAATGGGTACAATCCATAGAAGTTGCTTTATGTCATTAAAAACTAGCTAGAACTGTTTATTACTGGTCTGTTTTGCTTTTTGGAGTCCTGATGTGATGCTGTGGGATAAAGTACTGGACCACAAAGTGAGTTTGAACCACAAGGTGAGCAGTTCAAACTCACCAGTCACTCCTT
>NW_006408537.1:12585709-12587255 GCF_000296735.1 Chrysochloris asiatica
CTAAACTTTGTCTCTCATACTTTGGACATATTGTCAGGAGGGAACAGTCGCTGGAGAAGGATGTCATGCTGGGTAAGATGGAGGGTCAGAGAAGGAGAGGAAGACCCCCAACGAGATGGATCGGCCAGGTGGCATCATTGATGGCATCAAGTTTGGCAGCAGTAGTGAGGTTGGCCCAGGATCAGACATTGTTTCGTTCTGTTGTGCATGGGGTTGCTATGAGTTGGTTTCAACTCGATGGCACCTGACAACAACAACAACAATTTACATAATACATAAAAACAAAACTATTAATTATATTGCTCTATCCTGGTGTGGCACTGTAGGCTAATGCATCAGACTGCAAAGTCATTTAAACTACAAGGTCAGTGGTTCAAGCTCACCAGCTGCTCCTTGGAAACCATATACAGGGTCACTATGGGTCAGAATTGACTCGATGGCACTTCACAACAACAACAATGATAGTAAATTTACTGCTGTGAATTAGGCTGATACAATAAATTATTACTTTATTCTGGATATTCCTTTTTTCATTTATTTTTTACTAAGTGGAAATTTCAATGGTTGTAATTGTTTGTTGAAAAATGACTACATACCTTAACAGTAGAGTGGTAATACTTTGGATGCTCATAACTAGATTCATTAAATTCTTCAGCATTCAAACCATGAAACAGGCCCCCAAACAAAGACGTATTATCACCAATTTACTATAAACTTTTAAATATTTTTTTCGTCCATAGTAAACTAGTTTCTCACTTATGATGTATTTCATAAAATAATTATGTATACAATTATATTTCTATGGATTCCATTACTGACAATATGTGGGAATAACTAGGTAAGAGAAGTTTATCAGGTAACTCAGATTTTTAATTAACAGAATGTGAAATAGGAGTTGCTAATTTTGAAATGTGTCACTCTATTTTTCAAGAAAATTTTTTTTTACTCGACTAAAATACACTCAATAAAATTTATAAACTAACATAAATTTTAGCAGACCACTTCTGTAATAGCATTTATAATTTTAATTATATAAATAATTTTCCACAATAGCAGGCTGAAAATAAATATTATAGTGTTTACATTTACTTCCTTTTGGGGGGATGTCACTCATCTAACTAATTAACATTTTTTCCATTTCATAAGTACAAATATTATAAATATACATATTTTTAACTGTATGATAGACCTCAGAAGAGTAGTTTATGAAGACTCTTTTCTGAAACCATTATGTAGTCTTAAAATTAATAATTGTTTTGGGACAATTTTAATTATGTTTTAATATTGGAAAGGAGCCCTCGTGGCCTTGATGGTTAAGTACGTGAACATTAACACAAAGGTCTGTGGTGTGAACCCAACAAAAACCTATGGGATTGTTATAAGTTGGAATTAACTTGAAGATACATAATAACAATAGCATAGTATTAAAAAGTTATTTAAATGTGTGGAAACACCAACCAGAACTCAAATAACAGATGGAAGAGTCCAGAACAGAACAAAACTCTAAGAACAAATCTTGGAGGTCAGTCTATGATCTAAACAATCA
>NW_006408537.1:12587705-12588781 GCF_000296735.1 Chrysochloris asiatica
GAACACTTGGGCAGGTTTGCATAGGCTAAATGGGACAGAGTTAAGTAGTGATGTATGCTCAACTTTGGAACAACAGGGCTCTGTGATACAGGGATCAAGGAAAAGTCTGAATGGATAAAAGAGGGGAAATAATGTAAAGATACTTGACTGTATTATTGTTGGTTTCCCTTGCCTACTATTGTAAAATAGACACTTGAGTGACATAGAAAAGAAGATCGGGAAACATGATTACAGAAACTTTTGGTGTATAGCTGATTGGAATACCTAAAAGGGGCTCTAAAACTTGCCCAGTGAGAAATACACTTCTTGCACAGCCTTTGTAGGGTATAGCATCTTAGGTGGAATCCTGAACCCCATACAGAACCTTCTGAGGTGGGACATTCCCACTTGAAAGGACATGCAGGGCCACAGACTGGATAAAGGTACAGAAGATGCTTCTTGAAAGAAAGACTAGAAGGAAAAATTGAAAGAAAAAAAAAATGGCAGTTAGATTGGCTACTACAAGAGCAAGCAAGTTGTTCACCAGGAAGCTATCAAATAATGCAAGTAATCAAGTCCATTCAGGACAAACCCTCCTCCAAGGATGAAAATCAAAGGGAACACACGAGAAGACAAGTAAGCTTGCTGGTGACCACATTGGTCTACTGGTGAATGGAAGAGGGGGAAAGGCAGCAATAAAGATATAGGCTGAGTTTGACAACGTTGCATAGACCCCTGTCGACCTAGAGATGAGAGGGAGAAGAGAAAGGGCTGGTTGGACAGAAGTGTGGTGAGACCTGAGGACTCCTAAGCCCATGGACAAGGATCTGTCCACAGAGGGCTAGAGCTGAGAGTGAGGGAAAATGCACAAGAATACCTAAATTTGCAGATAGTATCCATTTGACCTAGCTTTGATGGCTTAATGATCAGAACTTGAATGTTGTTGTTGTTAGGTACCATCAAATCGGTACAGACTCATAGCACAGCAGAACAAAACACTGCCTGATCCTGGGCCAACCTCACTGTTGTTGCCATACTTGAGTTCATCGATGCTGCCACTTGGCCAATCCATCTCACTGGGGGTCTTCTTCTTTTTC
>NW_006408537.1:12590856-12593934 GCF_000296735.1 Chrysochloris asiatica
TTTTTCATCGATGTGTATCGCTGTATTAATATACTCTATTTTTCTTATTTATCCACATCTCTATCTCTTCATGGCTATTTGTTCCTGTGTTTTGCTATTTTTATTTTCTTTTAATGCTGCTACTATAATTTTTTTTCATATATGCTAGCCATGTATCGAATTGTTGAGTCACTTGACACAAATATGTTCATTTATACTAGCTAAAATAAGTCCCTGAGTCAACTCTTACTCCTAATGAGCATATTTATGTCAGCATAGAATTATGCCATAGAGTTTTCAGTGGTAGATTTTATTCATAAGTACTTCACTAGATCTTTCCTCCAGAATATCTATAGATAAACTTGAATCACCAGTCTTTCAAATAGCAGCAAAGCACATTAATCATTTGTACCAGATTGAATATAAATTATACTCTCTAGAGCATACAGGAGACTCCTACTGCTACAATCATGACACTATTTAGTAGTAAGCATTTTTCTTTAATCTCCTCTGGAGGATATATTATAGTAGCTTATTCTGGTTATCATTGTTGTTGTTGTTAAGTGGCATTGAGTTAATTCCAACTCATGGCAATCCTGTACAGGTTTCCATGGAGTGGTTGGTGGTTTTGAACAACCAACCTTGTGGCTAGCAGTCCAGTGCTTATCCTATCAGGGCTCATTCATTTTTCTATAAGGTTAATGAAGGTAAAATGTTTTCATGTTTTTACTTACCTTTTGATATCTTCAAAATTCTTGGTCTTTTTTCCCATTGGATTGTCTTTTTTTATTTGAAGAATTTCTTAAAATATTTTGTATATATGTTAATGATCAGGTTTAAGTGTTCTAAAAGTTGTTTCTAACTTTGAGTCTTGTTTTTGTACTATTTTAACAGTGTCTTGTTGTTGTTACATGCTGTTGAGTCAGTTCTGACCCATAGTGACCCTGTATAGAGTTTCTGAGGAAAAGCTGGTAAACTTGAACCGCGGACCTTGCAGTTCAAACTGACCTTGCAGTCCAGCGCATTAATCCATGGTGCCACACAAGGACTCTTAACAGTGTCTAATGAAGTTAAAAAAAATTCTTATTTTCAATGTATTGTCAGTCTTTTCTCTAAATTAGTCATAGTTTTTGGTGTTCATTCAGTTTTAGAAATGTTTGCATAACTAAGATAATGAATGTATTTTCTGTTATCTAAAAGTTTGTCTTTTCATATTTAAATCTACAGTCAATTAAAAATAATATTTTTTAACTGCTCACCTGAAGGTTGGTGTTTGAACCTGCCTACTGCTCCATAGGAGAAAAATGTGGCTCTCTGCTTACATGATATTTACAACCTTGGAAGTCCTATGGGGATATTATACTGTGTCCTGTAGAGTCTCTATGAATTGGAAACAACTCGACAGCAAGAGGTTGATTAAGTGGGTCAAGTCTTTTCTACATATATATTCAATTTACTTAGCACAAGTTATTAAAAAGATCACCCTTTCTCAACTTCTCTGCAATGACATCTTTTTAATAAATTAAGTGTCCATATCATTGTGGATCAATTTATTAACTCTATTCTATTGTCTGGGTTACCTGGTGGTGCTGCCAGACAAGCACTGCACTGTTAACCTCAAGGTGAACAGTTTAAACTCAGTTCTGACTCATAGAGATCACGAATTAGTTGTCTCAGACTGTACATCTTTGTGGGAGCGTAAAGTCAAATCTTGTCTGTCTGTTTGTTGAATTGTGATCACTTGTGTGTTACTTCGATGCCAAAGATATTTTAAATATCAGCAGGGTCACCCATGGTGGAGAGGTTGTGTCATATGCATATAGAAGATTGTTAATGGATTTTCCTCTAATCCTGATGCCACATTCTTCTTCATATAAACCCGTTTCTAATATTATTTGCTCAATATACAGACTGAACAAATATGGTAAAAGGATATAACCCTGTTGCACATCTTTCCTGATTTTAAACCATTTGTTCTGTTCAAATGACTGTCTCTTAGTCTATGTATAGGTTCCTCAGGAGCACAATTAAACATTCTGGAATACACATTTTTTCAATGTTATCCATAGTCTGTTATGATTCACACTATCTAGTGCCTTTGCATAGTCAATAAAGCACAAGTAAATATCTTCCTGGTAGCCAAGATTCATCTGATGCCAGCAATTATATCCCTTATTTTATGTGCTCTTCTGAAGCTGGCTTGAATTTCTGGCAGCTCCCTGTCAATGTACTGCCACAAATGTTTTCAAATTATCTTCAGCTAAATTTACTTGCAAGTGATATTAATGATATTGTTCAATGATTTCCCCATTAAATATAATGGGGCTATTTTTCTTTGGGATGGTCACAATTATGGATCTTTTTCAATCTGTTGGCCAGGTAGCTATCTTCCAAGTTTCTTGCCATTGAAGAGTAAGGGCCTCCTGCATTACATCAGTTTGTTGAAACATTTCAATTTGCATTATGTCGGTTCTTGGAGATTTTTTTCACCAATGTCTTCAGTGCAGCTTGGACTTCTTCTTTAAATACCATTGGTTCTTGATCATATGATACCTCTTGAAACAAATGAACATTCATCAAATTTTTTTGGTACTGTGATTCTGTGTATTCCTTCCATCTTCTTTTGATGCTTTCTGGACCATTTACTATTTTGCCTCTTGAATCCTTTAATATTTCAGCTCGAGGCTTGGGTTTTTTTCTTCAGTTTTTTTCAGCTGGAGAAACGCTGAGTGCATTTTCCCCTTTTGGTTTAGTAACTCCAGGTCTTTGCACATTTCATTATAATGCTTGGCCTTGCCTTTTGCTTCATCATTTCTCCAGTAACTTTAGCTTCTTTATATTCAAGAGCAAGTTGCATAGTTTCTTCTGACATCCATCTTTTTTTTCTTTCTTTCTTACCCATGTTTTAAATGATGTTATTTAAGTAACAACTCTTCTAATCTTCAGTCATTCGTATCTAATGCATCAAATCTATTCTTGAGATGCTCTCTAAATTCAGGTAGAATATGTTCAAGATCATATTTTGGCTCTCATGAACTTGCTATAATTTTATTCACCTTCAGCCTGAACTTTCACATGAGCAGTTGATGATGTGTTCCA
>NW_006408537.1:12595169-12618135 GCF_000296735.1 Chrysochloris asiatica
TATAGGGTTTCTGAGGAATACCTAGTGAGCTTGAACCACCAACCTTGTGGTTCACACTGACCTTGAAATGCAGCACATTAACCCACAGAGCCACACCAGGATTCTATTTGGAGGTATACAAATTAAGATGGCACTGTAGGTTAAGCAGTGGACTGCTAATTGTTCAAACCCACCAGTCACTCCAGGAAAACCCTATTCATGGTGGCTATGAGTTGGAACTGACTTGACAGCACTTAGCAACAAACTCCATTTAAAATTGATATATTTCCCCAGCGGATTAATCATTTTAGAATAAGGATATGTTCTTCCTTTTCTCCAGTACTTCTGCATGTCTTAAAGTCTTCTTGATGTTAGCATATCTACACCAACTTTATTTTTGCTGGTATTTGCATAGTTTTGTGTTGTTTTTCCTTCTTTTTACTATGTATATTTCTAAAGTTTTACATTTAAGCTATGCCTCTTGTAAGCAATATTCTGTTACCTCTATCAGTAACTGACAATCTCTTTTTAATTGGATCCAATGTTCCTTCTTATTATTGGATTTAATTTAATTATTCCATTTTAGCTATATCTTTTTACTTGCTTTTATTGTCAACTTTTAAATTATGTTTATTTTTTTATTATTCCATCTTTCTTTCTTTTATCCTATCAGTTATACGTTCTTTTGTTGTTCCTTAGTGTTACTGGCAATTACAAAATGGAGCACTGGTTATTTATTATAATATGTATTTGTACTTTACCACTGCCAGGATAATACAAAGACTTTACAATATATTAACAATATAAATGTCATGCTGTCCTCTGTGCTACTGTTGAGCTATATTTTAATTTTGCATACTTGGTGTAAAAAATGTATTATTATTTTTTTACATAGTATATTTCACATAAAATTTGCATTTATATAAATAGACATTATGTAATAATTTAACAAATTATTATAATATAAACATTTAATATTCATAGATTGTTGTTTTTATGTACTTTTAGATATATTTTTTTCTTTCCATTACTTTTTCCTTCCTTCCTCCATTTTATACTTTAATCAGAGATCAATTGCTTTCTGGCTAAAAAATATTCATTACTACACCTTTTAGTGTAGGACTGTTGGTGACAAATTTTCTTCCTTATTTTCAGTCTGATTATCCACCACCTACTCCTTGAACCTATACAGAGTTGCTAAGAGTTGCAACTTTCTATCCCTTTAAATATTGCTTTTTCTTCATTCTTTCTTTTATTGTATATAAATATCACACAAGGAATATTCATACACTGAATAAAAAATCAAGAGCCAATGATACTGAAGGAAGAAATCTAAGGTGCACTGAAGGCATTTGCAAAGAACAAGGCTCCAGACATTGATAGAATACAAATTGAAATCTTTCAAAAACTGATTCAGTACTGAAGGTACTCACTCATCTATGCCAAGGAATTTGGAAGACAACAACCTGGCCAACTGATTGTAAGAAATTCATATTTATGCATATTCCAAAGAGAGGTTACCCAATGGAATGTGGAAATCACAAGACAATATCATTAATATCACGTGCAAGTAAAATTTTTGCCAAAGATAATCCAAAAATGGCTATAACCGTACACTAAAAGAGTACTTACCAGAGATTCAAGCCAGATTCGGATGAAGATGCAGTATGAGGGATATCATTGCTGACATCAGATGGATCTTGACTGAAAGCAGAGAATACCAGAAAGATATTTGCCTGTGCTTTATTGACTACTCAAGATCAATATAAAAGGCTGTTGTGTAGATAATGACAAGCTATGGACAAAATTGTGGAGAATGAATATTCCAGAACACTTAATTGTGCTCATGAGGAGCATGTACATAGACCAAGAGGCAGTTATTCAAATACAACAAGGGAACACTGAATGGTTTAAAATTAGGAAAGGTGTGCACAAGGATTGTATTCTTTCACCATACTTATTCGGTCTCTATGCTGAGCAAATAATTTGAGAAACTAGATTATATGAACAAAATCATGGCATAAGGGAGAAAGATTCATTAACAATCTGTGATATCAGGTGATACAACCTTGCTTGCTGAAAGCAAAGAGGGCTTAAAATACTTACTGAAGATGATCAAAGATCACAGCCTTTGGTATTGGTTGCACCTCAATGTAAAGAAAACAAAAATCCTCACCACTGGACCAATAAATAACATAAAGATAATTGGAACAAAGATTGAAGTTGTCAAAGACGCCATTTTGTTTATCAACACACAAGGAAGCAGCAGTCAAGAAGTCAAAGGATGAACAAACATCAAATTTATGGAGAAGCTTGGGAGGGAGGATGGTGAAATCACTAATATATTATAAAAAGTTTACAGAGACAGTGTCCCAAAGAAATCAGCAATTTACAAATGCAGAATTCATTTTAAGAATGGATAAGATAATGTTGAACTTGAAGCCCATAGTGGCAGACCACCCACATCTATTTGTGAAGAAAAAAATAATCTTGTTCATGACTTAATTGAAGAGGACCAGTGATTGACAAAAGAAACAATAGCCAATACCATAGACATCTCAATTGGTTCAGCCTACATAATTCTGACAAAAAAAATCAACAACATTGAGCAAACTTTCTGCTCCATGAGTAATAGAACTATTGCACCCAGATCAGCTACGGATCATGGCAGAGTTTTCTATGGAAATTGTAAACAAGTGGAATCAAGATCCTGAAGCAATTCTTTGAAGAATTTTAACAGGAAATAAGACATGATGTTGAAGACAAAGAACAATCAAAGCAATGGCTACCAAGAAGTGCAAATGGTCTAGTCAAAGTAAAAGCAGAATAGTCAAGAGCAAAAGTCACAACAAGTTTTTGGTATATCCAGGGTAATTAGCTTGTTGATTTTCTAAAGGGTCAAAGAATGATATCATTTGCTTATTGTGAGGGTGTTTTGAGTAAGTGAGCCATTGCTTAAGCAGAAAAATACCTGGAAAAGTTTCACCAGAGAGTCCTTACTCACCATGGGAATGCTCCTACTCATTCCTCTCATCAAACAAGGGCAATTTTGAGAGGGTTTCAGTGGGAAATCATTAGGACTCCACCTTATAATCCTGATTTGACTCCTTATTTTTGTTTCCTAATCTTAAAAAGTCATTAATGCGCACCCATTTTTCTTCAGTTAATTATGTAAAAAAAAAAAAAAACGCTGCTTTGACATGTTTAAATTCTCAGGACACTCAGTTCTTTAACCCCAAACAAGCAATCAAACCAGCCCATTGCCTTTGGGTCGATTTCAGCTTTGTTGTTGTTGTTGTCAGGTGCCATCGAGTCGGAACTGACTCATAGCAACCCCATGCACAGCAAAATGAAACAATGTCCGATCCTGGGCCAACCTCTCTACCACTGCAACACTCGATGCCACCTGGCTGATCTATCTTGTTGGGGGTCTTCTCTTTTTCTCTGACCCTCCATCTTACCCAGCATGACAACCTTTTCCAGCAACTGTTCCCTCCTTACAATACAACCTTTTATAGGGTTTCTGAAACTGTAAAACTTTATGGGAGCAAACAGACTCATCTTCCTCCTGCAAAGCAGCTGGTGGATTTAAACTGCTGACCTTGCAGTTAGCAGTCCAATGCCTAACCCATAGCATCACTAGGGCATATTTCAGTCCCTTAGGAAGAGACTAAATGGCCAGAGTTATTGCTTACAAAAGTCTCCTGACTTTGCTGGAGCTATGTTGAAGAATAAAGTTTATATATTTTTTATTTTTATCTTTTAATTCCATTGTTTAACAAAATTTTTTAAGTTCTCTTGTATATTTAATTTTAAAATATCAAAAGGAATTTTTTAATCTCATAAGTAAAAATGCACACACAGCAGAATATAAACTAAATGAATAGGATGTCCTTAGAACTAAATAATTTTGCACATCAAAACATTTTACCAAAAGTATAAAAAGGGAGCCTACAAACTAGAGAAAAAAAATTGGCAACAATGTATTTGACAATAATCTAATTTCAAAAATTTATAGAAAGCTTTAATACTTCAACCACAAAGAGACAAACAATCCAATTTAAAAACAGGTAGAGGACATAAACAGATATTTCAAGAAACCATCACATTCAGGCAGACATATGAAGAGATGCAAATCAAAACTACAATAAGATATAATCTCACCATGGCAATAATGGCAGTAATTAGAAAAACAGGAACAAAAAATGTGTGAGGTTGTGGGGTGGGGAGAATAAAACTCTTATGTACTTCTTGTGGGATTGCACAATAGTACAACTGCTATGGAAAACAGTATGTTGTTGTCATTAGGTGTTGAGTTGATTCTAACCCATATCGACCCTATGTATGAGGGTGAGTCAAAAATTATCCACACTACGTATATTAAAACACCCATCCACATCCATGACTGATGACAACACTGAGTATGCATGTGAAGTGATTCTATCGAATTGATGAGTGACCATGGACTATGTGGCAGATCATTTGCAAATCAGCCATGATTCTGCCTATGAAATAATCTATGACAGACTTAGGTTTGAAAAGTTTGTGTAAGATGTGTATTAAAACAACACATGTAAGAACATAAAGAGAAGTGTGTTGACATCTGCAAACAAAATTTGAACTGACACTCAAAAGAAGGTAAAAGTTTCTTTAAAAAATCATTACTGGTGGCAAGACATGGATTCATCACTATGAGCCTGAAAGTAAATGGCAAAGTATGGCATGGAAACATCCTCAATAGCCAACCAAGTAAAAGTTCAAAAGTCAACCATGAGCTGGAAAATTGATGCCTACAGTTTTCTGGGATTCTCAAGGGCCAGTATTGGAACACTAAAAGGAAAAAGGTTCAACAATCAACAGTGCTCATTACAGTGAGATGCTCACTGAAGAACAAAAGCCTAAATTCTGGATTAAACTTAGAGGACTACTATCCAAGGGCACTGTGATCTTGCATGACAATGCACATCCCCATACCTCTGCCCACACTGTTGACACTCTGCAAAAGCATCATTTTGAGGTGTTAAAGCATCCTCCCTATAGTCCTAATCTTGCTCTATAGGACTTTCAACTGTTTGGTCACCTGAAAGCAGCCCTTTGAGGATGAAGAGTCACCTCTGAAGAAATAGTGAAGACAGTGATGCATTTGTGGCTTGCAACTCAGCCTATAAATCATTTTTTAATAAGAGAACACAAAAGCTTGTTGACAGACAGACAACATGTATTGAAAAGCAAGGAGATTATGTTGAAAAATGATATGTTTCTCTTTTCTAAAAGTTGACTAAAATAAATTCTACAGCCAGAGTGAGGATAATTTTTGATTCACCCTCATACAACAGACTGAACACTGCCAGGTACTGCGACATCCTCACAACTGCTGCTACGCTTGAGCCTATTGCTGTGGCCACTGTGCCAATCCATATGTTAGGGGTCCCCCTCTTTTTCACTGTCACTTCATTATCCAAATCAAGGATAAGAAGGCAGAGAGGGACAGAGATGTCAGATGAATGGGAACAGGGAACCCAGGAAGAAAGTGGAGAAAATGCTGACACATTGTGATGAATGCACGTGTTGTCACAGAAGTATTGACTGAAAAATAATTTTATATGTGAATTTCTACGTAAAGCACAACAAAATGTTAAAAAAAAAAAAAAAAGAAAGAAAAATAGTAAGCAAAAAAAATCCTTTTTAAAAAAAAATCTATGTGCTTGATCAATCAGCTGAATGAGGAGCATCTGCTTCTACATATGGATAAATTTCATCATAGACATGGATTTAACTTTTTTCCTTTGTTATTGATTAATCCTGATCCTTTCAAGGATAAATTAAATTAATATTATATGAAGCATAAAATACAAATGGTCTATGTTAGTGAATGCAAGAAGGAATTTTAACAATCTGCTTTGCATGATTCAAAGAGTTTCACTGAGTAATCAAATAAAGTACTTAAGAATCATTTTTATATATGATGGAAAATGCTATCATATGTTTATAAAGCATTATAACTTTCAAATAAATCATACTCTTATTATTCCATTAAATTTTCAAAGTTTCTCTGTCATCTAGGCATAATAGGAGGAATCAGTCAAATTTTACAAATGAGAAAATTGAGACTGAGGAATGACAAATGATGTATCCACAACTTTATAGCTAATTGGCATACTAGCTAAGAAGCCCTAAAGTCCCTTAATAATAGTCTCTTTCCATTTCCTTCTTTTTCTTACATCTCTTTGTTGTTAGTTGTGTCAATTGGCTCCAACTCATTGCCAATTTTCTATGTATGTTTTTGAAACTAGGTGCTGTAAAGATGGTTCTGAACCATAGCACCCCTGTATACAACAAAACAAAACACTGCCCAATCTTTCACCATTCTTACAAATGCTGCTATGCTTGAGCCTACTATTGTTGTAGCTCTTCCAATTCATCAGCAAATGAGATTGTACCATCTGCATATCGCATGTTGCTAATGAGTCTTCCTCCAATAATGATGCCAAATTCTTCTTCATATAATCTAGCTTCTCCAATTACTTTCCCTTCATATAGATTGAATATGTATGGTGAAATAATACAACTCTAGTACACACTTTTCCTGACTTTAAACTATTTGTTGTTTAAGTTGTTTAAGTGCCGTCGAGTCGGTTCCGACCCATAGCGACCCGGTACAGGGTTTCCGAGGGTATAAATCTTTACGGGAGTAGAAAGCCTCATCTTTCTCCCGCGGAGCAGCTGATAGTTTTGAACCGCTGACCTTAAGGTTTGCAGTCCGATTCGTAACCACTATGCTACCAGAGCTCCTTGACTTTAAACTATAGGTGTTTCTAAGTTCTGTTCAAATGACTGTCTCTTGGTCTATGTACAGGTTGTCCATGAGCACAATTAAGTGTTACAGAATACTTACTCTCAGCAATGTTATCCATAGCTTCTCATGATCCACACAGTGAAATCCTTTGCACAGGCAAACAACTTTCTGATATTCTCTTCTTTCAGCAACAAGATCCCTTGAACCTCATCTGAATCTGAATCTGACTTGGACCTCTGGAAGTTCTCTGTCAATGTACGGTTGCAGTCATTTTTGGATTATCTTTAGCAAAATTTTACTTGCATGCCATATTAATGATGTTGTCCGATGATTTCTGCATTCTGTTGGGTCACCTCTCTGTGGAATGGGCACAAATATGGATTTCTTCCAGTCAGTTAGCCAGGTAGCTATCTTATAAATTTCTTGGCGTAGATGAGTGAGTGCCTGTATTGCTGCTTCAGTTTGTTGAAAGGTTTCAATTTGTATTCCATCAATTATCAGAGCCTCACTCTTTGCCAATGCATTCAGTGTATCTTGGTCTTCTTCCTTCAGTACTCAATCATATTCTACCTCTTCAAATGTTTGAACATCAACCATTTCTTTTTGGTACTATGATTCTGTCTATTCCTTCCATCTTCTATTGATGATTTCAGTATCATTCAGTATTTTGCTTAAATAACCCTTCAGTATTTCAAGTTAAGGCATGAAATTTTTCCTCAGTTCTTTCAGCTTGAGAAATGCTTTCTGTTTTCTTTCCATTTGGCTTTCTAACTCCATATTTTTGCACATTTCTTTATAATATTTGACTTTGTCTTCTTGAGCTGCCCTTTGAAATTTTCTATTTAGCTCTTTAACCTCCTCATTTCTTTCTTCCATTTGCTTTATCATCTCTATGCTAAAGGTATGGCACTGTTGGATCAGCATTTGACTGCTAACCACAGGTCCATAGTTCAAATATACAAGCTGCTCCTTGGAAGCCCTATACAGTGTTGCTAATAGTTAAAACCAACTCGATGACATTTAACAACAACGTCAACATGCTGGGGAGCAAGTTTCAGAGTCTCTTCTGACATCTATTTTGGTCTTTTCGTTCCTCATTGACATCTTAATCACCTTTAACTTTCTTCCTGTATGATATTTGTGATGTCATCCCACAACTGATCTGGTCTTCGGTCGTTAGAGTCTAGTGTATCAAGTCTATTATTGTGATGATCTCTAAAATGAGATGGGATATGTTCAAGGTTGTGTTTTGACTCTCATGGACTTGTTTTCATTTTCTTCAGTTTCAGCCTGAGTTTGAATATGAGCAATTGATGGTCTGTCTCTTCCACAGTCTGCACCTGGCCTTGTTTTGGCTGTTGATTTGGAGCTTTTACACTGTCTCTTTCCATAGATGTAGTCAATTTAATTTCTGTGTATTCCATCTGATGAAGTCCATGTGTATAATTGTCTTTTATCTTATTTAAAACAGGTATTTGCAATGAAGTAATTGATCTTGCAAAATTTTATCATGCAATCTCCAGCATAATTTCTATTACTAAAGCTACATTTTCTAACTACTGATCCATCCTCTTTTTGTTCAACCTTTGCATTCCAATTACCAGTAATTATCAATTTATCTTGACTGCACATTAGATCAATTTCAGACTGAAGAAGTTGGTAGAATTCTTCGATTTCAATATTACTGGCTCTAGTGGTTGGTGCACAAATGTGGATGATAGTGGTATTAACTGGTCTTCCTTGTAGGAATATGGATATTATCTAATGACAGATAGTGTTATACCTCAAGACAGATCTTGAAATTTTCTTTTTGATGACAAATGTGATGCCATTCCTCTTCCGTTTGTCATTCCAATGTGATTGTCCTATTATTCCTGGCCTTGTGTCATCTCCATAATCTTAGATATGTTTGAATCCATTGTGGCTATTTTGTCAATCTATTTCTTGGATGGTTTCCCTCATTTTCTTTGACTCTCTACTTTTTAGTAATTTTGTTACTGTTGTTGTTGTTGTTAAGTGCCTTCAAGTCAGTTCTGACCTACAGAGACCCTGTATAGAGTTTCCAAGGAACAATTGTTAAGCTTGCACTGCCAACCTTCTGGTTCAAACTGACTTTGCAGTCGAGCGCATTAATCCACAGCACCACACCAGGACTCCAGAGAGTTGTTTTGTAGCGTATCCTTTTCTAAAATGCATTTCTTGACACTAAACATTGAAAAGTAACTTGGCAATTCTTCCCCAAACTTTATGACGTATTTAAAACTTTGCTTCATAGAATCACCCAGCTGTATATCCAGCCTCCCAGAGACAAAGCAAGGAACCATTTAGCCACAGATTTTCAATATGTGGCCCTTAAATTGTGTCACTTTGATTGGGCCTTAGGAGCATTGTGATGATTTATGATTGCATGTCATGTGACAGACAATGATTATCAATGGTTTGGCAGTTATGATGTAGTCATCCCCATGATTAAATCAGATAGAATGCAATCACTTCCATGATGTGATCTGCTTTGAACGTTCAATTGACTGAAAGTGAGTTTCCTTAGGGATGTGTCCTACTTCTAATATATATGGATGTTCTGGCAAAACTCCTTTGATTTTTGGTGAATCCAGATCCTGTAATTGGATTGTTATCATTTGACCTTCTGCTTGATGTTGAGCATTTCCTGCCAATCTGTGATTCCTTAACTTCAGCAGTCTGTGAGTTAACAGCCTGCCATCTTACCTGTTGACCTTAGGTTTATCCATCTTCACATTCAGCAGCCTACTGTATGACCTGCTGATATTGAATTCCTCACTCCCTGAAATTATGCAAGTCAGGAGGAGCCTCCAGCCAGACATCTGACCTACAGACTTGGAAATTTCCTGTCTCTACAGCCACATGACCCATTTCCTTGAGATAAATATACATGTACATATATAAGCTTCATTGATTTTGTTTCTTTAGAAAACACACCCTAATACTAGCATTAAGAATACAATATTAATTATATTTTAGTTCTCTTTTTCAGTTTTTCCCTCTCATTTTACACAGCAAACAGTACTACAACTATATGTAACCAGATAGAAATAATGAAAGGTGCTAATGCAATTATTCTCACTATCACATAGTAAAGGGTATGAGCAGGATGGTATGTAGATTGATTGTCATGAGATCAATGATAATGAGGTAAAAGATTTCAGAATCCACTCCGAAGAGGTGGGGTCAACTGTGCCACTCACTAGCTATACCTGTTGAGCAAAAAATTACTTTGAAAATTACATGTGTTGATATCTCATCTGATTTTCAGTTTTTGACTAATAAAATAATTTATCATTTTAATTTATGTATTTAATAATACATTTTATTTTATAAAAATTAATTATTTTTAATAATAATTAAAAAACAGAAATAACATGCAGCTTAATCTTTGAACATGCTGCTGCTGAAGGAATGTCTTCTATAACAGAAATACCACAAATAAGTGGCATTGATGAATGGAAATTGATTTTCTCACAATTTAGGAACCTGACATATGATTTCAGGGTGCTGGCTGTAGGGGGGCAGTTTTTCTCTCAGCTCTGGGAGAAGATCCTTGTCTCTTTTCCATTGCCATTACTAGGTTCTTTGAGGAACACTTGACATGTATCATCCCCTCTGTTTGAACTTGCTTACTTGCTTGATCTGCTCTTTTATATCTCATTAAGAGATAAATAAAAGACACTACATACTAATTTTGCATCATCAACATAACAAAGAACTCTTATTCCCAAATGTCATTATGACTATCTAATGGCTAGAATTTACAACACATGTTTTGGGGTGACACAATTCAATCCATAATAAGGTATTTCTGCATTCTTTTATGTTAATATAAATAAAATACCTGAATTTAGGAAAAACCACTACATAGGCTACATGAAATCATCATGGTGGATAATCTTACTGACATTCTATCAGTTCTGGATATTTCATGACATTTTACTTGGCTGCCTGCATTGAGAGAGAGAAAATCTGCCTTTGATTAGAGGAAATTGTTTTGTGTTATGAAGGAGGATATAACACATATATTATCAAGACTGGTTGCCATTAACAGAACAGGAAAAATTTTAGCCTCTTTTTTCCTGAGGCGTACTGGTTATGTGTAAAACCAATCAGCTTCATCTTTTCAGCATTTGTGTGGCCAACTCTTTACTAATCATAAACTTTCAGCATCCATTGTCCCCCTTTTAATCTAACCACCTGCTACGTGGGTTTTGAAGATTTATTTCGGATTCTATGGACCAGATTCAATGAGACCATCACCATTCATATTCTGTCAGGACTAAAGATACTAACAACTATTTTCTTCTTCCCCTTAGAAAAAAAAATCATCTCATCTTATTTTTCATAGTAACTGTAAAATTATGAAATCATTTGCATCAGGATTAAGTCAGTTCTTAAAAAATGTAATGTTCACACCCAACGATTGTTTCCTTTTTTTTTTTTTTTTAATCAACCTTTCATGGTGAAATGTTGTTTCTCCTTTTTGAGCAAATGGGATTGGAAAATAAGATATAGGGCAAAATGATTGTTAAGTGTTTCTCCCAGTGCATTAGGTTTATGGTTGTAGACTATTCCTATGACAATGTATACAGACTAATGGATCCATATTGATCTACACTAATATTGATTTGTTTAATTCCTGATTAGCATTTTAAGATTATCTTCATATTATATATTACGTATTTATTTTACATATAAGGAGTCCTGGTATTGTACTGTAGGATAAGCTCTGAACTGCTAACCACAAGATTGATGGATCAAACACACCAGCTGCTTCCTTGGAAACCCTATACAAGTTGCTATGAGTTGGAACTGACTCAACTGCACATAACAACAGCATTGCATATAAAATCACATTAGTGTACATTCTATGTTTTATTTGCTCTTACCACAACCTCATGACTTTCCAATTGATCATCGGTGTTAAATTAGAAACATATACCTCTTCCCCACTCAAATGCTACAAATTTCCACTATAATGGGTAACCATTATTTCATTTCTAATAAAGCCAAGAACATTAAAAAAATTTTTTTTTTCTTTTAAGTCTATTGAAATTCATAGTGATTCCACAGGGCAGAGTAGACATAATGCAGTGGACTGCAGGGTTGGTTTGAACCTCAAGGTGGGCAGTTCAGGCTCACCAGCCACTCCTTGGAAATCCTATACAGGGTTGCTAAGAGCCTTTTAGACAGCACTTAACAACAACAATAACACCAACAATCTTTATGGAAGCAGACTGCCACATCTTTATTCTGCAGAGCATACGATGGGTTCAAATGATTAACCTTTCAGTTAGCAGCTGGGCTCTTAACCACAGTATCACCAAGGCTCCTTTTAAGAACTTATTGAGTAAATATTATATGCCATGTAGTATTCTGAACACTCAGTAAAGATTATCTTTTAGAAAGAACATTTGGTTTCTGAATGACAGGGAAGGTAAAATAACTTGCTCAATCCATACCCCTAGTTATAAGCAGCAGAGCCAGAATTCCAACATGGGCTAGGAAACATGAGTTCATCTTGTAGAGTTCAAACTCCTAACTACAATGTGATACTTCAAATTTAACACTAAATGACAACAAGAACAAAAAGTCTTTCATAGTTTGGACTTTCTTAAGTTTGTCCTCTGTTTTCTTCCTTTTGAATTTCTACATCATTACACTAATTCGGCAAATGAATTATATGGCTTTTCCACCTTTCTATTATTTCTCCCAAATGGAGAAAAATTAAATGTTAATGAAGATGGCTTAATATATATTGCCTAGTAAATTGAAAAGGGAGAGGGACTCTCTCATCTGAAAAGAAATCTATTTAAGAAATATATTTTTATGTTGACATGTTTTGAAATAAAATAATTATCTAGTTTAAAGTATTATCATTGTCGTGGGCAAAACTAACATGCAGCCTATTCAGTTAATTGTGCCCCATAGTATATTCTAAAGTCACTAAGAAGTCTTGTGTTCAATAAACTTCTTCATTGTTTAGGAAGCTGTATTACAACCCCTCATTTCCCACTTCGAGCTTCAGCTTCTCAACACATGTGAATATATCCAACCAAATTTAAAAAGCAGGCAGAATAAGGGTATAGAACAGATCACTTTCATTTATTCATTTAATCATTCTTTCAATCAATGTGCATATACTGTGAGCCAAACATGATGCAAGATATTGGAAATGCAGTTAGGAGGAATGGATTGTCATATTTTCTTCCTGGAGGCTGACTCTGAATTATCTTTGTGATAAAGGGAGTATAGAGAGGTGATTACAATGTCTGGGTGGGTTTCTTCCCTCATTGATGGTAAAAGGACCTGGTAAGAAAGATAGCCAATATTATGGACAACAGCAGAAAAATTTGAGCATTGGGGAAACACCTACTTCAAAGGCTCATTAAGGAGTGAAAGGTGTATAATGAGGAGAAAGTGTGAACTATCTCCTAAAAGCAGGACATAGACTCCATCTCAAAACATTGGTTTGGCATCCTTTTATGTTAATATTACTGGTATACTTACCACAATATACTGTAAACAGATGAAGAATAGTCTACCAGTTTTGTTAAATAAATAAAAGGGACAAATGCAAAAACAAAAGAGCAATCATCTTTATTCTTTTTCCTCCAGTCTAATTGACAGGACCATTAACGTTCACGTATTTGGCCTTTAGATGTACATAGAACATTTGTTTAAAATCAGAAGAAACATCATTTTTATATTTGTTAATATTTAAAGTCATATGAATATTTTATTTTTCCATCTGTGGAATTTTGTAATTCAAGTTTTGTACAACCAGCCCAGAACGAGCCCTCATTGTACACTAAACACTGTGCTGAGCAACCAAGTCTTGCCCTGCTTTAGTCACTCTGGTTCTGAGAGCATTGTGACTTCATATTCTTTCAGTCCATATTCCTTAATTATGAGTTTACTTTTTTTATATACAGTCATCTCAGCTCTGAAACTTGGCACTGTGTGTTTGAGACTTTATTTTCAGCACCACCAATTTTTAGGGCATTTTTGTTTGGTAGCATTCCAGTTATGCGCATTAAGCAGTTGTCTTTCTTTCTTTCTTTCTTGGCATGCAAAGCTTAAATGAAAGGAATTCTAACTTATTTTTCCCCTCCAAAACTTGCAGTTGTCTTGACAGCATGACTACATTTTAGGGAAATGTTTCAAAAAAAGTAAAGCCATTTATTTGTTGAAGATGCAGATACAATTACTTAACTTCTGTAGATGTTTTATAATATTTTACAGGAGATGAAAGTTTCTTAATGACTATGAGCATTTCTTGTAAGGGTTTCAGAGTAGCTCTATGTATAAATAGAACCTATTTCTTAGGGTCTGGATATCATTTGCCAAAGTATGGTATTATGTCCCGTTTGTTTGTATCTTTTATTCTACCAATACTTTACTCTATAATGCATGATATGTGTTTGAAGACACACACAATAGGAGATGATGATAATGCAAGACACTTAGGAAGCTAATCCTTACAGTGCTACATACTACTCTGTGTATACTAAACTATAATAAGTATAAAAGACTTTTTCTTTTCAGCTCTTTATAATTTTCACATGTTCACTAAATGCCTCATTAGCTTTATCTTAAGTGGTCTTTGTTTACCTGAAAATTTGTGTTCTTTGTTAAATAAGACTATTTTTCAAAGAGACAAAACTACCATACTGCCATTGTGCTATTTTGAAATCTGTTGCTAAAAGAGCTCTCTTTTAAAATCAAAACACAAATTGTATGCTTACTTATAAATGCTCTTGTATTAAAAATCTTGCTAAGACCTTTCTCCATGTGACATCCTATTAGATCATCCAGGTTTGATTAGATCCACATTTACATCTACAACACAATGATTGATTCTCTGTTCTCTGGTGCACAGCATGTGCTCATGACCCCAGTATCAAATATTTATTCAACCTTCTGTGTCTATTCTGTGACAGCCCTCACTTTGGGAGTCTCTGGTATCTAATTTGTATGCTGTGTGTTGACCAGATGTGCAGTAATAGAAGATAGGATGGGTCAGATTTTACCCAGAAGTTGTATGCCTGTGGTGACCATTTTTCTAAACCAAAAATTGAGGCAAATTGCTTGACAAGTATGAATAAACTCATAGGCATAAAGGGAAATAATATTTTTAAATAAAACAATCCTGGAAAACCCCAGAACATTAAGTTTAAATACACAAAACACACACGTTCTTGGTTTAAATCATAGCCACCCTATTCCCCAACAGTGAAAATTGCTAATGACCAATGGCAAGTTTTCAAATTTATTCCATATAGGAATAAATGGAATAGGCTCACATTTTTACATTGTAAGCATATTCCATTTCAACCAGGTTCAATTATACAATGTTTTGGATTAATCTTGAAATGCAGTTAAATATTAAGAGCCTGTCATTATTGTTAAGTGCCATAGAGTCAGTTCCAAATGATAGCAACCCTGTATATGGTTTCCAAGGAGCAACTGGTGGGTTTGAACTGCCAGCCTTGTGATTCATAGTACAATGCTGATTCTGCAGCAGCATACCAAGAGTCTATTAAGGGTCTGTTGTTAAGTGCCATCGAGTTGGTTCTGACTCATAGCAACCCTTTGTAGGGTTTCCAAGGAGCCTAAGTATAGTTTATTCACAAAATTAGCTACCCACATCTGATTTGAATAAAGGTATTTACCTAATAATCAAAAGAGTCCAAATGTCTTAATTTTGCATTTAAATACAGCAGATTACTAATTTTACAATTAATAAAAAGTTGAAGACATTCGCCATTGGAATTTTACCTTCATAGTTTGATCCCCACACACTCAAATTATATGTGTAGAAAATAGTAGTGTATTGTGCTCAACTGGAGAGTTTAAAATATTTTTGAATCTATAAGAAGTATAAAATGGATCATATAATAATTTCATAACATAGCAGATTTATCCTGGCAATAACCTGTCTTTAAATATGCATGTATGTGTAGATAGATAGACAGATAGATAGGTAAATGAAAAACCAAACCTGCTGCTATTGAATTGATTCTAACTCATAGTGCCCTTTAGCACAGAGTAGAATGGCTCCATATGGTTCCTGAAGCTGTTAATCCTTTCATAAGCAGACAGCCTCATCTTTCTCCCACAAACAGACTCATAGATTCAAACCATCAATGTTTTGGTTAGTCACCCAAAGATGTAGATATAGATACAGGTATATGTTAGAAAGTCTTTAAAGTTTTTGTACTGCTCTTAAGAAATAAATATTTTCACATGATTAAGGGAACAATTCTTATAATCAAGACAAGGATTTCACAATATAATTGCAATTAAAAGTATTTCAAATAATTTATGTTTAGTCATATAGAGGGTTTAAAGGCCTATAAGAACAGCTGCAAGTGATCTTGGTGAATCTTTAATGAAAGTAATTCTTATGAGAATTTTTGTCTTCCATATGGAACAAAATAATACAGTCTTGACATTGATGCATGCAATGTATTTTTAAGATGACATTTACACAATACTCTTCTTGCCAGTAAAAAGTAACAATCCATTTTCTTCTGCAAAGGAAGAGTTTTTCTACAGAAAAGTACAATATGACTGAAAAAGCTTATTGCTTCAAACTCTCCACTTTTATTTATGTTAATTATTTGAAGATAAAAAGTGATTATTATTCTAATTATGAAACTTTTTAAATGACCAAATAGATGTAGAATTAAAATATGCATTTATATGAAGGCATTTGGAATAGAATCATATAGAATATGATCAAATGTAATCTTACAAAGGGAAGGAAAAGGATACATCTCATATAATGCTTTCAGTTCTATACTTTGTAACAAATTAGCATAGCCCTATGTGCTTACATCATTATGTATCTGAATGATAGAATAGAAGCTATGCCTAATTAAGCTGATTGGCAGCAACAAGTTGGGTATGACAGCATCGAATTTAGAAAGTAAGATCAAATAAAAAGGTACCTTGAAGAATCAATGAGGATAAAATGAAAAGAAGTATGTTCAAGGACATGTTAATTCTCATGGTCAAAAACTATTAACTTCACAAATACAGTATAGAAAACAGTGGGTATAGACATTCAAAACTTAGTTTAAAAGTTGAGTGTTAAAAAAAAAATCTTTTTTTTCTATCAGCTAATGTTGGTTTTTAAGACTCTATTTAGTTGAGCAGGTGAAAAACTAAATTAACAACTCTCTTTCTTGGCCATATCCTTCACATCTGCTAATGCCTTTTGTGCCATGATTCTCAGATCTTACATTACTCAATGCCAAGACTGTGTTTCCCAGAATGCCACCTTATCACCTAGCACTGAAGCTTCATTCATCCATTTAAGTTCATCACTCAAGATGTAGACGATCCCTAATGCTCTTTGTAACACAGGGATCTTTTTTTCCCCTTAGTCTAGATTCTCATTATAGTCATTTGTCTCTGTTGTTGTTGTTAAGTACCGTGGAGTTGGTTCCGACACATAGTGACCCTGTACAGGGTTTCTGAAGCTGTAAATCTTTACAGGAGCACAAAGCCTCATCTTTCTCCAACAGAATGACTGGTAGTTTTAAACTGCCGACCTTGAGGTTAGCAGCCCGATTCGTAACCACTACGCTATCGGAGCTCCTTCATTTTCTCTAGGTCTTGTTATTTTTCTGGTGGTCTTCCTTGAATGCAAGCCTATAACCTACAGATGTCTCATTGCCTCTTAATTTTTTTACAAAAAGGAAATGAAATTTCCTACTGAATGAAAATTACAAGTAGACCTGATTGTTGATATGTGCCATGAAGTTGGTTCCTATTCATAGCATTTAGAGTTTCTGAGGAGCAGCTGGTCTGTTTGAACTACTAACCTAGCCATTAGCAGTCCAGTGCTTATTCTACAGCACTACACCAGGACTTCAAATGCAGTAAGAAATAGAACTTGCAAATATATATGTAACTGTGACCAAGCAGAATTCTCACCTATGAAAATAACATGTGGCCACTAGAGTGCCACCATTCTACCCTATCACTCTATGGCCTGGAACAGACTATATCGAGGTGGTCCACAGTAATGATTTCCTCTGATATTGTAGAATCCTTATATCATTCATGTTATTAACACTTCTGAATCAGACATACCTTTGTGAGAAAGTAAGCATCCTCAAATAGTCACATCTACTCATTTACACTCTGTCTTAGTTATCTAGTGCTGCTGTAACAGAGAGATAGCAAGTAACCAATAGGACTTTATTCTCTCACCACTTAGGAGGCTTGGAGTCTGAATTCAGAGCACCTGTTCTGGAGATATGTCCTTGTATCATTTCAGCATCTGTAGGTCCCGTATTCCTTGGAATTCTCTATATGTCTTGGCATCAATCATCCCCTGAATGTAGGAGTAGGGACACCAGTTACAAGGAATGCACTCCACTCCTGGCTTTTCTTTCTAGGTGGCATTTTTCCTTCAATGTATTCTCTCATCTTTCTCCTTTTATAGCGTGAAAGATATATAACATTGTAGATTTCCTTTGGCCTCATGAACATTAAATAAGTGAGGATTTACGATGCATAGGATAATTATACCTGACCAGAGTTGATGACACAAGCTCACATCATGGGGGGCTTCCCTGGTATTAGATCTCATCAGGGAGGTGATAATCACATTTTAACTGCTAAACCGCTGAGAACCCTGGCCCAACCAAGTTGACACAAAACCTTTACTATCACATATCTGAATATTGTGATTGTCCTTTGCACCACATTTTTTATCTGGTTTGATATTAAACCAAACTGGAATCAGAGTTCTAGAATCGATGTACTACCTCTAAAAACCTCTTCTAAAGAATAGCAAGAATTTAAATACCAAATTCTCTGATAGATTTTTCTTCTTTTACAAATTAAAGATTTAATAGTCCTCATCTAGATATTCTTATTAACACTAAAATGATGAATCTACGACTTTCTTGGAGAGGAAATGCCTACTGGGTAGAAAGAACAGGCTTTTCTAGAAAAAGCAACTCATACTTCAAAATTTGGTGGCCTATGAAAATCAGTAAAACATTAAATTCTCTTCTCTCCCCCATTTCCCATTATTTTCTTCCCATAAATAAAATTGACTAGTTCATTATCATGGCATATATATACATGTACATAAATATATGAAAATATATTTGGGTTACATTCTCAATATTTTGAACAATACACAGTCATGTCATTTGGGGCTGGAGGGAGAGGAAGCCTTCATTTCTTAAAATATAAGGTTGATTGTGAGAGTAATTTTTAGTTTTAAGGCTATTTCTAACATTTTACCTAATTAAATAGTCATACACTCTTATCTACATAGCTATCTAGTGTGCAATAACAATTGATCCTTTCAGTTTTGTATGTAGGATATTCCCTTATTTGCCCAATGTTCCATTATTTATTCTCAGATTTGTATATAATAATACAAAATAATTAACAGAGGTGTCAGTCAGATATATTCTGACTAACTAGGAACATTTTTATTCTACTGCACAGCTATATAGATTTTCTGGCTATTTAGATCTATCAATAAGTTTCAATATTCTACCCATTATCATTGTTTTAAAAAAGTGTTTTATTATTAAAGCTTTTGTAAAATTGTTGTGTCTAATGTGCTTGAGGAAAGCATCTAAAATTTAGAAACAATGGAGCCCTAAGGGTTTTGATTCCATATAATGATTATGGTTCACATTCATTTGAATTGGGACTGAAATTTTATTATGATTAAAGTAATTGGCATATTTTTATGAATTCATTTTTTAATTTGATACTCATTCAACTTCACTGATCATGCTACAGTAGTGGCATGATGGATTACTGTGGGTTCTTTTCATTTTTATTAAATTTAATTATTTTTGCTCATGTAGCCAGATGTGAACAGCATCAGGTTTCTAATCTAATAATACAGGCTGTTTGGAAAATATGTGCTGTCAATTAAAGACATTTTATAATAGAAACAATAAACAGTATCACTAATAAAAAATGGTTTGCCTCTCAATTTACTTGGCACTAGTTAATCAAAGTTTCTTTAAAATTGAAATCATTAATAAACTTTTCTTGCTTTCATACCAATGAAGTTCTCTGCAATTTGTTATCTTTGAAATCAGAAAAACACTCTAAAAAAGAGTAGATTAATGGATTTTCTTTTTCCAAATAAGGTCTCTTCACCCCACCATATGGAGAAAACAGCAAAGAAAATAATATTCTGAATGTTCAGCAAAAGGGGAGAAATTCCTTAAAATTTAATTAGTACATTTACAAAGATGGATTTGAGGAATCTTGCTGCTTATTCTGCTGATTAGTCATCATTTATTCCACACTTAAAAAAAAAAACAAAAAACAAAACTTCTACCCTGATCTGGACCCCAGGAGGTATTATCTAGAGTCCCTTGCCCTCTGGCCTTTTATATTGTATCCAACAGAAAGCAATAATAGGGGAGTAAAGAAGGGAAAGAGAAAGAAGTTGGAATATCACTGCTTTCTTCCCTACTTCCACTCTCATACTCTGGCAGCAGCCACAGTTCTCCCTTTAGAGCGTTTTCACTGGGCTCCAGTGAAATAATTACCCCAGCCCTGGACTGTAATGGTTTCCATGATTGCTTGTCTCTAGCTGTTATGACATCTCTTATTTCCTCCTGTCCTGTAGCTTGACATTTCCATTCACTGGAAGATCTTAATTTAAGTCATCTCAATGGATTCTATTTTTCTGCTGAGACACTGACACATATACAGTCAATAAATATAATTAGTCTGTTTTTGGAGATATGGACTAAGAGATTCAGTTTTATTTTCATCTATTACTCCATGACGGACATATTACATGTAAAGATAAAATTTATTTTATTAAAAAGAGCTGGAAATTTATTAGATATCTGCATACCGATTTCTATCACAACATTTTTCATAATAAAAAAAGGATGGAAACTATCCAAGAATCCATTAATGGATATACAAACTATGGTGTATACAAACTATGGGATGCCTTGCAATGTTAAAGAATAATGAAGAATCCACAAAACACCAGGATGAATCTATAGGATATTTGTTGTTGTTGTTGTCAGGTGCCATCGAGTCGGAACAGACTCATAGCGACTCCATGCACAGCAGAATGAAACAATGTCTGATCCTGGGCCAAACTCACTACCGCTGCCACACTTGAGTCCATCAATGATGCCACCTGGCCAATCCATCTCATTGGGGGTCTTCCTCTTTTTCTCTGACCCTCCACCTTACCCAGCATGACATCCTTCTCCAGCGACTGTTCCCTCCGGACAATATGTCCAAAGTAGGAGAGACGAAGTTTAGCCATCTTGGCCTCCAAGGAGCACTCTGGCTGCACTTCTTCCAAAACAGATCTATAGGATATTAGGCTGGATGAAATAAAGTAATCACAAAATGATAAATATTGTTTGAGACTACTTGGTGTGGTGCTGTGGGTTAATGCGCCAGACTGTAAAGCCGTTTGAATTGCAAGGTCAGCAGTTCAAGCTCACCAGCTGCTCCTCAGAAACCCTATGGGTGGGAACCGACTCGACGGCATTTAACAATAACAATAACACTAGTATAAAAAGCCAAAGAAAGATTTACAATCTTTACAAAGAAAGAAATACTCTTTGATGGTTACCAGGGATGGGAGAGGAGGGAATGGCAAATCACTAACTAATTTGCTGTTGTTGTTGAGTGCTGTCGAGTCAGTTGTGACTCATAGCGACCTTGTAAAAGTTTCTGGGGAATGGCTGGTGTGCTTAAACCACTGAACTTGCAGTTCAAACTGTCCAAGTAGTCCAGTGCTTATCCTACAGTGCCATATCAAGATATATATTAGCTAGGGTGAAGGGAATGTCTATATGCTGTAAGGGGGAGATCAGCACACTACCACAAAGGCAAAAGAACACACTGAGAGAGATGTCCAACAGCTATAGACAACAAAGGTTAATACTATTACATACACAATCCTACAGTTTCAATAATAAACAATAATCTATGGATGGATACAAAATTTGTATAAATTGGTAAATGAAAAACTAATTTTCTCTGTAGTTTTCACCCAAATCACAATAAAAAAGGTTTTTTGCACTGTATGAGAAATCTATTCTTTATTTCACTAGATTGGTGACCTGAAAGCAATATGGCATACGAATTTAAAATCCTATTAGTGTTTAACTCTTTGTGAGGCAATATGACATCAAGAGAATGATGTTACCTCTAAATCTTTAAATAAGTCAGATCAAGCATTCCTTATGTATATCTATAATCATGAAACTTTCATAGTAATTTGCATCAACATGCTGAAATGAGTCTAATTTTGGAAATCATAATTATGTAAAGTCTTAAAAGGGTTCATTGAGCCTATCTTGGTGTATCTATTTTAATATAGTCTCAATTTGCATCACCTATCATGATTTCAATGTTAATACAATACATTGTGTTGATTATGAAGTTGATTGCAAGTCAAAAAAATGTAGAGAAATTTTTATCGTCTTCCCGTAGATTGCACCATTGTTATTAAAGGAATATTTCTTTGTACCATTTTTTTTTTTTTTTTCATAGAAACAGCCAGTTAATATATCACTAGGCAGAGGAATATTTTTTATAGAATCATGGGCAACATTTAGCTTATAATATTTACAGAAAATGTGAGTTATATGTGATATATTTATAGTATTCAATTTTGGGGAGTCCTGGTGTGGCACTGTGGGTTAATGTGCCAGACTGCAAAGCCATTTGAACTGCAAGTTTGGTGGTTCAAGCTTACCAGTTGCTCCTTGGAAACCCTATACAGAGTTGATATGGGTCAGAACCAACTTGACATTTAACAAAAACACAAAACTATAAGAATTATTTATTTCAGATATGTAGTATCATTTGAACCACAAGGTTGGCAGTTCAAATTCACCAGCCACTCCTCAGAAACCCTATTCAGGGTCACTATGGATCAGAACTGACTCAATGGCATTTAATAACCACAGGAAGTATCCTTTACAATGATTATGAGATCAAGAACAGTTTATGTGTCTGATATATTTGTGTCTAGCTATCTGTAGGCTATCAGTCTAATATAATCCCCACACAAAGTAATGACTCATTAAACGCGTCATTAAATGAATTAATTTCTTCCTTGAAATATCTTCAAGAATTTGAGGGAGCTTCAAAAATCTATGGGAACAAAAAAAAAAA
>NW_006408537.1:12618235-12618748 GCF_000296735.1 Chrysochloris asiatica
AAAGTGCCATGGACTGCCAAAAGAACCAATAGATCTGTTTTGGAAGAAGTGCATGCAGCCAGAGTGCTCCTTGGAGGACAGGATGGCCAAACTTCATCCCTTTTACTTGGGATATATTGTCAGGAGGGAACAGTCGTTGGAGAAGGATACCATGCTTGGTATGATGGAGGGTCAGATAAAAAGAGGAAGACCCCACCGAGATGGACTGGCCAAGTGGCAGCATCAATTGGCTCAAGCGTAGCAACAATTGTGAGGTTGGCCCAGGATTGGGAAGTGTTTTGTTCTGCTGTGTATAAGGTCACTATGATTCAGTACGGATTCGAAGGCACCTAACAACAACAACAACATATGCATGTGAACTTTTGACAATGAATAAGGACAACCTTAGAGGAATTGATATATTTGAGTTATGGTTCTAGAGGAGAACATTGAAAATATCATGGACAGCCAAAGCACAAACAAACATGTACTGGAAGTAGTACAGCCAGAATACTCTTTAGAAGTCAGAATGGT
>NW_006408537.1:12619163-12622571 GCF_000296735.1 Chrysochloris asiatica
AAAAAAAAAAAATCTATGGGAAAACTTTATCTTTTCATTCCACTTTTCCATAAACTTTTTGAAGGCCCCTCATATTGACCTAAAAGTGATAAAAGATAATAATTTTATGAGAAAAAAAATTAAGTATGTATTACAAATAATGATTAAGTTTTTACTTAACATGTTCTGTTCTTTGCATTAGAATCTGATGATTTTCCAAAAAATTCAATTTGTGCAATCAGCTATTGCATTGTTATTGTTGTTGTTATGTGCCACTGAGTTGGTTCTGACTTTTATAGAAGCTGTGTAGGGTTTCTGAGGAGTGGCTAGTGAGTTGAACATCTAACTCTGAGGTTCAAACTAACCTTGAGGTCCAGTGCCTGTCCTGCAGCACAACAAGACCCCTATTACTAAGATTTATGTATATTAATTTTAATATGATTATGGGAACTAATACTTTGACTCTTCAAGTTTATGGAATATGTTTTCTCTGAAATGTTTCCTTTGCATAATAAAAATTTTAATCCATTTTAAATTTATGACTCCCACTTTTATGATTGCAAAGAACAATTTGAATTTCCTACAGCAAAAAATAAAATGCAGTATTTGGAGCTTCATGCTTAATTCCAAATTTATATATTTGGGTTACTTGGGGCTATAGGTTGAATATTGTGACTTTTTCTCTCCAAATGCATTCTCTGCCCATGTCCATTCTTCTCCCTCCCCCAAATGATTGAATATTCTGGTTGAATTGCCCAAACGTCTCACCCTGTGTTTTCTGATAGGTGTTTGGACGATGAAAGACACAAGGAGGTCTGAAGCAGGAGGAGAATGAGTAGGACACTTATTCAGCCAGCTCTCTATGTGCTGGGCTGCAACATGGCAGAAGCTGCAAACCTTTGTAGCAGACCTTGCTTACTACTGAGTGACTCTTCCCTATAGGTGATTATAGCTTCAGTTATAATCATCTCCTATTTAAATACTGCTCTCTCTCACTTTTTCTGTCCTAGGAATGGAAAGAGCCCTACAGTGCAATACCATGTTTATTAATGATTTTCTTATTTTCTTTCCCAGAAAGAGTAATTCCCACTGACACAGATATTTGTTTGTTTTAAATTAATAGTTGGTGGTGCAAAACCAAAGCACATGGCCGCTAACAGAATGTTTGATGATGCAGACCCACCCTGCAGTCCCACAGAAGAAAGACCTGGTGACCTGCTTCCATTAACACTGTCAACTAGGAAATGCTATGGGGAAGTCCCACTGTGTCACATGGGGTCCCCATGAGTTGAAAATAGACTTGATGGTACCTAGTAACAACTATAAGTCAGCACAGATTTGCGGCCTCAAGTAACAATAGCAGTGACATCTAAAACATGGAGAACTTAATATTATTAAATAACTTACTTCAACAAATGTTCTTGGTCAAATTTCTAAGTAATTATAGAAAAAAAAGTTTTCAAGAAATCTTTATCATTATTTTAGAATAACAATAAAATCTTTCATAGAGATAAGATGATGACCCACTTCTACAGTTAGGTTAATTTGCAAGTAAATATATATGAAAAGTGACAGGAGTAAGTCTGCATTCTACAGCATAAACTACATTAACATTTATAAAGATAACCCTTAATCATTATTGTCAGGATGTTATGATCCAGTTTTGCCTTCATTTTTTCAGGCTTTGCTTATCATTTAAATGGCATGTTGACTCAGATTATGTCAGTATATCACATTACTAGTCTAACTGATTTTGATAAATCAAAGCTAAGTGACAGAGCAATAAAGATACATCTTTTCCAAATGACTCCTTTAATATTTATTATTTTTAACAAATATTTATGGAGCACTTATCCTTCTAGTTGCTAATGCCAAATGTTAGCACAGTGAATAAAATAGGTCTCTCATGAAATTAACATTCAAGAAGAACTGGATGGACAATAAGTATGAGTAACTAAAACAATGTGGTGAGTCAGAGGTCGTTAGTGCTTTGCAGAAAAATAAAGAGAATGGAATTAAAGTGTTCTAGGTTGGGAATGAGTTTAATTAGTACATTTGCCCTGTTGTCAACCAGTGCAAGACTTTAGAACAATTTAATTCTTTTAACCCACATCATTTCTTTTTTGGGATTCATCTTTTTATGTGACATATATTTCAAATCCCAGATATAATTTTCACTGATGATTTATACAAATAAGTTTCATTTATATTTCCTATAATTATAAATTCACTATTTTCATACCTTTCTGCACTATTGATCTTCTAGTTTAGATTTCTTTCTTTTTGTCAGAATAAAGTGCTTCAATATTTCTTTTATCTCATCTACAGGAGTCCTGGTGTGGCACTGTTGGTTAATGTGCTGGACTGCAAAGTCCACTTGAACTGGAGGCCTGCAGTTCAAGTTCACCAGCTGCTCTTTGGAAACTCTATACAGGGCCATTATGGGTCAGAACCCTACTCAACACCACTTAACAACAAAAAACAACAAACAATGTAAATTCAGGGATATGTATATATATGTATATATGTTGTTGTTAAGTGCCGTGGAGTCTATTCCAACCCATAGCGATCCTGTATAGGATTTCCAAGGAACAGCTGTTGAACATGAACCATCAACCTTGCAGTTCAAATGACTTTCAGTCTGACACATCAACTTACAGCACCACGCCAGAACTCCATATGCTTTAATCTTTACAGAGCAGAAAATCTCATCTTTCTCCTGTGGAGCAACTGGTAGATTCAAATTGCTGACCCTGCAGTTAGCAGTCTAGTTGTAATCCATTATGCTACCATATATATAGTGTTGTTGTTAAGTGGCATCGAGTGAGTTCTGAGTCATAGAAACCCCTTATGTGGTTTCTGAGGAAGAGCTTCTGGGTTTGAACTGTCGACCTTGTGGTTTGAAGTCCAGTGCTGATCCTACAGCACCACACAAGGAGTCTCTATATATATGTTGTTAGGTGTCACAGTGTTTGTTTTGACTCATAGTGACCATATGTACAACACAACAAGACACTGCCCAGTCCTGCACCATCCTCACAATTGTTACATTTGAGCCCATTGCTGCTGGACTGTGCCAATCCATCTCATTGAGGTCTTCTTCTTTTACCCTGTGGCTCCAGTTGTGAGGATTTTTGTTTTCTTTATGTTGAGGTGCAACCTATATTGAGGGCTGTGGTCTTTGTTCTTCATCACTAAGTATTTTAATACCCCTTCCACTTTCAGCAAGCAAAGTTGTATCATCTTCAAATTGCAGGCTATTAATGACTCTTCTTCCAATCCTGACGCCACATTCTTCTTTTTATAATCCAATTTCTCAGCTTATTGCCTCAGCATGCATATTGAATAAGTGTGGTGAAAGAATACAACCCTGGCACACACATTTCCAGATTTTAAACCATTCAGTTATGTATACTGTTGTTAACTTCT
>NW_006408537.1:12629751-12636220 GCF_000296735.1 Chrysochloris asiatica
CATGTTTGGTAGAGTGGAGTATCAGCAAAAAGATGTAGACTCCTAAGGAGATAGATTGACACAGTGGCAGTAGCAATGAGCTTAATCACTGAACAGGATTGGGCAGTGTTTCATCCTTTTGTACTTAGGATCATTATGAATTGGTACTGACTTGATAGCACCTAAAAATAACAACAACAAGTTGGAAGACATTTGAAATACAACTGGGAAAGAGTTTTTGCCTCAAAGTAGAGACAACCTTAATGATGTAGATGGAATAAAACTTTGGGGTCTATCATTTGCTGATGTGGTATGGTTCAAATTAAGAAGAAATAACTGAAAACATCCATTAGTTATTGGAATGTGGCATTTACAAAGAAAATTGAATGTCTTCAAAAATGAAAAGATCAATTTCCAGAAATATGGCTAACTAGATCTTCTTCAACAAAGATATGAGAGACCAAATGATACAAACATAGACGCAAATTCTGGAACCCTGAAAATCAGAGGAAAGGTTAAAGAAGTGGATTCATTGCTTGCTGTGAGAGACAGGAGAGAAAAAGACAGCAAGAGAAGAAGACTGACTCCTCAACTACCAGCCAGTTGCAGAGCAACCATCTTGTGAAGATCTTTGGTGACAGGAGGCCTGACAGAACAGATTCACACAGGCAATGTTTATGGAGAATATGACTGTGCCCATATAGTCCAGTCAAAACCATACCTTCTGCAGCTCCACTGACTGGGCAAGAGAGAATATCAGCTCCTATACCACCTGATCTGGTAGCTTAGTGGTTAGGAATAGGGCTGCAAACCTTATGGTCAGCAGTTCGAAACTACCAGGTGTTCCATGGGAGAAAGACAAAGTTTTCTGCTCCCATAAAGATTTACAGCCTTGGAAACCCCGTACGGGGTTGCTGTGAGTCGGAACTGGCTCCATGGTGCATTATAACAACTACAAATACCACCTGATCAAGGATAAATAGCATCCAACTACAGTCAAACCCATCCTAGACTGAGGTGCACAAATGGTGAACGAGAACAGTGTACACATTCTATTTTCTAACTACACCTACAGAAGAGAGTGGGTGAAAGTCTAAGGACACAGAAACACACAGATAATTTGAGCTCATATAAAGAAACCAGAGAGAATGACTCAAACAAATGACCAAGATGCAGAGCCAGAAGACTTTTCTGAGGAAGAAAAGGTAATGGGAGGAATTGGAAAAAAATCTAAAAGAATGATGTTTAGATACCTTATAAGGATTGACAAAATACATCTAGGAAAGTAGAGCCCAGCAAAAAACTTCATAAAAAACACAAGAAAAAATAGACAATACCAATAGCAAAAGGCTATTAAAATGACAGGAAAGAAAGAAAATAACAAAGTGGGTGTTAGAAGAGACTCTGAAACTTGAGTCTAAATAGAGTAGATAAAGTGAAATGAAGAAATGATGGAGCTGAACAGAAGATTTCAAATCTCAAGAAGACAAAGTAAAATGAAATGTACAAAGAGGTAGACTAGAAATCAAAAAGAAAAGAGCACACTCATCATTCTCAAGTTGAAAGAACTAAACAAAAAACCCTCAAAACTTGACCACATTGAAGGATTTTATGAGCACACTATTGAACAGTGGAGGAAAAGAAGATGTAAGGAATATACATAGGCATTGCACCAATAAGAACTAGTTGATGTTCTACCATTTCAAAACATATAATATGAACAAGAACCATGGCAATGAAGGAAGTACTTCACACTACACTAAAGGAATTGGTGAAAAACAAGGTACTAGGAATTGACAGAATACCTAAGAAGATGTTTCAACAAATGGATGCAACCCTGGAAGTGCTCATTTATCTGTACCAAGAAATTTAAATGACAACTAACTACCTGGACAACTGGCTAGTAATTATCTATATTTATGCCCATTCCAAAGAGAGATGATCCAAAAGAATGTGAAAATGATTAACTATATAACAATTAATAACATAAGAAAGTAAAATTTTGCTAAATATAGTTAAAAATTTGTTGCTGCAGTACATTGACAGGGAACTGCTAGAAACTCAAGTTAGATTTAGAAGATCTGAAATGAGGAATATTATTACTGAGATCCCATAAATCTTGGCAGAGCATACCAGAAAGATAGTTCCCTGTGTTTTATTGACTATGTAAATATACTTGACTATGTGAATCTTAGCAGATTATTAATAACATTGTTAACAATGGGAATTCCAAAATATTTCATTATGCTCATATAGATCCTGTATGTAGACCAAGAGGTAGGGGAACATAGCAAGATTTAAAATCAAGTAAGTTATATGTCAGGGTTGTAATCTTCCACTACATTTATTGTCAGTATGCTGATCAAATAATCTGAGAAGCTGGGCTATTGGAAAAAGAATACATCATCAGGCATTGTAGGAAAAATCTGCAATATCAAATAACACAACCTGACTTGTTGAAAATGAAGATTTGAATCACTTTCTGATGAAGATCAAAGACTAAAGTCTTCAGTATAGATTATGCCTCAACATAAAACAAAAATTTCGACAACTGGATCAATATTTTGATTAATCACAGGATTTCATTTTGTTTGGATTCACAATTAACACCCATGGAAGCAGCAGTCGGGAAATCAAATGATGTATTTCACTGAACAAATCTGCTGCAGAAGACCTCTTGTGGCTCTTTGGGATAAGCACTAGACCACAGGTCAGTTTGAACTGCAAGACCAGCAGCTCCTAGGAAGCCTATACCGTGTTACTATGGGTCAGAACCAACTCAAAGGTATGTAACAACAATAATGGTTGGTCTGACTCATAGCAACTCTACATAGTGAGCTTGAACCACTGACCTTGTGGTTCAAAGCAGCTTTGCAGTTCAGTGCATTAATCCACAGTGCCACATCTGGACTCTATGAGTTAGAACCAGCTTGATGGCTCTTAACAACAACAAAGTGTTAAAGAGGATAGATACCACTTTGAGGACTAAGCTGTACATGACTTCAAAGGTATGTGAAAGTAGGATAATGAATAAGAATGACTGAAAAAAAATTTGAATTACGGTATAGGCAAATTATGGTGTTTATTCTCTTTATTGAATAGACCATGGATTTCCAAAAGAATGAACACATTTGCCTTGAAAGAAGTTCAGCCAGAATGCTTCTTAGTAATAAGAAAGGTGACAATTCATCTCAAGTACTTTGAACACCTTATCAGGAGGAACCAGTCCCCAGACAAGAACAGCATGCTTGGAAGTAGAAGGTGAGTGAAAAGGAGGGAGACACTTAGCAAGCTGGATAGACATAATGGCTGTAACAATGGGCTCAAACAGCAATGATTGTGAGGATGATACAACACCATGCGGTAGGTATTTTGTTCAGTTGTACTTAAAGTGCTATGACTCCGAACAGACTTAATTGCATCTAATAACATTTTTCTTCCTGCTGATCTCATTGATCATTACATTAGTTTATATATTTAAATTTAAGTAACGCGTCTGTTCATTTCATTAACCTTATTTTTCAGTCCTCTTTCCCTGCATGTCTGAATTTCCTAAAAGAAATCTTCTCTCAGCCTTTCAAAGTTTATTCTCTTTATTAATCCACTCATTCCAATAGTAAATCTCTTCCTACTAAAAATGCCTAGAATGGCTTCTATTTCAAGAAAACTCTATGATTGACTTGAAGCTAAAACTCACATTGTGATTAGTACATTTATTAGCAATAACTGTTCAAATAAGAAAATATTATGCCTTTATATTTATTTGACTCAAAAACAAATATGCCATCATAAACTTTTACAAAATTTTCTCCCTTTAAAGTTTAATATCCTTATGTGATTAAGACACTAGTTAAGAAATGCAAAGTTTACATATCATTGACAGCTATTTCTTAAAAAGTAAAACTCTGACTTCTTTTGAACTCAATAACATTAATAAAATCATATGTCACTGGTTTTCTACTCACATCTTTAATTGCCTTAAAAATTAAACCAACAATATTATATTAAAAATACTGTGTTCTCATTCAGTTTTATTTTATTTAGGAATCTTGTTTTCACTACAGATTAACCATCAAGTGCATAGTTGGGAAAGTCTTCAAGTGGACTTTTTAAGAGCGTGGCCTATCCCAAAATTCAAGGTATGAGAGGGATCTCTTCTGGAATTGACTTGCAAGTGGTTCCATTTCAATATAATTTGTACAGTTAGAAAAGAATATAGTCATTGAAGATCAGAGAGTTGGAAAAGACCAACGAGCTGAGTTGGTGGAATGACAGAAGAGAAATTGTGAAAACTGGACCCCAAACTTGGAAAGATCCAGTGCTCAGATATTTAGACAAGCAAAGTAAATAGTCTAGAAACTCATAGGAATGTGGAATATTGTTGAAGAGCTTTGAAAGATGGAAGGAATAAAAATATAGCAAAAGATGAAAATGACTATATCGATACAGTTGTTAAATGGATTAGAGAAGGAAAATTGCCTTTGCAGGCTGGGAATCAACATCAAAATTCTAGTCCTTTGTTTCTCCTTCCTCACCAGTTAACTAGGACAATTGGTCTTTCATTCATTCTGTATCTAAAAAGATTTTCTGTAAAAGATTTTTTGTAACCTCCCCATCATAGTGAACATCCATTAACATTTATATGTTAATACACTTAACAGTATTTGTAAGATCTTTCAAAATAGCAGGTAGTTTTTAATGGATTGTACTAAAAAGTAGCATTTCCTGGGTATTGAAGCTAAATAAAATAAATTGAACTCCCAGCTCCAATACTTAATATTGTAAAATACTAAAACTGGTATAATAATATTCATGTCTCGGAAGGTGTTAATAAGATTAATTGAAAAATCATGTTTAAAGTGCTTAGAACAATGACTTGCCAGGCTCAAGTAATATCAAACTTTTCCTCTTTCTTTAGACAAGTTTTCAAGTTTCTCAAAAATATGGAATTCCAAATTCTTCTCACCTGTGTTCACATATATCATGTTCATAGCTTCTCAATAAATGTAGAGATCATCTGGTCCAAAATGGGTGTGATAGTTTAAAAAACAAACAAACACATTACTGAGGTCAATTATGGAATCTGTCTTTGGCAATATGGAAGGAATCTGTATTGTGACAATCTCACAAACATGTTTATGCACCTGATATTTTAGAACAATGGAAAAACCACTGTTTTAGAGTTTGTTTAACTACTAGGTAATATATATCTGCTCTCTTACTTACATAGCAAATGAATATGCTTAATTCAAATTCTACTTAAAAGATAAACATGAATATTATATATTTTTTATGTTTTAAAAAAGGGAGGATTGGTTTTAGAAAAAGGTACTCGATTGACAAGCAGTACAACCTGAATAATGAGGAAGTGAAACACAGTACACAACACATCATAGAATCTGAGGTTATACAACTGCATATTAAATAGAGGCTTAATGATTTATGTACAATGCAAGCAATGCAATAACTGCCTTGTACATAATGAAGTGTCAGTTTTCTTTTTCATCACCTTAATAGCATAAGATTGTAACTATAGAATCATATTCAGTTTCCAAACTCAAAATTTTAATGTCCTTTTCCCCAAGTATCCACTTTAAAATTCACTGAACTGCTAAATTAAAGGAAAATATTTTTATTCTCTTTAGCCAGAATTTACAACTTCCATTTTCTTTCCAACAATATTCATATTTTTCTATGTAAGAATACTAACTTCAGGTTTAGCAAATCAGTATATGTTAGATCACATGGGAAACAAGCATAGAAGACTTGTAGTCTTTGTACCAGTTAATGGGCATATATTCAGATTTTTTAAAAACTTGGATGGGCTGAAACAATTAAACCACTGAGTTCTTTTTTTCTTCTGCCCTTTATGTAACATTTTCCTTCTGATATGTTTGATAATTAATTTTCCTACTTTCTTGCCTCTAAATTATTTGCTGTTTCTTAATAATATTTATCCAGTCAATTATATCATGGGAACTTGGCACTGAGTCAGCTATGTATTCTCACATCCTAAAAAGAGAAAACAAGATTATCACATGCCGGGGACCAGCCTCGAAACAATTATTAGAAGAATCTCAATAGAAGGGTGTGGAGTTGGCAAATGAAATAAAATTAAATTAAATTTTAAAAACTCAAAGAGTCAATGGGTCATTTTGAGTCTCAGGCAGATGGTAGTACTGGCGCTTTCTGATGACTCTCTTTCTGACTGCTGCCTTCTGCTTTAGTTCAAAAATTGTTGCTTCTTATATCCCATTTAGAATATACAATGATCTCATAACAGTCACGTATAAGCAGTTACAAATCAATCAAATACTATATTGTTACATCAACGGTAGAAGAGGAACGCAAGGTCACCAAACATTCCTGTGTCTCTATACTCCTTAGTTACTTCTTAGTTACCATGATAACCTCTGCCTTCTGTGAGCGGCTCTGTTTATCTCTAATTCTCCCTAAAATGTCTGGTTAATTTTAAACAAAGTTCTACATC
>NW_006408537.1:12636320-12636920 GCF_000296735.1 Chrysochloris asiatica
ATGTTTATCCTATTCTAACATACCAGCTGCTGCTATGTGTGGTTGATTCCATTCCTAAAAGAGATGGGTTGACACAGTGGCAGCCATAATGGGCTCAAATGTAACAAAAGTTGTGAGGATAGCACAAGACCAAGCATTGTTTTGTTCTGTTTTGCATTGTGTAATAGGAGTTGGAACTGATTTGAAGGGTATGGTACTGTAGGATCAGCAATGGATTGCAAATTGCAAGATTGACAGTTCAAGCCCACCAGCTGCTCCTCAGAAAACTAGCAAATAGTCATTATGAGTTGGAACCAACTGACCTTGACATGATCTCTAAATTCAGGTGGGACATGTACAGGTTATATTTGGGCTCTTGTGGACTTGTTTTAATTTTCTTTAGCTTTAGCCTGAATTTGCATATGAGCAATTGATGGTCTGTTCAAGAGTTTCCCTCTGGCCTTGTTTTGGCTGATTAGATGGAGCTTTTCTACCATCTCTGTCTACAGATGTAGTCAATTTGATTTCTGTGCATTACAGCTGACGAGGTCCACATGTATGTTGTTGTTGTTATGTACCATGGAGTCAGTTCTGATTCATAGTGACCCTGTACAGGGTTTC
>NW_006408537.1:12639100-12639613 GCF_000296735.1 Chrysochloris asiatica
CACCATGGAGAGGAATAATTTATGTGTGATTGAGATCCCAGAAAAAGAAGATATTAAATAAGGCAAAACAAAAAAATCACCAAGAAACTTGTCAAAGATTTGGTAGAAAAAAATGTCTTTACAATCATGAAAGATGAAAACATATCACTCAAGAAACTCAACAAACCCTAGTTAAGATAGTTTCGGGTTTTATGTCAACTTGACTATGCCAGATTTCCAGAGATTTAGCTGTTGGGATGTGCTCACTCCCATAGTGATGAAGTTTAATACAGGTATAGTTAACACTATGATGAGCAGCTACGAGTAGCCAATCAATTGCCGGCATATTTCCTTGTTCCGTTTGCAATCTAATGTGTGCATAGGAAAGGCTCTCTTTCTCTCTTCCTTGGGGGACCTGGGACTGTACAATTGTAAGCTCTTTCCTTGATAATAAACCTCTCTATGTGTAGAAAGATAAATTCTGAAAGCATCTTAGGAAAAATTAAAAGTCATGTACAAAGGAGATACAATAAA
>NW_006408537.1:12667530-12676434 GCF_000296735.1 Chrysochloris asiatica
TTTCTCTTCATTTTCAGTTGTGCCCCATCAGCAAATGAAGGTCCCAAGCACTTTACTCCCACAGACTTTACTCCATTTGCATCATCACTGTCAACTATACTTTGAAGAGGCAGCTCTTCCCCAGTCTCATTTTGAGTGCCTTCCAACCTGAGGGGCTCATTTTCTGGCACTATATCTGACAGGTTTTCTCTGCTATTCATTAGGCTTTCAGTGAGTAGTTCATTCACTCCTTCCTAGTCTTTCTTTGTCTGGAAGCTCATCTGAAACCTGTCCACCATGGGTGACCCTACTGGTATTTAAAATACCGGTGGCATAGCTTCCAAAATCACAGCAATTTACAAGCCACCACAGTGCAACAAACTGACAGACTTGTGGTGGGTCACAAGCATAGAGCCTAGGATTTACAATGCATCACAAAATGGAGAAATTTGGCTAGAAGGATCATAATTAATGATTAGCTGCCCTCCAACTTCCCTGATCAAGTTGTAGTTGTTGTTATTTGTAGACATGTTCCATCAAGTTGCTTCTGACTCATAGCAACCCTTTATAGGGTTTCTGAGGAGTAGTTTGTGGGTTTAAACCACTGACCTTGTAGTTAGCAGTCCAGTGCTGTTCTTACAAGGCCACACCAGTATTCCATGTTGGAGTATTAAGTTTTTAAGTGCTGTCAAGTCAGTTCTGACTCATAGTGACCTTGCATAGGGGTTCTGATGAGCTTTGCTAGTGAATTTGAACCAGTGACGTTACGGTTTAAACCGACCTTGAAGTCCAGTGCTCATTCTATAATGAGCGCTATACCAGGTCTCCCCATGTTGTAATAGTAGAACTTAAATAAATGTACCTTATCATGTTTGTCTCACATCCTGATTGTCTAACAGCCACTCAGTGGTCAGTATTTCATTTGTCTCGGTAATAAAAACATTATTATATTATGAAGAGAATAAAAGTTTTGAGAATGTACAGGCATGACCCAAACACTGCTCAATCATTTTCCATCTGGTAGCCCTGAGCAACTTAAATGTCACCAAGAATCATATTTCTTAAAGTTAAAATAGAGATAACAATAATTACTTTGTAAGCAAGACAAAGATACAGCATATATAAGATTTGTCATATTTATCACTTTTGAATTTCTTATGTTAATGAAATGCTTAATTTTTTATTTTTTTAATATATGGAAAGAGCTTTGTTCTAGCATAAAAATGCAGAATTTTCACTCTAGCTTTTCTATGAACTGGCCACTTAGCCTTTCTCTCTGGGTCTCATTATTAAGTTGAAACAAAAACAAAAAACAAAAAACAAAAAACACAACACTAGCTATATTTTTAAGTTCCATAAAGTTGATTTCAACCCACAGTGACCCTGTATGGTGTTTCCAAGGACTGGCTGATAAGTTTGAACCACTGACCTTGTGGTTTGAATGAAACTTGCTGTCCTGCGCATTAGCCTACAGTGCCACACCAAAACTCCAGTTCTAACTATATCACTACTATTTTTTAAAAATATTTACTGCTATGTTTCTATAATTTAATTCCATAATATTTTCTCTGTCATATAACAATTATCTAGCATGAGTTTTCAGTGTTTTGGTAAATATGTGCTCTCTGAGTTTAACTTTATTCCTAGTGACTAGTTCTGTATAGATATTTATACTTGAATAGCATAATCTCTTACATTACTTAACCACTGACTAAACTACTTACAGTTTCAACTATATGAAGAATCATTTTTTCGGAGAGTTATTGGATAAAAGGGTAAGCTATACTCTATGTTTATCAGAGTGCATGGTGTCTGTCCTTTCTTAAATGATTCAGCCACAGCAATTGTTATGAAGAAAATTATAGACAGCAATGATTTAGTTGCATATAGCTCAAAACATCCAAATGGAAATATTTTATCAAAAGATTAAGCTGCCATTTTATCTGGTAAATTTAGTCAATAATATGTTAAGGAATCTATCTGCTTACCAAAAGTAAATTAAAGCTTGGCTTCTTTTTTCCCTTCATTTTTTTCAAGTATTATATATGTGTGTTATTGTTATGTGTTGTTGGGTAGGTTCCTAACTCGTAGCATCATATATAGAGTTTTTTGTGCGTCTGGTGGATTTGAACTGCCGATCTTGCAGTTAGCAGTCCAGTTGTTGTCTTACAGCACCACACCAGAGCTTAGATCTGTATGAGCCACTATTTTGTAACAAGTAGGCAAGCACTGGTTGCTGTTATAGGGATTGGTGAATGTTAAGAATTGCTGTTGTTGTTAAGTACCCTCAGGTCAGTTCCTACTCATATCCACACTTTATAGGCTTTCCAAGGAGTGTCTGGTGAGCTTGGAACTGCCATTGTGTGGTCCAACATATTAATCCACAGGTGGGGTGAAGCAGTCAAGGTTTCCTCTCTGTAGATGGCAACGTGAATGGAGATTATCAGAAACAGAGTTCTAATTTTGCTATAAAGACCATTGTTACAGGATTGTTGTTATTAAATACAGCCAAGTCAGTTTCGACACATAACAACCCTATCCAGTGCTTATCCTACAGAGCTACACCAGGACTCCAAAGTTTCAACACAGGGAGAAGCAGGATGCAAGATAGTAATTGTTGAAGAATAGATAAAAATGGTAGCTCTTGGAGTGACTATGCACCCTGGTGTGGCTCTATAGGATAAACACTGGACTGTTAACTGCAGTTAAAACTCACCAATCTATCTCAGAAATCCCAGGAAAGTCACTATGAGTTGGAACCAATTCAACAGCACACAATAAAAACAACAGGAGTTAATATTACCCAGAGGGAGCTAGGTAGAAAATATGCAAATTGGAATGCAGACTCTGGTGCAAGGACCACTTCATCAATTCCACACTAGCTCTTTGTTTCTCTTTGTACCTGTGAATTTTCATCCATTAACATCAAGATTTAGTGAAATGTTTATCCAGAATATGTAATCTTTGTCCTACTTGTCACTTGTGCATAATTTGAATAAAAATTGTCTCATAATCTTGAACAAGAATCCTAGCAACAGGTTATAACATATCCTAGTGCATAAATCATGCAGTAAATAATTGCAAAAAATTCTGAAAAAGAATATTCTAGGACAAGTGACCTTCAACTAAAGGCTTAAAACTCATTTCACTAGAAATCCAGTGTCTCGGTGTTGTCTTGTAGTCAAAGGAAACTTCCCACATTGCTTTAGCAAAAGCAAATGTATTTGTATTTACTTACCATTTTGGAGTTATGGATAAGAGTTTTGCAATATTAAAAAGTTTGGTAACAATTGACTCCAGGGACCATATGGCAGCCAAAGAATTATTTCTCTTCACACTAATTTGTGTACCATTTGAAGTTTTTCTAGATCTACTCCTTGCTTATTACTAGGGTTTTCAATATCAGGGAATATATAGAATAAACTACGTGTTGGTTCTGAAAGAAATACTTAAAGGAAGTAAATACATTTGTGATTAAAAGAAGAAAGACATTGCAATAAATAGATAAAAATTATTTCAAAGCATAAACATATTTGATTAAAATGTAAAGTATGTAAGTCAAAATCTTTTTAAATAAAATTAGGAAAAGTGCAATATATTTCTTTTCTCTTAATTGCAATTTTTCAATTGGCGTTGTCATGATGGATTCTCATGTCTGTTTGTAAACACACAATGCTGTTGTTGTTAAATGCCATCGAGTCAGTTCCCACTCATAGTGAGCCAGTATAGGGTTTCTGAGGAGCAGCTGGGTTTGAACTGCTGACCTTGCGGTTCGCAGTTCAGTGCTGCTCCTATAGCACCACACCAGAAGTCCTATACATACACAGTAAATTAATCTGATATGCATTTCATTGCAGAAGTTAGCTGACATTAAGATTTAATGGTATCATTTAGCAAACTCAGTCCAAGTTATCATTTAATGGCATATTATAGCTACATTTTTAAGAACTTTACTTTAAATTTAGAATAAAGAAGCAAGCACAGGAAATGCTTGTTTGCCAAAAACAGAAATAAGTCATTTTATGTCCACCACAAGTACTCCTTGTTACATTACTCATTTCAGGTTTCACATTCAGCCAAGGCCACAGCATACATTCCCACATCACCTTTGGAAACTTTGTAGCAAGGCTTGGTATAAATTTACCTTTATTTTATGAACAGGTGATTTGTCATTCCTTATAGGAAAAAAAAAAGAAAATGGTTTTTGGAGTTTTGATTATATGCTATGATATATTTTAACCTTTACTGGGACCTCACATTGCCTTTTATAAAGAAGTGACCGTTTCTACAGATTGCACAGTACAATCCTTATCACTAAGCATTTAATTATCATGCCTAATACTCTGGTAGCGTAGTGCTTATGAATAGGGCTGCTAATCTCATAGTCAGCAATTCGAAACTGTTCTGTGGGAGAAAGATGAGGCTTTCTGCTCCCGTAAAGATTTACAGCCTCGGAACCCCTGTAGAGGATTACTATGAGTCGGAACCCACTCCACGGCACATAACAACAACAATATCCATTTCTGGAGTCCTGGTGTGGCACTGTGGGTTAATGCGCTGAACTGCAAAGTCCTTTGAACTGCAATACTGGCGGTTCAAGCTCATCAGCCGTTTTTCAGAAACTTTGTGCAGGGTCGCTATGGGTCAGAATTGACTCGACAGCATGTAACAACAATATCTATTTCCACTATTAAGGAAGGAAATATTGAAGACATCTAACAGAAATAGGAAAGAAGAAAGGGATGTGAGGAAAGAAGGAATAGGAGGGAGGGAGAAAGGGAACAAGTAAGAAATGATTTAGGGAAAGAATTTAGGAGGAAGGGAAGGCGTTAGATAAAGAATTTAAAATGATAGTTTCTTCTTGTTGTTAAGTGCCACTGAGTCAGTTCCAACTCACAGCGACCCTACATAGCAGTTGGTGGACTGACCTTGCTATTAGTAGTTCAATTACCTGGGCAATGGATAGAACACTGAGTATCAATTTAACAGGCATGTATAAATATTAAAATTTTTTAGAGTTATTAGATGGATAGCTTTTGTTCTATTTCTAGGTGACAGATAATTAGATTAAATTGAAAGACAAATAATTGGGCTTTCTAGGCCTTTTGCCAAGTTGACTTATTTGAATACATTATTAGCTCATTTGAATAAATTAGATTAAATTTTCATTGTTATTATTGTTGTTAGGTGCCTTTGAGTAGTTACCAACTCATAGTGACCCTATGCACAACAGAACGGAACACTGCCTGGTCCTGCCAACCTCAAAATTGTTGATATGCTTGAGCCGGTTGCTGCTGCCACTGTGCCAGTCCATCCCACTGGGGGTCTTCCTCTTTTTCTCTGATCCTCTATGTTACCAAACATGAAATCTTTCTTTAGGCACTGGCCCATCCTGATAATATGTCTGCAGTGTATCATTCAACATCTATCGAATAATCAATGGTATCACTAAGCAAATTGATGGACAACATTTTCACCCCTAATATTGAAAACCATCCTATGGAGTTGTAAACCTGACTCTAGGATGGGTTTTTATCATACTGAAAAGTGTCTTTTCAGTTCCTATTTACATGTGACCTAAAAAAAAAAAAAAAAAAAAAGCAAAGATCTTGACGCTCTCTAACACTTTGGCTGTTTCTTAAATAAGTACAGGTAGTCTTGGATATGAATGAGGTCTACTCTTAAGTCTATCTTTAAATTATCTTTGCATCTAAGACAGAACAGTTAGGTACAGTTAATTTCTAAGGTCAGTTAGTCAAATATTTATCTTAGTATATATTTCTATGAATAAAAAATATTTTAAAAAGTTTTCATAGAAACACTGAAACATCTTTAACATACTAATATAGTAATAATAATAATATTTTAATGTGTGTCAAAAAGTAGGAACTGTATATTATTATGAACCATTGTGTGTACCTCAGTTTTATACTATAATAGGTTTTATGGAGCTGACTCATAATTGTAGGTTGTATATAAGTTGGATATTCATTACAGGGGATTACCTCTTGTGTAAAATAACACAGAACTGGTTAACTGAATAGTAGCACTGGTGGCATTGTAGGATAAGTACTGCCACAAGGTCGGTAGTTCAAATCCACCAATTATCCTTAGAAGAAACATGAGCCTTTCTCCTCCTGTTAAAATTACACCCTTAGAAACCTTATACAGGCTCTCTATGAGTCAAAGTTGACCCTATGACATTGGGTTTTTGAAGGGAAACTTTACACAATTGTGAACTAAACATTTCATGAAATTGATTTCTTAATGCTGCAAATAACAAATCTAACAGAAAACTGCTTCAAAATTCATTATTTATTGGATTGCTGATGTTATTTTGTACCACTGAGTCGATTTTAACTTATAACAACCCTGTATAGGGTATCCAAGGAGCAGCTGGTGGATTGAGTCACTAACCTTGCAGTGCAAACTGATATAGCTCAAAAGTCTGAAAGAAAGAGAAAGCTTAGGTGTTTGATTCTAGGTTCAGAGTTTCATTGTGAGTTCACAGTAATTTTCTTCAAACTTCTCTTCTTGATATGTCAAATACATCCTAGGACTACACGTTAGCAAAAGTTGTTGCAGCAGTTACAGGTTTCTTCGTGTATGTAACTACTGGAAGTATGATCCATGGGCCAGGAGAATCAATATCACCTCGGAGCTTGTGAAAATTTCAAATTCTAGGTAATTTTTCATGTATTTTGGACATGTTATCAGGAGGCCACCAGTCCCTGGAAAAGGACATTGTGCTTGGTAAAATAGAGGGCCACTGAAAAAGAAGAGGACTCTAAACAAGATGGATTTCCACAAGATGGCTGTAATGATGGGTTTAAACACAGTAATGATTGTTAGTATGGTTCAAGTCCAGCTAGTGTTTCATTCTGTTGTGCATAGGATCGCTATGAGTCAGAGCTGACTCAATGGCACCTAACAGCAATACATTTCTCAAGTAATTTAAATGGGAACTTGCCACTTTTCACCAATTCAAAATAAGAAGCTCTACAATGAGACCAAGAATCTATGTTTTAATATGTCCTTCAAATAACTCTAGTCACACTAAATGTTGAAAAATACTGTTCTAAGGTAGTGGTTTCAAACTTGTTTGCACATTAACATCCCATGAGGGAGATTAAAAAATAATGATATTCCCTGGATCTGATTCCAGAGATTCAAATTTTATTGCTCTGAATTCAGGACCAGTTTTGCTACTGTGAAACAGTTCTTGTTTTGCATAATTTCAATATGTAGATGTTAGTTATCATGGTTTAGAGTCCCTGGGTAGCACAAATGGTTAAGCACTGAGCCACTAGCCAAAAGATTTGAACACACCCAGAAGCAACTCAGAAGACAGATCTAGTGATCCACTTCTGAAAAGTCATAACCTCGAGAACCATATGGAGCAGTTCTATTCTGCACACATGGTGTCACGAAGAGATGGCATTAACTCAGACAGCTAACCACAGTTATCATGGTTTAGATGAATACACATCCCTCAACAGCATGGTTAAAAATTCAGCTGTCATGGTATATTGTTGTTGTTATGTTGTTAAGTGTCATTAAGTCGGTTCTGACTGGTGAGTTTGAACTGCCCATCTTGCAGTCCAAACCCACAATGAGGTTGTGTGTCTCTTATGGTGATTAATTGCATACAGTGCAAACTTCACTGCTTGCTCCTCAGGCCTCAGATCTCTATATAAATAATAGATGCATATCATGGTTAGTGACCAATCACATCACTCTGTTCAAACCCGTCCATGATTGGTCCCTGTCCATCTGTCATTTTGTTTATGTGCAGGCAGTAAAATGTGTCTCTCAAAATTGGAAATTTCCAACAAATTTTAAAAATGGAGTAAAGGAGCAAAAACTGATAAGGCCAGAAGTGAAAAACAAATCAATTCTAAATGAAATTACAGAAGAAATAGTTGACCATGGAAATGTTGGCACTACCATTGTACTATAAATGGATTCTGGACTTGAAACCAAAGGAACCTGATGTGACAAAAATGATGAAGCTGTCCCAGAGGAAGTAACACTTGCAAAAAACTTCACATTAATGGAACGCTTAGAGATATTTCATGAAATTGATATCATGAAACATGAAGTGTTGGAACTGAAGCAAACTTAGAAAGGCATTTAGCAATTTGTTAAAGCAGGGAAGAGCTGGTCACTCTGAAGCATAAGTTATGCAATGAGAAGACAGTGAACACTATATTATTTTTTATAAGTTTTCTAAAAGGAATGAAAATATTTTCATTCTTAATATTTATAATTTTTAAATTAGTAAATATGATTTTTAATTAATTTTTTGTTTTTAAAATAAATTTTTACCTGGCACTAGAGATTAATAAGAAAGTTTTAAATATTTTGTACATAATATTTTAGGTCACAGAACAATTGCAATTTTCCTAGTGATTGCTTATTAACAATGCTTTGCAGAGTTTTAGGTTATATATGGTCCTTTTTATAGTCCTCCAATACCATGCAGAGTGAAGACTGTCTCTATTTATAAGCTTCTGAACAGAACATGGGAACACTGAATGGTTTAAAGTTAAGAAAGGTGTGTGACAGGGTTGTATTCTTTCACCATACTTATTCCACCTGTATGCAGAGCAAATAATCCAAGAAGTTGGGTTCTATGAAGAAAAACATGGCATTAGGACTGGAGGAACTCATTAACTTATGATATGCAAATGATACAACCTTGCTTGATGAACGTGAGGATGACTTAAAATTCTTACTGATGAAGAACAAAGAGCACAGCCTTCAGTATGGACTGCATTTCAATGTAAAGAAAGCAAAAATTGTCACCACTTGACCAATAAACAACATTCTTATCAACAGAGAAAAGATTGAAGTTGTCAAGGACTTCATTCTTCTTGGATCAACCATCACACTCATGGAAATAGCAGTCAAGAAATCAAATGA
>NW_006408537.1:12682613-12688747 GCF_000296735.1 Chrysochloris asiatica
GAAAGGAATAGCCAGAAACATCACCACAGAAAGCTTGTAAGTCCGTCTTCTGGTAATAACTGATTGGAATACCTAAAATGGGTCTACAACTTGCCCAGTGAAGGAGGCTTCCTGTGGAGCCTTTATATTGCATAAGACCCTAGGTGAAATCCTGAATCTCATCCAGAATCTTCTGAAATGGTAAGTCTCCATTTGAAAGCCAAGCAGACCAGCCTGGAACAGCTAGAAGAACAGAAGATATTTCTTGAAAGAAATACCGACAGGAAAAATAAAAAATAATAACGGCAGTCCAACTGACTACTACAAGAACAAGCAAGTTACTTGCCCAGGAGACATCAAGGCAAGTGGTCGGGTTCCTTCATGGAAAACACCCTTCTAAGACTAAGACTCAAGGAGAATACATGAGCAAGCATGCATTCTGACTCATAACCATATTGGTCACCGATTAGGGGAAGTGAGAGAAAAACAGCAATGAAGCTGCTAGCTAAGCCAAATCACATTCAATAGACTCCTGTGAAGCCCGGTGGAGACCTGGTTGGCCAGCAGTATGGCGAGACCTGGGGACTCCTGGGCCCAGAGTCAGGGCCATAACCACAGAGAACTAGAGTGGACAGTAAAACATCCATCTGATAAGAAGTGAGGGGATATACACAAGAACACCTACACTTGCAGATAAATACCCACTTGACCTGGCTTCAATGACTGGATGATCAGAACTCAACTAAAAAAAGAAAGAAGAAGAAAAAAATTGTAATCTGATACAATTTGATGAACTTGACCTATACCTATGGATGCAGTAGCTCAAAAGAGGGAACAAATCTTTATAGCAAGGATCATTCCCAACCCCTCAGTACACAGGGTAGACAGGGATGAGCAATTTGGACATTGGCTACCCAAATTGTTGGGGGTGGGGTGCAATAAAGGCAAGAAATGACTGGCTTACAAGCTTTCAAGAGGGAGCCTAGATACAGAGGGCACAGAGGAAGGTAGAATCTTCACTAAGTAGTATCCAATCTGTCTGGACAAGGCTGATGAAAGGAGATGGAGATAGGACTCTTATGGTACAATAGTGAATAATTGCTATCAGGACTGACTGTGAGGGTTGGAAATGTAAAGGTAGAGGTTTTGTAGCAAAAGGAGTGGAGTGGTTGACTTTGCAGTCCAGGAGCGAAGGTCACTGGGACCATCAAGCGAGAAGAGCAGAGTGAGGGACCCTAACCAGAGAAATAGTGACTCCAGAGATAGAGGCAGAGATGATGACGAGGAGAGATGGAGCAGCTGGGGATTCCATACCCAGAGAAGGAGAGGGGCTGTGTGCTGACGACTGAGGGGCAGGCTTGCGGGGTATACCCTCTGGTTGTTTGATGATGCATGGAGGGGATTGTAATCATGGCAATGAAATGATATAAGATTGGATGAATGTAAAGCTAATGTTCTTCCATGTAAACTAGCACATAATTCACAATAAAAACTTTTTAAAAATATATAGGATATTATAAACAGCATATTAAACAAAGCAGAAGAAACTAATATACTGAAGATCCAGCACTAAAAATTATTCAAAAACCACAGAGACTGAGAGTGAAGCTCCTAGATGACATGAAATGAGGGGAGACACACAAGCACAAGAACACCCAAATTTGTATATAGTACCCATTCAACCTATCTTTGATAGCTTGATGATCAGAACTCAACTAGAGGAGAAATAAACAAAAACATTTTTTCAATAAAGGAAACAAATGTAAATTGCTACAATTTTATGAACTTGACCTATAGCTATGGATATAGTAGCTCAAAATACCTGCGGAGAGGGCAGGAGTTTTCACATCAAGTATCAATCCTATCCTTTCTGTATACAGGGTTGATAGGCATAGCCAACTTAGACATTGGCTACCTAAACACTGGGGTCTATAAAGGCATGAGGAGTCCTGGTGTGGTGCTGTAAGATAATGCACCAGACTGCAAAGCTATTTGAACTTCAAGGTTGGCAGTTCAAACTCAATAACCGCTCCTCGGAAACCCTATACAGGGTCGCTATGGGTCATAATCAACTTGACAGCACTTAACAACAACAAAGGCATGAAGTGGCAGGTTTACAAGTTTTCACAGGGGAGTTTAGTTTCAGAGTGTGTGTGAGAAGACAGAATCCCCATTGAATAGTTTTCATATTGACTAGACAGGTCTGGTAAAAGAAGATGGGAATAAGATTCTTATGATTCAATAGTGTGTAATTATGACTAATTGTGACTGTCACAACAATAAAGGTAGAAGTTGTGTAACAATAAGGGGGGGAGGAAGTAATTAATCTTACAGTCCAGAAACAGAGGACCGTAGGATCACCATGAGAGAAGGGCATAAGCAAAATACGGTACCCTATCATGAGAAACAGTTACACCAGAGATGAAGGCAGAGATGAGGACATGGAGAGATAGAGCAGCTGAGGACTCCAGACTCATGGAAAGAGAAAGACTGTGTGCTGGCAGCCAGGAGATAGGCTTGCAGAATGTGCTCTTTGGTTGTTTAAATGATTATATATGCCTCAGTATTATGAGCAATATTTTGAGCATCATTGTCTAATTGGTAATACTTAATTTTTTCTTAAAAATTAAATAACACTTATGCTTAGAAAGGGAGCACAATAACCATAGGTCAGTAGTTAGAACTCACTAGCTGCTTTGTGAGAGAAAGATGAGGATTTTTTGCTGCCACAAAGATTTACAGTCTCAAAAATCTCTATTCAGTAGATGAATAGTTTAATAACAACAACAAAAATGTTTACAAATGCTAATTAAATTACTCTGATAATTCTAGTCCATATACTCCCCCAATTACTCTTCTCTAGAAATAAACTACATAAATCTTTCTATAGATTGTGATTTCTTCCAGATTATTTGCATCCAGGGCTGTCACATATGTTACCTCTTCCCTGTTCCATCCTTCCTATATATTCAAGGTCAACATTTCTAGTTATACTTCCTTTGCTTACTTCAATGTATTTTCCTCTAATACGTCAACTCATCTAAATCAAAGTGCTGAATGATTATACACAGAGCTGTCAGAGACATGTAGAAATGTACACTGCTGCATATTTCAGGTTGAAGTATGAATTATAATAACCTTCTTTAGAAAATGATCTGGCAGTTCCTATTAAAATTTAAAATATGCATTCCATTTGACCTATGCAATCCCACTTTTAGAAATATGTCCTTCAGAAATGAGAGCATCACTATACTAAAATACATTTTCAAAGAAGTATACTGAAGACATGATATGCTATTGAAGAAAAACTACTAACTCAGGCATAATCCAGCACCCAAAACTATGGAATACCATAGAATTATTTTAAAAGCGTAAGCTGCACACAAAAGTATTGTTTCAGTGAAATATACCAAATATAAACTGCTATGTACTAAGCATATTATGATCCATTTGGCTAAAAACTTAAGGAGGAAGTAAGTAAATATAACTGAATATATGTTATATATATAAATGCACATGCTTTCTGAGTAAACATAAAGGTATAAGATGATACACATCAAAAGGTTACTGCAATTATTCAATTGAGCAATCTAGTTGTCAAGTGAGGAGAAGCTATTAACTATCCTTATTCTCTGTAAGCAATTTACTACAATAGGCAATTGCTGCTTTTTAAAAACTAAAAGTAGTAAAACAAAACAAACAGTTGTTGTTGAGTTGTCTATGACTCAGGATGTGACCATGTGTATCAGAGTAGAACTGTGATCCACAGGAATTTCAATGTCTGATTTTTTTATAGTAGATTCCCAGGCCTTTCTTCTGAGTGTACTTGAACTTCCAACCTTTCCGTTAGAACCAAGTACAGTAACCGTTTGAATCTCTCAGGGACTTCAAACAGAGTAAATTCAGCTGCTTTGTGTTTTGGTTTTTATTACTTTGAGTCCTGGTGTGGCACTGTGTCTCAATGCATTGGACCACAAGGCCAGTTTATAATTTAAGGTTGGCAATTGAAACTTACCAGCTGCTCCTCATAAACCCTATACAGGGTTGCTATCAGTGGGAACTGAGTCGATGGCACTTAACAACAACAACAACAACATTCTGGACTTAGTTTTCTCTAGAACTGCTTTTATGCCACCTTAAAACAATTGCTAACTCTTCGTGTTGATTATCCTGAAACTACTCCCAACATGCACATAATTTTGTTTTATTGTTTTGAAGATGAAGACTATGCAACATTGCTTTTTTTTTTTTTCCACCTTTTCTATCCTACTCATTAAGGTATTCTTACTGCAGGAAAAGGCGGAAGAGAGTATTTTGGATGGTTGACCTGGTATAGATAAAGGAAGCATAATATTGCTTTAGACTAAGTGACTCATTTTTACTGCAAAAGAGTTGTAACAATTGGCTCATATCCATGGAGTCCACTTGTTTAACTATTAACTTTCACCCAAAAGTAATCTATGCAACATAACAGTGACTGAATGTTCTGCTTGAAACTCAACTAAGGGACAATTTAGGGATAATCCTTGACATAATTGAGCCCTGTCCTCCGTGATGGGTATGTACTCTGAACCAACCACTGATATTTCATGCTGTGTCCAATAGTTGGAATTCATGAATCCAGAAACAAAAGGTAGAAGTAGGTCTAAGAATCCACACCATCACTTCCTATGACTCAACTTGTTGAATTTGCCCTTTTATTCCTTTAACTCTATAATCTTCCTGTGAAGCATATATAAATGAGCAAAACCAGTGAAGCATATATAAAATATACATATAAAAAGATTTACTTCAATTGTGAGGAAATGTCTCAAACAATGGTGGAAGCTGGCAAATCTCAAACATATGGATCAAGCAAGCACTCTGCTGGATCATGAAGTTGTGGGGATTTGTGAATCCAAAATCTGCAGGTCAGGCAACAGGCCAGAGACTTCTATAGACTCATGTACCAAGAACCAGCAATGTGAAGAGTGCCAAGTCAAGAAAGTAAGAAATTTTTGCCAGAAAAGTCATTTATAAACTGGAGACAGACAAAACATACCACCAAGAAACGTTCCTTTCAAATGATTGGCTGTTCATGTAAGATCACAAAATGGAAGATAATCACTTAATGTCAATGAAACCACTGAGAATCATATCCTAGCCAAATTGACACATAACATAATTTATCAGAACCTGGGTGTGTCCTGGTTTTCATACACTGGATCATCAGATAAAGTAATTATTAAATTGGGCTGGGTAACCAACTGATTGCCATGGAGGCCCAGGGTCGCTGCTAAAAATGGAAGAAAAGTAAGTAAATGGTCAGAGACTTCATCAAAAGCACCACATCTTTTGTGGCCAGAGATAGGAAATCATGACTCAGCTAAGAGCTCAGACCATCTAAGGATTAAAATCTGGGTCACCACATGAAACCAGGCCAAGTTCTAAGTGAGGGTAAGGGAAATCTACAATCAGTGGTGGAAGAGATTGATGATTAAAGGCAATTAGCAGACTTAGATTCAGCTACAACAGCAAGGATTAGTTTATTTTACTAATTTTCAAACATTAAGTATTTGTAAATGTGGCTTCTGGCTACCACTGAATGAGATTATCTGTGATGTACTGGAATTTGAATAACATAAATGGTTCTGAATTGTGTGAAATATAGACACATTGACCTCTTCTATGAGCCACTTCAAAATCAAATTCTCTTGCCTTACTTATTACTCTAGTCACTGGTTCCATCTACCATCAATTCTAATTTATAGCAACCATATAGTATGGGAATAAAAATTGAAATATTTTAAGAAAATGAGATGGCACTGGAGGCACTCACTCATCTATGCCAAGAAATTTGGAAAACAACTATCTGGCCAACCGATTGGAAGAGATCCATATCTGTGCCCATTCCAAAGAAAGGTGACCCAATGGAATGCAAATAACATTGGATAATCTCTTTGATATCCCAAGTGAGTAAAGTTTTACTAAAGGTAATACAGAAATGGCTGCAAGCATATATTGGCAGAGAACTTCCAGAGGTTCTAGCAGGATTCAGAAGAGAATGTGAAACAAGGGATATCATTACTGTTAGCCCATTGATCTTGGCTGAAAGCAGAGAATACCAGAAAGATGTTTACCTGTGCTTTATTGACTATGCAAAGGCTTTCAATTGT
>NW_006408537.1:12689074-12690914 GCF_000296735.1 Chrysochloris asiatica
TCACCACTGGACCAATAAACAACATTCTTATCAATGGAGAAAAGGACTTCATTCTTTTTGGATCATCCATCAACACTCATGGAAGCAGCAGTCAAAAACCAAATGACATATTGCATTAAGCAAATCTGCTGCTCAAGAACTTTTTAAAGTGTTGAACAGCAAAGATGTTAGCTTGAGGACTCAGGTGCACCTGATCCAAGCCATGGTATTTTCAATAACCTCATAGGCATGTGAAAGCTGGACAGTAAATAAAGAAGATCATAGAAAATTTTGAGTTATGGTGTTGGAGAAGAATATTGAAAGTACCATGGGTTGCCAAAAGAACCAACAGATCTGTGCTGAAGGAAGTGCAGCCAGAGTGCTCCTTGGAGGCCAGGATGGCCAAACTTCGTCTCTCATACTTCAGACATATTGTCAGGAGGGACTAGTGGCTAGAGAAGGATGTCATGTTTGATAAGGGGGTGGGAGGGTGTCAGAGAAAAAGAGGAAGACCCACCCCTCACCTCCCACCCCCCAGCGAGATGGATTGGCAAAATGGCAGCATCAATGGGCTCAAGTTTGGTAATAAGTGTGAGGTTGGCCCAGGACCAGGCAGTGTTTCATTTGTTGTGCATAAGATCACTATGAGTCAGTACCGACTCTGTGGCACCTAACAGCAACAACAATAATATGGCACTTTAGGATAAGCAATGGACTGCAAGGTAGGTTTGAACTTCAAGGTCATCCATTCAAACCTACCAGCTGCTCCTAGGAAAGCCTATATACTATGAGTCAGATCCAATTCAATGGCACCTAACAGCAACAACAACATAAGATAAGGCAGAATTTCCCCATAAGGTTTCCAAGGTTGTGATCTGTACAGAAGCAGATTCCCACATCTTTCTTCTGTGGAGTGGCTTGTGGGTTTGAACAAGTGACCTTTTGGTTAGCATCTAAATGTGTAACTACTAAGACACCAGGGGTCTTTAGCCACTGGAGTCCTGGTGTGATGCTGGATTAATGTGACAGACTGAAAAGCCATTTGAACTGCAAGGCCGGTGGTTCAAGCTCACCAGCTGCTCCTCAAAAACTCCATACAGGATCACTATGGGTCAGAACGGACTCAAAGCACTTCACAACAACAACATAGCAACCTATTCACTCAGGCTTCTACTAGCTTCATATAGAGCAAGTTGATAGTGTCTTGCCTCAAGTTTGATTACTTCTTTCTTGTATCTTACTCCTTGCCCTAAGTCTTCTATGAAACTGATGTATGACTACCAATGGTAACTTTCTTGGGAATCACATAAAACTCAAATGTATGCAGCAGATAACACCCTTTGGGTAAATTTTAATGAAGGGCTAGTTATAAACACTTTTGATTTTCTTCTTGCTAGAAAATGGTCCATACCAAAATCCTAAACTCACTGAGACATTTCTCACTCATCTCTACCCTGAAGGACAGAGTAGAACTGCTCCTTAGGGTTTCAAAAACTGAATCTTTATGGGAGTGAGCAGACTTATCTTTATTCTGCAGAGCAGCTGGTGGGTTTGATCTTTGGGGTAACCATCCAATGGTTAACTCACTGTGCCACCAGAGCTCAGATGAACCATAAAGCATCTCAAATGGCTCTGCAGGATTGAGCAAACTATTATAGAAACAGGTGATCAGGTTGAAAATACATCTTGTATTCTTCCTGATTCACTTACCAATCCATTACTTTTGAACTCTGGGATCACATTGCTAAATAAACTACTAACACATAAACCCTCACCTCAACTCTGCTTTTGCTGTTGTTAAGTCCCATCGAGTTGGGTCCAACTGATAGTGACTCTATATTGGGCTTCCAAGGAGCAGCTA
>NW_006408537.1:12691014-12695128 GCF_000296735.1 Chrysochloris asiatica
AGCAAAGATGTCAGTTTGAGGACTAAGATGCACTTGACCCAAGCCATGATATTTTCAATAACATTATATGCATGCGAAAGCTGGACAGTGAATAAGGAAGACCTCAGAAGAATTGATGATTTTGAGTTATGGTATTGGAGGAGAATATTGAAAGTGCCATGGGCTGCCAAAAGAATAAAGAGATCTGTGTTGGAAGAAGTGCAACCAGAGTGCTCCTTGGGTGCCAGGATGGCCATACTTCGTCTCTCACATACTTCGGACATATTGTCAGGAGGGACTAATCACTGGAGAAGGATATCATGTTTAGTAAGGTGGAGGGTCAGAGAAAAATAGGAACACCCCTAGCAAATTGGATTGGGAAAGTGGCAGCATCAATGGTCTCAAACATGGCAACAAATGTGAAGTTGGCTCAGGACTGGGCAGTGTTTTGTTCTATTGTGCATAGGGTCGTTAATGAGTCAATACCTACTCGATGGCACCTAAGGATAACAACAACAACCAAACCCAACCCACTGCCATTGAGTCGATTCTGACACATAGTGACCTTATAGATTAGAATAGAACTGCCCCACAGGCTCTTAAGGACTGTAAATCTTTATGGAAGTTGGCTGTCGCATTTTTTCCTGTGGAACTCCTGGTGTGTTTGAATCACAGACTTTTTGGTCAGCAATTGATTGATGTAACCACTGCACTGGCAAGACTCTCTAAAAGCTCTCTAGGTGTTTCAAAAGTACTGACAGAGTTGAGAATCACTCAACGAGACCAACAGTTCTGAAAACTAGTAGCTTAGTAAAAGTATAACTTATTGAGTTCTAGCTGGGAGTGTTGTCTAGTTTGTGTTTTATTTAACAACTCCTCCAGCTGATGGTGATTCTAATATATGCTAAAGATTGAGGATTACTGATCTGGAGGATAGAGAATGTCTCTTCTTCAGATGCTGAGTAGAAAGAATCTTTCTCAGTACTCTGGTAGGTAGTTATGTTGTGTTTTATTAGACCCCATTAGGCATGCAATAAGTCACTAATTCAACTGCCATGTCATTGTTAAGAAAGTGAAGAAATGATTTGGAAGAATAATTGTCTACTATAAACTTCATTTTAAAAAGCTTCCACAAAACATTAAAAGAGAACGTTTAGCTACCAATTTTAAAATGTAAAAGGAAGACATATCTAGAAAATATGATGGCTAAGTAGAAATTTTAATATTTAATAGCCATATTTCATAAAAACATTTTCTGATTCAATTAAACTGGAAGATTTAATGTACATAGTCACAAAAATACCATTTCAAACTAATAAAATATAATATTTTTTTTCTAAGCTCAAATAAGAGTTAATTGCTTCGCTGAGTTCAAGACACTAATACATACGAAGAAATGTTTGATTGGTCCTGAATACAATTCATATTATAGCCACTAAAAAAATGCAATTATTACTATAACTTTTCATCACAATTTACACATAAATTTTCTTTTAAGAACAACAGCCCGAGTTTTTCAAAGTTGTTACTTAATCACAAACTTACATGAATTTATGAAGTGCATTTGAATATTCAAGTTGTCAATTGTTTATGTAAAGCAGGAAACTTTTCTCACACACACCTTGACCCTTCAGTTATTATCATCACTTTCCCTGACTTGTTTATTGAAAATAGACAGTAGTATTAGAAATATCCATTGGTCTCTTTCTTATATTAAGTTGCTCACATCAAGGTCAAATAGAACTAAAAGATGAATAATTGGCAAGCTAATAACTATCTTTTCTACTGGTAAAAACACTTCAAATAATGTTAAAACTATGACTGACTTTATTATAGCTGCATAAAAGTATAGCTGCTGAGTATAATTTTCTGCTTTGAAATTAAGATCTGTAAAAGCTAAATAGTTTTGTTTCCTGGCAATTATAATGTAGTTAGAATGTTTCTTTGAATAATTATCATAGAATACTGACAATTAGCTTCAGGTTAAAAAACAAACAAACAAACAAACAAAAAACAACCTAGCTTAGAAAGTAAGAGCATTTGTTCAATTTTAAGTTATAACACAGGTATTTTATTATTTATTATGGACATCTAATAAATAAAGCAAGGAGGACTTCCCCTCCCACTCAAGATGGAGTCACAAGGATAGAATTCAGCTCCTGCATACAATAACTGAGCGGCTCATAATTAGCTGTTGATTGTTGTTTCTTTTAAATGCAGTTGAGTTGGTTCTGACTCACAGCAACCCTGTAGAGGGTTTCTGAAGAGCAGCTGGTGGGTTTGAACTGCTGATGAGGTTAGCAGTCCAGGGCTTATCCTATAGCACCACATGATAGGAAGGTATAAAAAGACTCAAATTGATTCCTGAGATTAAAGATATGTTGACATTAAAAATATGTAGAGAGGGTGGGGCTTGGTGGCAGATAGGGTAGAGGTGCAGTGAAGATCTCCGTGAGCAGTAACACAGAATACCAGGTGAAGCAGGTTTAGGGGAGAGCTAAAAAAAACTCTGTACAATATATTTTGAAGGAATATTTTAAAAGTTTGAAGGCTTATAACTAGTAGAACTTGTAGTAGAAGCAAGAAATCTCATACTTTTGAACCTGCTAGGCTCAAAAGCCTGAGCCAACAACTTGGGTGAGACAAAATGGCAAGGCCAAGTGGGGGAGCAAGCAGACCTACAATGGACTGATTGATGCCTGTGGCAATCTCAGAGATAAAAGTTGTTGTTGTTGTTGTTGTTGTTAAGTGTTGTCGAGTCAGTTCCGACCCATAGCAACCCTGAACAGTGTTTCTGAGGCTGTAAATCTTTACAGGAGCAAAAAGCCTCATCTTTCTCCTGCGGAGCAGCTGGTAGTTTCAAACTGCTGACCTTGTGGTTCACAGCCTAATTCATAACCACTACACTACGATTTTTTGTTTTGTTTTGATTTGTTCTGATTTTTCTATTATCTGTTCATTGACCTCTCACTGTCTGTGCATCTCCATTCTGGTGACTAGAAGGGGTGCCAGATTGAGTGGACACCCCACCCTTACCACTGGAGGAATCTTTTACTATGCATGTGCACAAATCCTCTTAGCATTTAAACAGACAGTCCCCAATTAAAACCAAAAGGCAGTGCAAAATGGCCACAGCCTGCTCTGAACTGTTTATTAATAGGAAAAAGACAAGAACGGGGGTTGTGGAGTGGGAGACAGACAAAAAACAAAGCAGGCCAAAATTTAAATCCTAAGTTACAGCAAAACAACCAACAGTGGCATTTTGAAATTTATTAGGCGGCCTTGAAGGCAGGAAGATGAAAGAGGATATCAAAGTCATAAGTCATACTCATACTAGGCTGAAGACTTTTTTTTTCTCTCTCTCTCTTTTCTGTGTTTATAGACTACAGTATCCAATCTGGGTTTTTTTGTTTTGTCTTTTTATTGATTTTTGTGTGTGTGTGTGTGTGTGTTTTGTTCCCCTTTTTACCATTAGGGGGCTCTTTCTCTCCTATATTACCCAGGAAGAGACAGAAATTGCTGTCATATAGTCAAGCTACAATCATACAATCACATCTTATAATACTCCACAATCCAGGCAAGAACCAATACCAACTGCCATACATCAGGAAAGCAGACAACACCTGCGAAAGTTACTCCGACTTAAGCAATAAGAAGAGTGAAAAGGGAAGCCCACATCCTGATCACATCTACTTGGAGGCAATTAGAAAGTATAAAAAAATACCAAAACACAACTCAATTAATTATTAAGACCACAGTAGCCACTGAACCTGTACAAGAAGAAAAATAGATGACCATATCATCACATCTCCAGAAACAAGATAAAATGTCTAATACAAATGACCTACAGGTAGACCTAGACTCCATGCTGGAAGGAGAGCAGGTCTTGGAAATGTCTGAGAAGGAATTCAGAAAAATGACTATAAAATGTATCAAAACACTTCACAATGGAGTTGAAAACAATAAGGAAGAAGTCAGGAAAACAGGAACAATCAAATAAGACACATACAGCATTGGAAACAATTCAAAGCCTACAGAAACAAGTCCAAACAATTAATAATAGAATATCAGAAATAGAAAATACATTGAAAGGGCAAAGAAGTAGAATTGAAGAGATAGAAGGCAAAACTAGTGA
>NW_006408537.1:12707650-12713727 GCF_000296735.1 Chrysochloris asiatica
GGTTCGAAACTACCAGCTGCTCCGCGGGAGAAAGATGAGGCTTTCTACTCCCGTAAAGATTTACACCCTCGGAAATCCTGGACAGGGTCGCTATGGGTCTGAACCGACTCGACGGCACTTAACAACAACAACAAGTATACACATACATATTTAATTTACCATTTTACTTCTTCCATGTACATGCACAACCACAAACAAGCCATAAATTTAAATATAAAGTGTTTGGCACATTGCTTCTTCAGTCCAGGGAAAACTACCTTCAAATTGATCCTTCCCAGAAATAATACTTTTCCCTCATTTTCCTATTTTTATGAATTGTCTGATAACTATTCTACAAATTTAGATTTTCTTTTCTTTTTCTAATGAGTTGTTGGTGAATATTTGTTGCCTTTTCTATTATGAAATATTTTGCATCCATTTCATTCCTTTTTATTGCCACTTGTAATAGACAGAATAATGGCCACCCAAACATGTCCACATTCTAACATCTTGAGCCTGTGAAAATACAAGATTACCTGGCCCTTCCAACTCTTTGATTTATCAGCAACCCTAACAGTGTACTCTCTTTCCAATTACACTTTTAGAATGTAACCTTCTTACAGCAAGGTTTTATAGTTTGTTTTGTTTTAAAATTACTTCAACTTGATCTTCAACACCATGAAAAGTACATAAAAGTTATTAAATTAATCTATTGGGGGGCATTTTATTTTTATACTACTGTCTGGCCATAATTTCCTGTGATGAAATAACTAGTATCGTGCTTGGTGATACATAATCATAGAGCAATATCTTCAAAATCTGAAGGTCAATTATTAATTTAAACTTTTAAAACCAGCTAACTTGAAGTGTAGTAGGAGTAACCAGTAACAAGGAGTAATCTTGAAGCATAAAAGAATCCAAAAAACAACTGATAATTTGACTGCTAATAAAATCTTAATTATTTGGATGGATGGTTGTCAACTTACATTTCCAGCACCTGCCCCTTTCCTATTTTGATAGGATTCCACATATGTGGGATATAAACCTGGTCCCTTTTACACAATATAAAGGACATTGATGGTTCCCTTTCCATGTTGTTATTGTTGTTAAGTGCCATTGAGTCGGTTCTGACCCATAGCAAAACTGTGTAGGGCTTTTGAGGAGTAGATGCTGTTCAAACCAACTTTGCAGTCCAGTGCATTAACTAGGACAACCAGAGCATAGGTATGTGTAGTAAATGTGGCCAAGAAGCTCTCATCCACAACTTTAAATATTATGTGTGATGCTTAAATTCAAGGACATTTGGATATTTTCATGGAGACTGGAGTATTATATTATGGTATGGCAATGAATGTCAGAGGTATGGCAATGAATAGCAATAACAAAGTCTATCTAGCATTGCAAAAAATATGCAAAATGTCAATGACCAAAGGCAGTAGCCAATGTTGAGGTGGCAAATGGTTAAATACTGAAGATACTGATCAAGTGGAAGTCTCTTGCCCATGGCTTGACTCGCTTAATCCCTGCCCAAGACTTGTTGTTAGGTGCCCAAAACTTATTCTCCTGAAAATTCTATGAGCTGTTCAATACCCTTAGAATAATTTAATTCTCTTTTACGTAACTCCATTTCTAAGACATGGGTTGATGTTTGAAGAGCAAAGCTATAATTTAACCAGTTTTGTTTTATAATAATTGATTGTTCAAGATAAATTAAAATTAACCAGTTCAAAATAAATTCACATTTAACAACTTAATTTAATCATATCTACAGTATTTCTATTAATCATCTATATTTATCTTATCATATGGATTTGCTGCTATATTTGTCTTTAGAAAACCTAGAAGAATTTTTGTTAGTTGTTGTTGTTAGGTGCCATCAAGTCGGGTATCAACTCATAGTGACCCTATGCACAACAGAAAGAAACATTGCCCAGTCCTTGGCCAACCTCACACTTGTTACTATGTTTGAGCCCATTGATGCTGACACTGTGCCAATCCATCTCTTTGGGGGCCTTCCTCTTTTTCTCCAACCCTCCACTTTACCAAACATGATATCCTTCTCCAGTGACTGGCCCCTCCTGACAATATGTCTGAAGTATGAAAGACAAAGTCTGGCCATCCTAGCTTCCAAGGAGCACTCTAGCTGTATTTCTTCCAACATAGATCTGTTTGTTCTTTTGGCAGCCCCTGGCACTTTCAATATTCTCCTCCAACACCATAACTCAAAAGCATCAGTTCTTCTGAGGTCTTCCGTATTCAGTATCCAACTTTTGCGTGCATATGAGATTATTGAAGATACCATGGCTTGGGTCAGGTGTACCTTATTTCTCAAACTGACATCTTTGCTCTTCAACAGTTTAAAGAGGTCTTATGCAGCAGATTTGCCCAATGCAATGCATCATTTTAATTCTTGATTGCTGTTTCCATGAGTATTGATGGTTGATTCCAGCAAAATCAAGTCATTAACAACTTTCAATCTTTTCTCCATTTATATGGATGTTATTTATTGGTCCAATGGTGAAGATTTTTGTTTTCTTAATCTCCTATAAATTATTATGTAGGAGTTGATGGTTAGAATTTATTAGAGGAAAACTTTTATATTTTTAAACACTGTTTGAAATATTACAAGGAACAATTATATTTTTATATAACAATAAAAACATTATTATTTTTAAAAGTTAAAAAGTACTATTTACATGAATTAACTCAAATGATATTTCTATTTTCCTCTGACAGGAATGTATATTAACCAAGGAAAAGGGTGTGTACATAATTTACCACATTTCCTTATGAAGTAGACCATATTTTATCACTAGTTTCTTTTGATAATACCAATTTCAATTGGTATTTAATCAAGTGGTCCAGGAAAAATAAAATAGATTCTTTCCTAATATTGTTTTGCCAAATTCACTTAAAGTTTTATAGATTCTGACCTTAATTTTCAAGAAAATAATAACATTTAAAATTTATATAGTACTTAATATTCTAGCATATTTTAAACACTTTGCATCCATTAACTCATTTAATTTTTACAATATTATCATTTTCTTTCTATAAATGGGAAAATTGCCCAAGGTCACATAATAAGTGATAGAACATAAATTAAAATCCAGCCAGCAAGACCCCTGAATCTTTGCTCGTATTGCACTCCTATAAGAAGTTAATTGTTTGATTCAGTTCAACCAGTACAATAGTCCCCAGGTCAAGAATGTCAGATTTTATGGACAACTCATAATAAAGAACTAACTGCCATGGAGTCTACTGAATCACAAATTTGAGTTAAATACAATGGTTCTTAATAACAAATTGCTTTGTGACATTCATGAAAATGTATGGTTTCAGTGGTTCATCTGCTGTAGGAGGGAAAACACTATATGCCTTTTAAAATTTATGTCGCTGTTTAGTTTGGTGTGTAACTTTGTATCTGACTTGACTTATCTTCTTATTTACGCTTGTAACCATGCCTCCAAAGCATCAATCAAAAGCAAAAGCTGGAGATGCATCAAAGAAAAGCAAAATGGTCGTGATTGAAAATAAAGTGGAAATAATAAAATGATTAGAAAGAGAAGAAACAGCATCAGTCTTGGAAATTATAGGCTATAGTTGGTCAACAAACAGAATAATTCTGAAGGGTAAAGTAAGAATAATGGAATATATGAAGACTTGGCCCTGATGCAAGCTAAAATTACTATTAAGCCACACTGTGGTTTAATTACTGAAATGGAAAAGCTAATCATAAATTGACTAGATGATCAGAATCAGCATAATATGTCCATTGACTTTACTTGAGTGCAAGAAAAGACTCAAGCTTTTCAATGATTTAAAAGGTGCATGTGACGGTGATTGTGATTTAGAATTTCTTGCAAATGGGGGTTGTTTCACTTGTTTCAAAGTGAAGGTAAATTTACATAACATCAAAGTGCAAGGTGAAGCAGTTGGTGCCAATGAAAGTATTGGGAGGGATTTTATTAAAATGTTGAGAAATAGTGAAGGGACCAAATATTTAATGTAGATGAGACTCATTTATTTTGGAAAAAAATACCTGAAAGGACCTATATTTTCAAAGAGAAAAAAGATGCACCAGAGCATAAGGCACTGAAGGATATGGCTAACCAGGGAAGGATGGCTCCTTTTGAGCATTAGACTGTGAACCACAAAGTCCGTGGTTTGAGCCTACCAACCGTTCCATGGAGAAAGATGAAGCTTTCTATTCCCCCAACGATGTAAAAGCCTCAGAAACTCTATACAGGGTAGTTTTGAGTTGAAATAGACTTGAAAGCACTTAACAGTAACAGTAAACACATCCAGGGATTATAAGATCAAGCCTTTGCCCCTAAATCTGAGGGAAGTTAGCCATATCAAGACATCATTCCATTATTTGGAAATCAAGTGCAGAGGCTTGGGTTAAATTGCAATATTTGAAGTTTAATTCTTGAACCATTTTGTCCCTGTTGAACTTTCTTGCTTGTCCAGGAAAATTACTTTCATGTTTCTCCTTATGCTTGACAATGCACCCAGATTTCCAAGCACTTTTGATGATCTTCACCACAAAGAAAAGGTTGTATTCAACGCCATGTCACTATTTCAGCCAATGGATCAATCTGTCATGGTCTCCTTTAAGACCTATTGTTTATGGTGGACTTTTTAAGTTACTCAACTCCAATGCTGAAGAACTAACCAATGAAGACTTTATGGAACTAAAACAGGAGCTTATATTAATTGAGGAAGAAACCCATATCTAAAAACTCTAGAATGGAAAGTTTTTGACAAAATGTGTTTAGCTGGAGTCTTTCATCTCACTGAAGCTGAGATAGCAAAATTATAGGAGCTAGATCCTAAAACAGAGAGGGTCACCAAAGTTTACCATACACTTACAAAGGTTCTCAGTTACTACAAGGCCATTTATGATGAGAAAAATAAAAGCTCTGTACAAAATTCCCTCAATGCCTACTTAAAGAAATTCACTCTAGTAGTAATTCTCCTGCCCCCTTCAGCAGCAGAATAAAAACCTAATCTCCAGCATCAAGTCCATCCTATCCAACCAGGCCCATCATTTTCAACAGTAGTCATCTCTCTGTCATATTATCCTATGTCATCCATTATTAATGTTATCATAGCATTAATACATTGGGCTACTAACCTCTTATACAGTAGGCTACTAACCACATTCAGGAATTAAAAACCATGAGCTTCTCTGAGAGAGAAAGATGGGGCTTTCTGCTTCTGTAAAAGTTTACAGCTTTGGAAACCCTATACAGGGTAGCTATGAGTTGGAACTGAGTCAACACTACACAGTAGCAGAAGCAGTATTACCTCATCGATTCTCTTCTAGTACATAAGACATCAGTGAAATGAAGTTTTGTTAAAAGGTAATCATGATCTTTTTTGTTCTAAACTGCTTTAAGAACTATTTCTTTCTTTCTTTCTTTCTTTTTTTACTGTGTACTTACACACAATACACACATACACAGATTTGGTCTTTCTCTTCAATACAGTACCCTATGTAGGTACTTTTATTATTATTGAATTATTATTATGTACTGTATTAAGTAGAGCATGTGCTTCACATGTACGAGGTCCCTAGTTCAATCCCTGGCACTTCCATTAGTTTGGGAGTCCTGGTGTGGTGCTGTAGGATAAGCACTGGGCTGTAAGATTGATTTAAACCGAAAAGTGGTTCAAACCCACGAGCCATTCCTCGTAAAACCCAGTACAGAATCACTATGAGTAGGAACCAACTCGACAACAATAACAACAACTGTATCATTATATTTAAGATGTTTTTAGCATATCCGTAAATGTTTCTTGTGTGTTTTATATACATTGTTATTAGTGTTGTTAGGTCTGTCTGGTAAGTTCCGACTCATAGTGATCCTAGAATGAAACTCAGCCAAGTCCTGTGCTAGCCTCACAATTGTTATATTTGAGTCCATTGTTGCTGCCACTGTGTCAATCCATTTTGTCGGAAGTCTTATATATACAGCTGTTTCTTAACAGTTTGAACTGTGTCCCATCAGCAAATGAAGGTCCCAAAAGCTTTGCTTAATTCACATCACTAAGGTCTTCTGCAGCAGATTTGCCTAATGCAATGCGTCGTT
>NW_006408537.1:12716197-12729347 GCF_000296735.1 Chrysochloris asiatica
GGAATTAGTTCATCACTCTTTCTTCCTAGTCTGTTGTTGTCTGGAAGATCATCTGAAACCTATCCACCATGGGTGATCCTGCTGGTATTTAAAATACCAGTGGCATAGCTTTCAGAATCACAGCAACGCACAAGCCACCACAGTATGACAAACTGACAGACGAGTGGTGGCTCTTTCGTTTTTTGTGTCTAGAGCATTTCCTAAATCACAGTATTTTCCTTTATACCATGATTTTCTCACTGGCGTGTGCATGAAACTTACACGCTGCACCTTATGCTATATCCAAAACTCTGGTGCTGTTCCATGAAAGCAGCTTCTCTGGGTTTTCAGTCCTTCTCCCACGAAGCCTGTCCTACCTGACTTTGCCTTAGCTGCCACCAGATTGAAATACTCTTTTTGATGATGAATGTGATGTCATTTCTGTTGCATTTTTTTGTTCCCAGCATAGTAAGACCATAAGATTGTCTAATTCAAAATGATCAGTACTAGTCCACTTCAGTTCACGAATGCCTAGGATATTGATCTTTATGCATCCTATTTTTATTTTTGACAACTTCCAATTTTCCTACATTCATGCTTTGCACAATGAACCTTCCTGATTATTAATGGATGTTTGCAGTTGTTTCTTCTCATTTTGAGTTGAGCCATAGGAAGATTCTGAAAGCTTTACTTCTTTCACATCATTAAGTTCAACTCTACTTTGAGGAGTTAGTTCTTCCACAGTTGTGTTTTGAGTTCCTTCAAGCCTGACAGTCTCATCTTATGGCACCATATCAGACTATGTTCTGCTGTTTTCAGCGACCAGCCTTTCATAAAATGGTATGCTTCTCTTTCTTCCTAGTCTGTCTTAGTCTGGAAGCTCGCCTGAAACTAAGGTAATCCTCTATGAGTTATCTTGGCGATATTTAAAATCTCAGTGGCACAGCTACCAGCATCACAGCAACACACAAACTATCAGAGTACAACAAACTGAGAGATGAGTGGAGAAGAAAGAGAAGCATACCATTTTTTGAATGGTTGTAGTGGTTACGAATCGGGCTGTGAACCTTAAGGTCAGCGGTTCGAAACTACCAGCCGCTCCGCGGGAGAAAGATGAGGCTTTCTACTCCCGTAAGGATTTACACCCTCGGAAACCCTGTACAGGGTCGCTATGGGTCGGAACCAACTCGACGGCACTTAACAACAACAACATAGATATATAGATGGAAAAATATAAATACTATAGACTAAGACAAGCAGTTAACTGATACTAAATAAGATTCATAAATTGAGTACATAACTCAGGAGCTATGTATATTGGCATTCACTTCCTCAAACACTGCTGGATTCAACAATGCATACCCACCAATCCCTGCCTCAATTAAATTAAAATACTTTATTTTCTCTTTGGAGGATTTTTTCCCATCTCCCTATAAGAATAATCAACTTTTAATTTGTTAATATGAGTATTTTATTCTCTATTAAAAGTATTCTAACCTCGCCAACTTTTCTATCACTTTACACTTAATTTCTGCTCAAACCAAGATAATTTGATTTACTTCCCTTGCACACTACTTTTGTGCTCATCCCATATTACTTCTTTTGACACAGTTGAAATCTCTTCATTGTTTCCATACCTGTCTTGACTACCAATATTAATTTTATCCACTCATTCAGCAAATATTTATTAAGTGATTAGCAATTACTAGGAGTCCTGGTGTGGCACTGTGGGCTAATGCGCCAGACTGCAAAGCCATTTGAACTGCAAGGTTGGCAGATCAAGCTCACCAGTTGCTCCTCATAAACCCTATACAGGGTCTCTGTGGTTTGGAATTGACTCAATGGCACTTCATAACAACAACAACAACAAGAAGTAAGTAGTAAATCTATAAAATGTATATTAGGAAAAAAACTTGAGTACCTATTAAGAACTCTGATGTTTTACCAACTTATGATAGCTTATAAAACTATGATTTCCATTTTTAAATGCCTGAGGCTTTTATGCTTAAATATCAGCCTAACTATAAAATGCTGGTTAATTAATTAGGAATTAATAACTGATTAAAATTAGTGTTCCCTGTTTTATTATTGTTTTCATATGCTTATTTTAGCAACTGTATATGCATTTTTACAAAATGTCCTTACTAATCCTGAGGTGGCATTGTGAGATAAAGCACTAGACCACAAGATCTGTTTGAACCAAAAGGTCAGTGGTTCAAATTCATCAGTCACTCATTGAAAACTCTATACTAGACCCCCCTATGAGTCGGAATTACTCAAGGGCCCTTAACAACAACAATCTGTTCAGCAAGTAAAATATTAATGTGCCTTTGTGAAAAGTATTCTTATATCAGTTCTTGAAATATAATTCAGTTTCTATTACTTTGGGGGCTTCAAATATAAATCTAACATGGTAAGACTAGATAGTTAATATTCTTTGTGGCATCCAGATTCCAAAAAGTATCTTTTGAAAGTTGATTTTTATTTGCTTTTAGATTAATTCATTAAAATATTGTCATGTACAACTTGGTTAAAGCCATCACTAGTCATGGTACCATTGTTGTTGTTGCCCTGTATAGGGTTTCCGAGGGTGTAAATCTTTACGGGAGTAGAAAGCCTCATCTTTCTCCAGCGGAGCAGCTGGTAGTTTCGAACCACTGACCTTAAGGTTCGCAGCCCGATTCGTAACCACTACGCTACCAGAGCTCCATTGTTACTATATACAAAGGTGAGTCAAAAATTATCCACACTCTGGCTGTAAAATTTGTTTTCATAAAGTTTTAGAAAAAACAAATACATTTTTTGACATAATCTCTTGCTTCTCAATACATTTTGTCCATTTGTCAACAAACTTTCATATCCCCTTATTAAAAAGAGTTTTAGGCTGAGCTGTGAGCCGCAAATTCACCACTGTCTTCACTTCATCAGAAGTGAATCTTTGTCTTTGAAGAGCTGCTTTCAGGGGACCAAACAGGTGAAAATCCAAAGAAGTAAGATCAGGATTATAGGAAGGATGCTTTAACACCTCAAATTGAAGTTTTTGCAATATGTCAACAGTGTGGGCAGAGGTGTAGGGACATGCATTATTAGTTAAGATCACAAAGCTCATGGATAGAAGACTTCTGCATTTAATCTGAAGTGTAGGTTTCAGCTCTTCAGTGAGCATCTCACTGTAATGATGGTGGTGGTGGTTATGAGCAACCCTGTATAGAGTTTCTGAGGCTGTAAATCTTTACAGGAACAGAAAACTTCATTTTTCTCCCATGGTATGGCTGGCAGTGTCAAACTGCTGACCTTGAGGTTAGCAGTCTGACTCATAACAACTACCGTACCAGACCGCCTTATCTCCCTGTAATGAGCAGTGTTGATTGTTGAAGATTTTTCCTAATAGTCTTCCAACACTGGTCCTTGAGAACACTGTAAGCACCCATTTTCCAACTGATGGTTGATTTTGAACGTTTTCTGGGTTGACGCTTGAAAATGTTTTCTTTTCATACTTTCAGGCTCATAGTGATAAATCCATGTCTCATCACCAAAAATGATTTTCTATAAGAACTTTTCACCTTCTTTAGAGTGTCCGCCCAAATTTTGTTTGCAGGTGTCCAAACACTTCTGTTAATATTCTTCTGGAGTTGTTTTGGGAACCATCTCGCATAAACTTTTCGAAACCCAAGTCTGTCATACATTATTTCATAGGCAGAACCATGAAGAGTTGCAAATGACTTCCATATAAACCACTGTCACCTATTTGACAAAAATCATTTCATGTTCATACTCAGTGTTGTCATCAGCAACATTATTATTTTAATAAATCTGTATTATTGATAATATTTTACTTACCCTTATGTGTATGTTTGTATGTATAGGTGCCATGGTATGGCACTGTAGTACAAACACTGGACTGCAAGATCAGTTTGAACCACCAGGTGTTCTTCAGAAACCCTATACAGGGATGCTATGCACCAGAATGTACTTCAAAAACAATAACATATATATGTTTTTGTCATTTATATTGATATATCAATATATCAATTATAGCTCCACTCTCCATCAGATAATCTACTTTTTAGACAAGAGAGTATCCTTTGGCAGGTTGTCTGAATGAATGCTCATTTATGTGGAAATAATAAGCTCTCGAATTTCAATGAGCACTAGTCATAAAAGAATTATTATTAGAAAACATCATGCTGAGCAAAATAAGTCAGAGAGAAAAAGACAAATATTGTATGATCTCACTTATATGAAATAAGCAAATACATAGAAATCAAAGATCGTTAGTGGTTACCAAGGGTGGTGGAGGGATAAATGAGGAGATTTTGCTTTGTTGTTGTTTGGTGCCATTGATTCAATACTGAATCATAGGGACCCTATGCAGAACAGAAAACAACACTACCCAGCCCTGGGCCAACCTGACAGTCTTTTCTATGCCTGAGCCCATTGATATTGCCACTGTGCCAGTTCCATATTAATGGTCTTTCTCTTTTTCTCTGATGCTTCACATGACCAAACAAGATATCCTTCTCCAGGAACTGGCTCCTCCTGGTAATATTTACTAAGTAAGAGAGACAAAGTCTGGCTATCCTAGCTTCCAAGGAGCACTCTCGCTGTACTTCTTCCAACACAGATCTGTTTGTTCTTTTGGCAGTCCATGGTAGTTTCAATATTCTCCTCTAACACCATAACTCAAATGCATTCAATTCTACAGTTTTCCTTATTCACTGTCCAACTTTCATATTCAAATGAGGTTATTGAAATTGCCATGGCTTCGGTCAGGTGCATCTTAGTCCTCAAACTGACATTTTGCTCTTCAAAACTTTAGAGAGGACTTGTGCAACAGATTTGCCTAATGCAAAACATCATTTGATTTTTTTTTACTTCAGCTTCCATGAGTGTTGATGGTTGATCCGAACAAAATGAAGTCTTTTACAATTTTAAGCTTTTCTCCATTTATATGCATTGTGTTTATTGGTCCAGTGGTGAGGATTTTGTTTTCTTTACATTGAGATGCAACCCATACTGCAGGCTGTAGTCTTTGATCTCCATCAGTAAGTATTTTAAGTCCTCTTTGCTTTCAACAGTAAGGCTGTATCACCTGCATTTTACAGATTGGTAATGAGTCTTCCTCAAATTCTAAAGCTAAGTTTTTCTTCATATAACCCATCTTCTCAGATTATTTGCTTAGCATACAGATTGAATAAGTATGGTGGTGAAAGAATACAACCCTGATACACACTTTCCTAATTTTAAATCATTCAGTGTTGCCTTGTTCTGTTTGAACAACTGCCTCTTGGTCTATGTACAGGTTCCTCCTCAACAAAATTAAATAGTCCAGAACACTCACTCTTCATAATGTTGTCCATACCTTGTCATGATCCACACCACTGAAAGCCTTTGAGTATTCAACAAAGCACAGGTAAGCATCTTTCTGATATTCTGCCAGATCCAGCAGGTGTCAGCAATGAGATTTGTCATTTCGCCTTCTTTTCTGAATCCGACTTGTACCTCTGGAAGCTCTCTTACAGTGTTTGGTTGCAATCATTTTTTTTTTTTTTTTTTTTGATTATCTTAAGTAAAGCTTTGCTTGCATAGGATATCATTGATATTATCTGATGATGTCCGCTTTCTGTCGGGTCACCTTTCTTTGGAATAGGCACACATGCAATCTTTTCCAGTCAGTTGGCCAGGTAGTTATGTTCCAAAATGTCTTGGCATAGATGAGTGAGTGCCTCCAGTAATGCATTAGTTTGTTGAAAAATTTCAATCTGTATTCTATCTATTGCAGGTGCCTTGGTTCTTTGCCAATACCTTCAATACACCTTGGACTTTTTCCTTCAGAATTATTGGCTCTTGATCACATGCTACCTCTTGAAAATGATTGAACATCAACTATTTCTTTTGGGTACAGTGACTCTGTATATTCCTTCCATCTTCTTTTGATGCTTTCTGCATCATACAATATTTTGCCCATATAATCCTTCAAAACCACAAGTCAATGCTTGAATTTTTTCTTCAGTTCCCTCATCTTGAGAAATGCTGAGCATATTCTCCCTTTTTCATATTTTAACTCCAGGTCTTTGCATATTTCATTATAATATTTGACTGGTTCTCTCAAGCTGACCTTTGAAATTTTCTGTTCAGCTCTTGTACCTCCTCACCTATCCCATTTGTTTTATCATCTCTATGCTGGAGAGCAAGTTTCAGAGTCTCTTCCAACATCCCTTTTGGTCTTTTCCTTTTTTGTTGTCTTCTTCATGACCTTTTGCTTTCTTCCTGTATGATGTTTTTGATGTCATCTCACAAGTTTTCTGGTCTTTGATCTTTAGTGTTTAATGCATCAAATCTTTTCTTCAGATGATCTTTATATTCAGGTGATATATATTCAAGGTGGGAGTCCTGGTGTGGTGCTGTGGGTTAATGCACTGGAATGCAAAGTTGGTTTGAACCATAAGATCAGCAGTTGAGATTCACCAGCTGTTCCTAAAAAACCCATACAGGGTCACTATGAGTCAGAACTGACTCGACAGCACTTAACAACAACAACAATATTCAAGGTCAAATTTTGTCTCTCCTGGACTTGTTTTAATTTTCTTCAGCTTCAGTCTGAATTTGCATATGAACAATTGATGGCCTATTCCACAGTCTGCCCCTGACCTTGTTTTGGCTGGTGATATGGAGCTCTTCCACTGTCTCTTTCCTCAGATACAGTCAATTAAATTTCTGTGTATTTCATCTAGTGAGGTCCATGTGTATAATCATCTTCTATGTTGTTTAAAAAGGTATTTGTAATGAAGAAATCAATGCTCTTACAAAATTCTATTATGCAATCTCCAACATTGTTTCTATCACCAAGACCATATAGTCCAATTACTGTTGTTAGGTGCCATCGATTCTGTACCGAATCATAGGGATCTTATGCAAAACAGAACAAAATTCTGCCTAGTCCTTAGCCAACTTGATAGTCTTTGCTATGTCTGAACCCATTGATGGGCTTTGTTTCCAACCTTTGCATTCCAACACCCATAATTATCAATACTTCTTGATTGCATGTTTGATCAATTTCAGACTGAAGGAATTAGTAGAATTTTTCAATTTCATCATCACTGGCTTTATTATTTGGTGTGTAAATTGAATAATAGTAGTAGTAACTGATCTTCCTTGTAGGCTTATGGATATTATCCTATCACAGACAGCATTGTACTTCAAGATCTTATATTGAAATGTTCTTTTTGATGATGAATGCAATGCCATTCTTCTTCAATTTGTCATTCTCAATATAGTAAGCCATTTGATTGTCAGATTCAAAACGGCAAATACCAGTCCATATCAGCTCACTAATACCTAGAATACGGATGTTTATGTGTTCCATTTAATTTTTGACAATTTCCAATTTTCCTAGGTTCATACTTCATACATTCCATGCTCCAGTTATTAACGGATGTTTGCATCTGTTGCTCTTCATTTTGAGTTGTGCCCCATCAGCAAATTAAGGTCTCAAAGGCTTTACTGCATTCACGTCATCACGGTCTACTCGACCTTGAGGAAGCAGCTCTTCCCCAGTAGCATTTTGAGTGCACTCCAACCTGAGGGACTCATCTTCTGGCACTATATATGACTATATTCTGGTGCTCTACATCATATTTTAATATTCAGTATTCTGGTGCTGACAGTGTTCCGATGATATTCATAACATTTTCAGTGACTAAATATTCAGAAGTAGCCTATTGCTCCTTCTTCCTAGTCTCTTTCTCTGGAAGTTCAGCTGAAACCTGTGCACTGTGGGTTTCCCTGCTGGTATTTAAAATGTCCATGACATAGCTTCCAGAATCACAGTAACACGCACACCACCACTTATGGCAAACTGACAGACCAGTGGTGGAAAGTTTTGTTAGAAGGCATTTGATATGTCAATTATGTTGTACTGATTTGGAAAAAGGTAGTGAGAATGGTTATACATCTTGAAAATCTAATGAATGTCATTGAATTGTACTTGCAGAAATTGCTAAAATGACACCTGCTTTGTCATGTATATTTTCACTATGATAAAATGGAGAAAGGGAATTGTTTTGCTTTGTCAGTCTCTTGAGTGTCAGAAATACAAATAAATCAAAACACTGTGCTATTTAATTCTAGAGGAAATCTTTTTTGTTCATTGTTTACAAAAATCCGTTCAAATGAATTAAACATAGGTCTTTACTATTTAAAAGTATGATTCTTTTTTTAATTTGGAAAAGCAGTCTTAGGACAATAAAAAAGGAAAATATTCAACTATAAATGAACAATAAATGGATTTTTAATTTATTAAATTGAAAATAGAAACAAGGAGGTTGGGGAAACTCATCAAAATAAAATGGATCTTTTCCTTTACACAGGTACAACTACAGTACTTCAGGTGATTATTTTACATTTAAGCTTCCAGTAATGAAAGGCATACATTATTTGTGATGCTACAATGATTCTTCAGTTTGAAAAAAACTCCAATTGATGTTAATAGATTAATAGAAACATAATTTATTTGTCTTCAGATGTTTATTCATATGTTTATTCTTTGGCTCCCTGAGGATGTTTTCTTCCTGCTACATAGAAAAAAACCCTCTTCTCATCTGTCAGTTTGCCAACCTGTGTTGGCTTGTGTGTTACTGTATGAGCAATGCCATAAGTGGTGGATCAGTTCTTAAAATAGCTCTCAAATTATCTGAGAGATCTGTAGTTGAATGTGTAAAATAAACAGGCGTTTAGTGCCACTTACTCTACAAAGCTGTCCAAGACGATTTGAAACCTACAAGAGCAAACTAATGGAAGAGAATCCTACTACAGTAGCATTTTGTAAAATGGAAAATAGAATAGTAGTAATTAACTTTACGTACAAGAGAAACACAAACCTGCTGTTATAGTAAGGAAAATTATCTCATTTATCAGGGTAGACTCATGGTTGCTTATTTCATTCAATGAATAGTTATGTTACTGTCATTTATTTTGATGTTTGCATTATGCTACATTTGGCCAGTGAGAAGCCTGTCAACATGATTCTGTAATCTTTTGACATATTCCATAATTTTTTTAGAATTTATTTAATTTCTGACATCTTTACTTTCCATGTCCCAACCTTGAAATCAGTGACTTCTCTCCAATAATCATTGGTCCTTTCAGTGAAAAATGGTTTCTCAAAATCAAGGTCAGTGTGTAAAATGTGCTCATAGCTATTCAAGTGTCACTATTCCTAAACTGTCCTGGGGAACAGAAGTAGAGAATGTATGCATTTATATAGATGTGTGTGTATAAATCTCTATATTTGTGTCAGTGTTGTTATTGCTAGGTGCCTTCCTATTGGTTCTGACACACAGTGACCCTATGCACAACAGAACAAACACTGCCTAGTCCTGTGCCATCCTTACAATTGTTATGTTTCAGCCCCTGTTGTTTCCATGGTGTCAATCCATCTCATTGGGAATCTTTCTCTTTTTCATTGATGCTCCACTTTATCAGTCATGATGTCCTTCACCAGAGGCTGGTTCCTCCTGAGAACATGTCCAAAGTACAGGTGATGAAGTCATGGCAACCTCTTTTATAAGTGGCATTCTGCGTGTATTTCTTCAAGGAAAACTTTATCTGTTCTTCTGGCAGTCAGTCCATGGTATTTACAATATTCTTCACCAGCACCATAATTCAAATGCATCAATTCGTCTAAGGTTTTTGGTATTCTATGTCCAATTTTCATGTGCATATAAGTCTATTGAAGATACTATGGCTTGGATGAGGTACACCTTCATCCTCAAACTGATATCTTTGCTCTTCAACACTTCAAAGAGATATTTTGCAGCACATTTGCCTAATGCAATTAGTTGTTTGATTTCTTGACTGCTGCTTCCATGAGTGTTGTGTATCCAAGCAAAATGAATTATTGGACAACTTCAATCAACTTTCCATTTAGTATGATGTTAGTTATTGGTCCAATGGCGAGGATTTTTGTTTTCTTTATATCATAGTACAATCCATACTGAAGTCTTTGATCTTCATCAGTATTTCAAAACCTGTTCAGTTCCAATAAACAAACATATGTCATCTGCATATTACAGTTGTTGATGAGTCTTCCTCCAATCCTGATGCTGTTCTTCTTCATAAAATCCAGCTTCACAGATTAGTTGCTCAACATACAGATAAAATAAACATGGTGAAATGATAAAACCCTGCCTCATACCTTTCTTGATTTTAAATTTTGCAGTATCCCCTTGATCCATATGAACAATTGTCTCTTTGTCTCTGTACAGGTTCCTCATGAGCTCAGTTAAGTGCTCTGGAATGCCCATTTTTCATAATGTTATCCATAGTTCGTTATGAGTCACAAAGGCAACTGTCTTTGCATAGTCAATAAAACACAAGTAAATATCTCTCTGGTATTCTCGGCTTCCAGCCAAGATCCAGCTGACGTCATCAATGATATCCCTTGTTCCACATCCTCTCCTGAATTCAGCTTAAATTTCTGACCACTGGAGTGCAGGTGTGGCAGTGTTGAATAAGCACTGGATGGCTAACTACAAGGTTGGAAGTTCAAACTTACCAGCTACTCCTTGGAAACCCTAAACAGGGTCACTATGAGTCAAAACTGCTCAACAGCACTTAACAACAACAAAAATATATAATATATGGTATATAGTAAGGAGCCCTGGTAGCTTAGTGGGTTATGAATTGGATTGCTAACTGCAAGGTGAGTAGTTCAAATCTATCAGCTGTTCCATGTGAGAAAGACGAGGCTTTCTGTTCCTGTAAAGGTTTATAGCCTAGGAAATGTTATTCAGGGACACTGTGAGTCTTAACAGGCTATATAGCATACAACAACAACCACCATCACTTGTCAGTGTACTGCTGCAACCTTTTTTGAATTATCTTAACAAAATTTTACTTGCATGTGATATTAATATTGTTTGATGGTTTCCTTATTCTGTTCAGTCACCTTTCTTTGAAATGGGTACAAATATGGATGTCTTCCAATTCATTCACCAGATAGCTGTCTTCCAAATTTTTTGGCATAGATGAGTGAGCGCCTCCCTCACTGCATCAGTTTGTTGAAACATTTCAATTTGTATTCCATTAATGCACAGAGTCTAGTTCTTTGCCAATGTTTTCAATGCAGCTTCATCCTCTTCTTTCAATATTATCAATTCTTGATCATATAGTACCTCTTGAATTGGTTGAACATCAGCCAGTTGCTTTGGGTAAAGTGACTATTACTTCTATCTTCTTTTAATACGTCTGCATCATTCAATATTTTGCCAATAGAATCTTTCAATATTTCAGGTTGAGTTTTCAGTTTCTTCTCCAGTTCTTCAGTATGAGAAATGTTAGGCATGTTCTTCTTTTTTGGTTTTCTAATTCCAGCTCATTGCACATTTCATTATAATATTTGACTTTGTCTTCATGAGCCTACCTTTATGATTTTCTATTCAGCTCTTTTATGTCATAATTCTTTCCAGTTGTTTTCACTTTTCTAAGTTCAAGAGCCAGTTTCAGAGTCTTTTCTACCTGCGTTTTGGTCTTTTCTTTATTTCCTGTCTTTTTAATGAATTTTTGCTTTATTTATGCATGATGTTGTTGATGTCATTCCTTAACTTCTTCTGGTCTTAGTAACTAGTGAATCAAATCTGTTCTTGAGATGGTCTCTAAACTCAGGTGGGATATATTCAAGGTCATATTTTGGCTTTTGTGGAGCTGTTTTAATGGTCTTCAGCTTCATCCTGAACTTGCATCTGAGCAATTGATCATAGTTGGTCCCTGGCATTGCTTTGGCTAATAATATTTAGCTTCTTTCTCTGGTAGTGTAGTGGTTACGAATAGGGCTGCTAGTCTCATGGTCAGCAGTTTGAAACTACCAGCTGTTCCACAGGAGGAAGATGAGGCTTTCTGCTCTTGTAAAGATTTACAGCCTCGGAAATCCTGTACAGGGTCACTATGAGTTGGAACTGACTCCAAAGCACACAACGACAACAATCATCTCATATCACAGACGTAGTCGATTTGGCTCCTGAGTATTCCATCTGATGAATTCCACATGCATAGTCATGATGTATGTTGTTTAAAAAAAAAAAAAAAGGTATTTGCAGTGAATTAGTCAATGGTCTTGCAAAATTCTCTCAAGGGATTTCCAGCTTCATTTCCATCACCAAGGATATATTTTTCAACTACCAAACCATCTTCTTTCTTTCCAACTTTCATATTCCTATCGCCAGTAATAATCAATGCACCCTGATTTAATATTTGAACAATTTCAGACTAAGAAGTTGTAGAGTTCTTCCATTTCATCATCATTGGCTTTAGTGGTTAGTGTGTTAATTTGAGTAACAGTGGCATTAACAGGTCTTTTGTGTAGGTGTATGGCTATTATCCTATCACAGACAGAATTGTACTTCAAGAGAGGTCTTGAAACATTCTTTTAAATGATGACTACAATGTCATTCCTCTTGAATTTGTCATTCCATAGTAAACCACACAATTTTCTGATTCAAAATTGTTAATATGGGTCCATTTCAGCATATTAATGCCTAGAATATCAATCTTTATATGATCCCTTTCATTTTTGACAACTTCCAATTTTCCTTGATTAATACTTTATACTTTCCACCTTCTGATTCTTAATGAATGTTTGCAGCTGTTTCTCTTCATTTTGAGTTGTGCCACATCAGCACATGAAAGCCCTGAAATCTTTTGTTTCATCCACGTTATCATGGTCAGCTCTACTTTGAGGAGGTAGCTCACCGCTAGTCTATTTTGAGAACATTTCAGTCTAAGAGGCTCATTTTCCAGCACTATGTTCCCTTGTTATTAATAAGGTGGTCCGCCATTGAGAAGTGGTCCTCTTCTCCATCTTCCTGAAAGCTCAGCTGAAACCTGTCCACCATATGTGACTCTGCTGGTATTTAAAACACCTGTGGCATAGCTTCCAGAATCACAGCAAAACACAAGCCACCACAGTACGACAAAATGACAGATGAGTGGTAAATCCAGTATATAGGAGACTTAGTGTGGTGTGGTAGGATAAGCACTGGACTGCTAACTGCAAGGTTGCCAGTTCAAACCTATCAGACACTCTTTGGAAACCCTATACAGGGTCCTTATGAGTTGGAATTGACTCAACACTTAACAACAACAAATAATAATATAGTATATAGTATTTGTTGTT
>NW_006408537.1:12732847-12738088 GCF_000296735.1 Chrysochloris asiatica
AGAGTCATGGAGACTGATGTTCACATGTTCCATTAGTCCACTGGACTAATTGACTACAAGCATCTTCCATTTTCATCACTATTCTTTCTTTCACACATGAACCTACTATGGCTACTAATTAGCTTTTACAATCCCAAATGCTACTAACCAAAGCAGGATATAGAATATAGTCTTTGTGGACTACGTAATATCAAGGCTATACAGTTTTATAGGAGCAGAAAGCTTCATCTTTCTCACATGGAATTACTGGAGTATTCCAATTATATACCTTCTGGTTAGCAGTCAGATACATAGCCCACTACACTACCAGGATTCCTTATACAGTATGCATTATGTATTAAATATTATGTACTATATATTCTATATTATGTGATGCATAGTATATGTTGTTTCCAGATTTTATTGTGTCTGTAATTGTAGCATGTCTGTAAATTGACATCTGATTATTCAAAAAATTTACCTTTCTCCAGACTACCTTATACCTTTCCCTTCCACTGACTTTAAACACTATTAACATTCACATTGTTGTTGTTAAGTGCTAATGAGTCTTTCCCAGCTCATAGCAACCCTGTATAGGGTGTGAGGAGTGGCTGGTGAATCTGAACTGCCAATCTTTAGGTTCAAACTGATTTTGTGGTCTAGTGCTTAACCTACAGTGCCACACCAGGACTCCAAACTACATATAGATTCCTAAATATTCCAGTCTCCTTTTCATTAGGCATTAGCATATGCTAGTCCCCCTTGTTGAGATATCATAATCTGGAGAAATATCCAGTACCCACCTCCTTCCTAATGCAGGTTTGCAACCCAGTCTAAGGGACCAGGAAAATCTCCAAGTATACCCTGTTGGTGTTGTAAAGTGCTGTCGAGTTAGTTCAAACTCATAGTGACCCTGTATATGGTTTCCAAGGAATGGCTGGTGGGTTTGAGGCATTAACATTGCAGTTCAAACTAACCTGTGGTCCAGCGCATTAACCCACATTGCTACATCCTGTATTTGCCTCATTTAGTACCTATTACATTCTTAAATTGACTTATTTACCCAGTTCTTCCACCAGATTATAAACTGTGTCTTAGTTATTTTTATATTTCTGACACTGTCCACAGTTTCTGATATAATTAGTTGTTTAGTGCCAACAAGTTAGTTCTGACTCATATTGACCCTGTATAGAGTTACTGAGGAATGACTGGTGAGATTGAACTACCAACCTTAACATTCAGACTGACCTTGCAGTCAAGTGCTCCTCCTACATTACCACACCAGGACTCTCTGGTGACTTATGATAGGCCCTAATAAATCATGTGTTAAATAAAGAAATTGGACAGGAGAAAACAAAACTCCTCACCACTGGACCAATAAAGAACTGTCTTATCAATGGATTGAAGTTGTTAAGGACTTCATTCTTCTTGAATCAACTATCAACACTCATGGAAGCAGCAGTCAAGAAATCAAACGACATATTGCATGAGGCAAATCTGCTGCACAAGACATTTTTGAAGCGTTGAAGAGCAAACATGTCAGCTTGAAGACTAAGGTGTGTCTGACACAAGCCATGGTATTTTCAATAAACTCTTATGCATGCAAAACTTTGAGCTTTGTTGTTGGAGGAGAATATTGACACTACCATGGGCGTCCAAAAGAACAAATGGAAGAAGTGCAGCCAGAATGTTCCTTGGAGGACAGGATGGCCAAATATCATCTCTCATACTTCGGACATATTGTCAGGAAGGACAAGTCACTGGAGAAAGATATTGTGTTTGGTAAGGTGGAGGGTCAGAGATAAAGAGGAAGACCCCCAGAGAGATGGATTGGCAAAGTGGCAACATCGATGGACTCAAGCATGGCAACAATTGTGAGGTTGACCCAGGACCAGTCAGTGTTTTGTTCTGTTGTGCATAGGATCACTATGAGTTGGTACCAACTCAATGACAAAACAACAAAAACAACAACAATTCTGTCTGATATCAGCTTTTAGTACTCACCAGGAATTAACAAAATACAAATCAAAACGTTTCAACAAACCGATCCAACACAGGAGCTCACTTGTCTGTCAAGAAATTTTGAAGATAGCTACCAGGCCACTGGACTGAAAGAAATCCATATTTGTGCCTATTCCAAAAAAAGGTGACCCAATGGAATGCACAAATCACCAAACAATATCATTAATATCACATGCAACTAAAATTTTTCTGAAGATAGTTAAAATACTGTTGCAGGTGTACATTAACAGGGAAATATCAGAAATTCAAGCTAAATTCAGAACAAAATGTAAAACAAGGGATATCACTGTTGATGTCAAATGGATCTTGACTAAAAGTAGAGAACACTGGAAAGATGTTTACTTGTGCTTTATTGATGAGGTAAAAACATTCAATTGTGTGGATCATAACAAACTATGAAGAACATCATGAATAGATATTCCAGAACACTTAATTTTGCTTATGAATAACCTGTACGTAGGTAGACCAAGAGGTATTCATTTGAATAGAACAAGGGCACACTGAATGTTTTAAAATCAAAAAAGTTTTATATCATGGTTTTATCTATTCTTCATACTTATATATTCAATCTGTACACTGACCAACTAATCTGTGAAGATGGATTATATGAAGAAGAACATAGCATTAGAATTGGAGGAAGAGTCATTTAGAAACTGTGATATGTAGATGATACAATCTTGGTTTCTGGAAGCAAAGAGTACTAAAAATACTTACTAGTGAAAAATCAAAGACTACAGCCTTCAGCATGGATTGTACATCAATGTAAAGAAAACAAAAATTATCACCACTGGACCAACAAATAAAATTATAAATGAAAAAAAAGATTGAAGTTGTCAAAGACAACTTGGGTCCACAATCAACATTCTTGGAAACAGCAGTCAATAAATCAAAAGACATACTGCATAAGGCAAATCTGCTGCTTAAGACCCATTTAAAGTGTTCAAGAACAAAGATATTAATTTGAGAACTAAGTTGTACCTGACCCAAGTCAAGATATTTTCAATTGCCTCATATGCATGTGAAAGTAAAACAATGAATAAGGAAGACCTGAGAAGAATCTATGCATTTGTATTGTTGTGTTGGAGAAGACTATTTAAAGTAGCAAAGACTGCTAGAATAACAAACAAATCTGTCTTGGAAAAAGTGTATCCAGAATGCTCTTGAGAAGGTAAAATAGTCACATTTTGTTTCTCAAACTTTGGACATGTTATCAGAATGGACCAGTCCCTGGAGAAGGACATCATGCCTGGTAAAGTAGAGGGTCATCCAAAAAGAAGAAGATACTCAACGAGATGGATTGACACAGTGACAACAACAATGGACTCACATGTAACAATTTTGAGGATGGTGCAGGACTCAGCAGTGTTTCAATCTGTTGTGAATAGAATTGTTATAAGTCATAACCAACTTCTTGGTACCTAAAAACAACGATTAGAATAGCAACCATTTTTAATACTTGGTAGAGAACATTTAGTATGAGATACCTGTGCAAATTAGAAGGGAACAAGCCACAAGAAAAGAAACTAACAAAATGTATTTTTGTTTGTTGTAATTGTTGATATCCAAATCTAACTCATATTATAACTATTCAAATGACTACTGAGTTGGATTTATACAACCATCAGCTTGTAAATTACTATTATTAAAGTAGACCACAAATGTCTTAAGCATTTATTTAGCCAGTTCAGATACTATCTTTGAGCAATAAAAAAGCTTAAGGTAAATATTTACATAATGTTCTAACAGAATATTGCTCATTCTCAAATTGCTTTTTGGAGCTAGTATAAATGGATTTAAAAGTTATTGAAATTTATAATGTAAACTGAAATAGTATCAGGTCTCCCATCTCTAATTCTTTTCAGTTACTAAAACCTAAACATGTAGATTCGCTCTCACAGAGGTCTGGACTGTTTTTGACCAAGCCAGAAAACACATTCTGAATGAATGAGTGGATTTTAAAATTAAATTTACCCAAGATCGAACAGTCCATCAGCACTCAGCCTCTCACCATGTAGCACACTTTCTTCCCCACTTCACAGTCATGTGCCTTGGTGATATGGGTAGGCTTGACTTCCTGAATCCAGTCCAGTTTTTCTTTAACAGACATAAATCCCTATTGTGAATCTCAGTGGCTTGAATTTGGCTTAGGTACGCCACTGGATCTTACCAGCTCTTGCCCTATATTCATTCTCCAGCCCCAAAATGAGACAATGACTTCTCCATATGCCCTTGGAGTTTTATTTTTTATTTAAGGCCTAATTATAGGTGAAAATTAGCTCCACTGATTTGGTTCCATTAACCACTAATCCATTGATGAAGTACCAACATTCTTTTCTACTAACTACAATTAATGGACACTGAACTATAAATTATTTCCCAGATTGATTCTTTCAGGTAGATAAATTTCCTTTCTCTTTATCTCCCATCATTTATATTTTTCTCTCACTGAAGATAAAAGTATAAGACTGTGTGACTTGGGATGTACTAGTCAATAATAGAAAACATGAAAATTCCTTGTTTCCTTTCTACAACCTTTAGTTGCACAGACAGAGACCTTAATAATAGACCCACTTGGATTCCTAAAGACAACTTCCTGAGTTGATGTAAAATTAGTTATTCTTGTACTGATTCTGACCACCACATGGACTCCTTCCAGAGTACAAATAAAGTACCAGAGTTAGTTCTCAGCCAGTCTGATGGTGCTTTATGAAGACCTAAAAGTATCAATCTTAAGTATCTCTTGCCTTACATGCTTTTTTTTTTCTTCTTGCTTTCAATTACAGAGTCCTCAAAACCATTCCTGTCAAGCTGACAGTGACCCTGTAGGACAGAGGAGAACTGTCCCAGAGGGTTTCCAAGTATGTGACCTTTATGGAAGCAGACTGCCACATTTTTCTTCACTACAGCAGCTGGTGGGTTCAAACAACTGACCTTTCAGTTAGCAGCCAAGTACTTTAACCATGGTGCCACCAGGGCCCCTAATAACAGATTACTCAATTGATACACTGTTTGCCATATGCCTATGGAATTTTATTTGACCCTCACAAGATTTTCTATGTCTTCATCGTTGTGCCAAAGACATCTGAATTGTTTTTCTTGTGTTGTTTTTTTCAAGTTTTATTGTGAATTGAGTGAAAGTTTACAGAGCAAATGATCACAAATCATATACTTTGTTTCATTACAATGATTATAATCCCCTCCATGTACCATGAGTTAACAGTATTTCTCTCTATTCATTTT
>NW_006408537.1:12739713-12748730 GCF_000296735.1 Chrysochloris asiatica
CCATTCCAAAGAGAGGTGATCCAACAGAATGTGGAAATCATTGGATAATATCTTTGATATTCCATGAGAGTAAAGTTTTATTAAAAGTAATACAGAAATGGCTGCAAGCATACATCGACAGAGAACTTCCAGAAGTTCAAGCTGGGTCCAGAAGAGGCCGTGGAACTAGGGATATCATTACTGATGTCCAGTGGATCACAGTTGAAATCAAAGACTATCAGAAAGATGTTTACCTGTGCTTTATTCCCGTACAGGGTCGCTATGGGTCGGACCCGACTCGAAGGCACTTAACAACAACAACAACATTGACTACGCAAAGGCTTTTGGATTATTTGCGAGATGGATTGGCAATGTGGCAGCATCAATGGGCTTGAGCATGGCAACAGTTGTGAAGTTGGCCCAGGACCCAGCAGTGTTTCATTCTGTTGTACAAAGGATCACTATGAGTCGGTATCAAGTTGATGGTACCTAATAACAGCAACAACAATTTCACTAAAGAGTCCTGGTGTGACACTGTAGGTTAATGCACTGGACTGCAAAGTCATTTGAACCACAAGGTTGAGAATCAAGCTTAACAACTGGTTTTTGGAAACTGCATATAGGGTCACTATGGTTCAAAACCCTGTCCACTCCTGTAAAGCTTTAAATTCTTGGATGCTGCTGTTGTTAATGCCATGGAGTCAGTTCCAACTCATAACAACCCTGTATAGGGTTTTGGAGGAGCGGCTGGTGAGCTTGAAATGCCGACTTGCTTGCGATTCAAACCTACCTTGCAGTGCAGTGTATTAACTCCCAGTGCCACACCAGGACTCCTGGAAACCATATGTAGGGTCACTGTAATTTGTCTGAATCTACTTGATGGCTGTAGGTTTTGGTTTGGGTTGTTTTTGTTCCATTACAAAATTTAAACAAGGATGATAACTGACTTATGTATTTTTAACTTATTTCCAAATAATAACAAATTATTTTATACCATGTTGGATGGTCTGATGGTGATTATCTACTTTCTCTATTATGTATATTTATAAATTTTCATAGTGAACCATGTAAGTCCTGGTGAGTCCTGGTGTGGCGCTGTAACATAAACAATGACCACAATTTCAATTTGAATGGCAAGGTCAGCGGTTCAAAGTCACCAGTCACTCCTCAGAAACCCTATACAGGGTCGCTATGGGTCAGAACTGACTCCACAGCACATAACAGCAACAGCATAGTGAACATAGGGTTACAGTATCATGAATTAGAAACAATTTTAGTGACTAGCTACTTTTACAATCTGTTTATTATCAAAGAGCAGTTCTGAAGGTATATTATTTACCAAATTATTCATTAATTTTGAATGTCATTTTAATAATGTCTTTAAAATTTGACTTTTTTAAAATTAGCAAATAGGAAATAAAATATTCTTCACTTATGTTATCCAAGTCACTTCAATAAATTATGTATATACACATTTTATCTTAGAAGACACATGAAGAACTTGTATAGCTCCAAGCTCTCTAATTGTTGCACAATTTGTATATGTGTTGGTTCATATGTATGTGTGTTTCTCTTGGTTTTTGTTATGACCCATGTAACAATTCCATTTTTTGTTTCAGAAACACAATAAACTCAAATTTTTCCAGCACAGAAATGTATCTCCAATTAGATCCCTCTTTGCTCAAATATGTTTTTGTGCCTTGGTGTCATGCTACCAAACCTATATTATGAAACTTTCCTATGAAATATGCCATTATTATGCTAATAATTCAAATGTGAATATTAAAAATCGTTGTGCTTTTCTTTAGAGAAAGCTCTCTAAATTGTATCGTTTGATCTCTATCTTTCTCTCTTTCTTTCTTTTCCTCTCTCTCACAGGCACACACACATCGGTCATAAAAAATTTAATGTCATATTTGTATCCCAATGTGGGCTAACATAAATTTATGTACTAACCTAAACAAACTATTTAAAGTTTTCCCCCACCTTATTTTTTCTTCACCTTTCATTTTTTATTTTATTCATATTTTTAAGTGTCATTTTTTATAATGAGAAAGAATTATTAAGTACATTTTGTTTCTATTTTTTAATCTCACATTATCTAAATTGTAATTTTACCTTTCCTATCTTCTCCTTGTTCAAGAGTACATCTTTATTAGAGAGTATCAGAACAAAATTATAAACTAAGGTGTCCTTTAAGAAACTTATGGCCTCATGATATTGAAAATAAAAACATGGTTTTCTTCCTTTAATGAATGACACGGGTGTCTTGTTTTATAGACACATTTGTGGTTCTAATAGTATAAGAACACTTTGATTTGTCCCATAGAACATGAACACATTCTGTTTGTACTAAATTATTATTATGCAATGCCAATGCTATGTACCAGACTTTACTCCAATATTTACACTCTGTTTACTCCATTATGTATGGAGGAGGTGCTACAAGTATTTAGGGTCATGTCAACTTTCTATTGTGTCTGAGTTATGATTTTAGGTGGAGCTGGTCCAGAGTAATTTTGCAGTTGCAAAAGGCTGGCTTTTACTCATTATTTGCCCATTAAAGCACCTCTTAAAATTATTGCAGTGAATAGTTTACATGTTTCATTAGGCACTAAGCATCTGGAAGAACTGTTAACTTACTCATTTTGATATATTTTAGTGCTGGGACAGGATATATAACAAAGTTGGTTCTTCAGAAACATTGTTGAATTAATTTTTTAAAATAAAATATATCATAATTTTAGCTAACATCCAACCAAGACCTTGGAAAATGAGACAATTTATGGCACCTCTTTTATTAACTGCTTTAAATTTCAGACTCCATCAATTGTGTGGGTATTCAACCCTCCAATAAAGTTTCCCTACAAATATAATCTAAAATTTTAATGCAAAAACAGTATTTTATCTCCTCCAAATTACCACCTTGGAAATTATGCACTTATATAAGTTGAAGCGCCATTATTTCAAATATCTTGGCAAATTAAATCTGTTACAATAAAAGAATATATTATATCGTCTATATAAAGCCTAACCATATGGGATTATAAAAACAAATGAGAAAAAAATGTTTGCTCAAATATTCACAATCCAGTGGGAGAAACAAATACAGATAAAATGCTAATACAATATGATTATCAACAAGCTAGTGTGGAGCTGGGGGATAAGCACTGGACAGCAAGGATGATTTGAACAAAGTCGATTGTTCAAATTCACCAGCTACCACTTGGACACCATACACTGGGTCGCTATGAGTCAGAACCAACTTACCAGCACTTAACAAGAACAACAGCAACAATATCTACACTTATGATACCATTTTGGAGTAAGTTGTCCATCATGTTAATGAAGCAGGATTAGGGTGAGACACACCTTGAGTCTCCACCTTATTCATGTTTCCTTGGGTGTGTGATAAGCATCCAATTTATAGAAATGCTCTCACAAAGTTCCCTCTCTTGCTCTGGATTCTCTATCTGGTTCATCTTTGTCTGACCTTCAGTTCTTGGTACTTACCATCTGACTTGATTTACTGACTTTCACAGCTTCGTGAGCTGATGGCCACATAAGTTTTGCAGCCGTGTAAGAGGGGAAAATTCTCCCATTGGATGCCTGACCCACAGATTTAGGACTTGCCAGTCTGTACAATCATGTGAATAATTTCTGTAAGGGTTCATGGGTTCTGTGAGATGTTACAGTGAATTGCAGAAACTGGTGTGGTACTGTAGAATAACCACTGGACTCTGGTAGTGTAGTGGTTACGAATTCGGCTGTGAACCTTAAGGTCAGCAGTTCGAAACTACCATCTGTTCCACGGGAGAAAGATGAGGCTTTCTATTACCATAAAGATTTACAGCCTCGGAAACCCTGTTCAGACTCACTATGAGTTGGAACCGACTCCACAACACATAACAACAACAGCAGCTAACCACAAGGTTGATAATTCAAATCCACCAGCCACATCTCAGAAATTCTATACAGGGTTGCTATGAGTCCATGACACTTAACAACAACAAAGACAAGAGTAGAAGCCCTGGTGATGTTGTGAGCTAAGTGTTGAACTGCTAACCACAAAATCAGTGATTCAAATCCACCAGCTGCTCCACAGGAGAAAGATGGGGTTGTCTTCTCCTATAAAGTTTCAAGTTTGGAGACCCTAAGGAGCAGTTCTGCTCTGTGCTATAGGGTCACTGTGAGTTAGAATTGCCTCAGTGGCAGTGGGTTTGGATAAGGCAGCAGGGAGAGCACTGAGAGAAGGAGGAAGACTTGATATCTGAGAAGATGGAGTAGTACAGCACCACGTGCTTGGCTGGAAACTCTGTTGAAGGATAAATGAAAACAGATTTAGCTTTTATCTTAAATTTTTCAATGTGAAATATTTATTAAAAATAAACAAGGTAAGTTTCAAGCCAAAAACAGAAGTAGTTCTTTAAACAATCTGTAAAATAGTCAGCAAGAGCAATACCTTAAACTGAAGGTCAACAGTATACATGCTGTGGGTTAAATATGTGAAAAGAGAGATAATTTTGTGACCACCCATAAATATTTTCAAGCTAGGACAATGATATGGGTCATAAAAAATTACATTCCTGTTGCAAACCATTCACCTACATGGGTCAGGGAGGATTTTCTCTTTGCCTATATATTCATCATTTGATTTTTTTGTGTTATGTGGGGGTTACTTTCTCAAGCATGAAAGCACTTGTCGATAGCACCACAGATACATTACAGAATGCTGAAAAAGAAATTCTTAACATTTATAATTACTTTTAGACATCACAGTAACTGAACTAAATTAATTGTGAAGGTCACTCCTATGGCTGCGGTGTGGTTGAACCTACTTCATTGATGTCACTCTATCTCACAGTTTTTTATAAGATGTTATATCATTTAAACTAGATAAAAACTATGGTGAAAAATAAAGGCTGGCCTGGTTTTCTCAAGAAAAGAAGATTTGTTACATCTACACGTTAAAAGAAGAAACTCTTATGGTGCGGTGGGTTAAGCATTGGGTTGCTAACCACAGGTTGTCAAATCAAACCACCTGCCTTTCTTTAGGGGAAAAATGAGGCTGCCTGCTCTTATAAAGATTTACTGTCTCAGAAACCCTATATGGGGTAAACTTTTGTAAACTACTAAATAATAATTTCTTCTTTTAACATGTAGACGTAACCAATCTTCTTTTCTTGAGAAAACCAGGCCAGCCTTTATTTTTCACCATAGTTTTTATCTAGTTTAAATGATATATATAACATCTTACAAAAAAACTGTGAGATAGAGTGACATCAATGAAGTAGGTTAATAATAATTAGGAGCTCTGGTAGTGTAGTGGTTATGAATCAGGCTGTGAACCTTAAGGTAAGCGGTTCGAAACTACCAGCCACTCCGTGGGAAAAAGATGAGGCTTTCTACTCCCATAAAGATTTACACCCTCAGAATCCCTGTACTTGATCGCTATGGGTCGGAACCGACTCGACGGCACTTAACAACAACAAATAATAATTACCATTTTTTCAAAGCGTTAAAGGTATTCTAATGCAAGTTAAATATTTTTTGGTCAAAATTGAAAGATTTGTAATGATTGCTACAGAATGTGAAAATATTTACAGATTTTAACTTTCATGTCTTCCCTTTGTCAGTTGTGTTGTTGGCCCAAAGGCTTGTTCTCCCTTCTTGCCACTAGGAATGGAAGGAATACAGATTAGATAACGAAAGACTGAATAAATTTCATGAATTTTTTTTTTTTAATATTTCATTTGCAATAATCTAAAGTTGGATAAGTTAAGAAAAGAAAAAAGTTTGGGTTTAGTTCTTAAAGAACTTAGCTGTAAAATATGAGCCCCATGTGAAAAAGAAAGGAAAAAGAGTTTAACAAGAAGTCTAGAAAAATGCAGCACATAGTAGAAAGTCAATTTTTACATGTGAAGATAATAAAACCCTACACAGTCTTCAGATCAAAGCGAATCTGACTAAGTTTTATATGTTGACTTAAGTAAGGTGGGGCTAATATTATTGTACTCAGCTGCTAAACTTTAGTTTGGAGAGTCAAGACCATCAAAAAGATTCTCAGAAAAAAGGCTTAGTGATCTACTTTTTAAAAAATCAGCCGTTTAAAACCCTATGGAGAACAATTTTTGATACACACAGGATTGCTATGAATCATAATCAGCTCAATGGTAATTGGTTTAAGTCTTTAATAAACCGCTCATTAATGCCATCTGCAGGCTAAAGAGGAGAGATTTCCTGTGTGTGTGGTTATAGTCCTTCCTTGATGTAATCTACTGAGTAATTGTACTGGTGTGGCGCTATAGGATAAACACTCGACTGCTAACCACAAGGTCAGCTGTTCAACCCCACCAACCACTCAACAGAAGCCTTTTACAGAGTTGCTAAGAGTAGGAGCTGACCTGACAGCACTAAATAATAATAAAACTCAGAGGCATTATGGTTCAGTGGTAGACTTCTCGCCTTCCATGCTGAAGACCTGGTCAATACTCTTCAAGCACATTGTCGATCAATGGAGGCTTGTGTGTCACTATGATGCTGAACAAGTTTCAGAGGTATTACAAACTAAGATGGACTAGGAAGCAAGATCTGGTAATCTGTGGATCACAATGGTCTGGTCCTGAGGATGATCATTTCCTTAGTAAAGAAATTCACTAAGGAAATGAAGACCATTGGCCCCATCAACAAAGCACATGTTGACGCCAAAGAAGGATTTCTTGACAGAGATTTTCCTTTTAATAATTCCAAGTACTATACTCAGGGGCCAAAATGTTTACACATAACAGTGTATATCTGTGATTTCCAGTTACACTTTAAATTCTTCTGTATACATGATTCTAAAATGTTTATTGAATAAATAAACCTCATAATGTAGCTTCTCATCCCTTTTACAGTGATGTAATTAGTAGAACAGAGTTCTGGTGTGGTGCTTTAGGATAAGCATTGGACTGCTAACCACAAGGTGGGCAATTTAAATCTACCAGATGCTCCTTGGAAACGCTATACAGGGCAACCAATGATTTGGAACTGACTCAATGACACTTAAAAACAACAATTAGTAAAACTAAAACACATCTAGAATTTCAGGGAATTAGAAAATTCTGTGTTCGCTAATAATAAAATATTTTATATTATGTTCAATTTATATTTAAGAATACCATCCACAAAATGACTAGAATGCATCTTTAATGTGATCATCACATTAGCATCAAAATTATTTATACCACGTAATTTTACCAACTTGCCTGTTGCAAATCTGGAGAAAAACAAAACAAAAAACAATTATAAAATGAAGTAAGATTTTCCATTCCAAAATATTTTCTCAGTAAATTCAAAGTGACTGGCAAATTAGCCAATCCTGGAAACTATGTTAATAGGTCAGTTTTGTTGGATGCCTCTTTCTTTATTCCTTTAATGAATAAATGACCTTACCTAGGTGTGACGCTGTGGGCTAATGCGTGAGACTGCAAAGTCGTTTGAACTGCAAGGTTGGTGGTTCAAGCTCACCAGCTTCTCCTTGGAAACCTGATACAGGGTCGCTATGGGTCAGAATCAACTCAATGACACTTAACAGCAACAACAATAACTTGTATAAACTGAAGTTGTTAGGATCATATCACTGTGGGGTTTTTTTGTTTTGCATTGGTGCATAAAAGAACAAAATACCTGTACAAATGTCTTACTAGGTGTAGAAGTTAGTGTTTCCATGTTTATTGCTTTCTGAACCCAGTGTGGACTTTAGCTAGGAATGAAAGAATTGAGTCCTTAGTTCTTTTTAACTGTACAACTGCATATGATTCACTATGAATTACTGATTTATCCACTGAGCAAACACCATTTTCTTCAAAAAACATTATAAATGCTGCCCAGAACTGGTGCTGAAGAACTCCTAAGGTAAATTGAAGTTTGTAGAGCATTCTTTTTGCTATTTACTAATGTGGACATGTAATGCCCTTATTTAGTTGTTCTTTTCAGAATTACTATGACTATTTCCCTTCTTTGTTGTTATTGTTAAGTGCCTCCAAATCAGATCTCTGTAGGGTTTCCAAGGAGCGAATGGTGAATCTGAACCGCCGACCTTGCAGTTCAAACCAACCTTATGATCCAGTGCATTATCCCACAGTGTCTACAAGCTATGAAAAAATTCTTATTCACCCAGGTACATTAAAGTCTCCATAGCTAATGTAATGAAGGCAGATTTAGCATTGTATTTATATTTTAAAAGAAAGAAAGAAAAATATAATTTAAAAAAAAAAGCTATATAGGTTATTTCCCAATGTATTTCTAAATGTAATTATCACCAGAAACAAGACTGAACATGGATCTTTTTTAAATCACCAATTGTCAACAGTAATATTTATTTTTATGTCATGAAGGATAATAGCAGTGACAAATTCAGAAACAGAGTCCTACTTTTCCAAATCAGTACTTTCAAAAAGTATTTGTTTTTGATGCTTCTTCTGGTGCAAATTACATCTGTATCATTGTTTTTTTAAATAATATAACCCTAAATCTCTGAGACATGAAAAATGAAAATAATGATTATTCACCTTTAAAAACAATTCATAAGATATGCTTATAAATAGATCTAATTTATTATTAAACAATATATTAATATAGTATCTAATGTAATGTACCAAAACAGGTTGTATATTAACATATGCTTGCATATGAATACATGCATTTTCACTTAAAATAATGTCAAAAAGTATTAATAATGTTTTGTTTTTCTTTATGAGTTTTATTGTTGGGGGCCAAAAGGCTTACAGGCCTCATAAAACTTTAAGTCTGGGACTAACCAGACAAAGTCTGCTTATCAACACAGGGGAAGTAGCCTTCCCAGGATCACGTGATTCACAGCAAAAGATAAACTTGTAACTATGCAAAACAACAATGACTTGCAGAACCACCCTATATAAACTCTGAGATTTGAAGTAAAATTTGTCACTTGCTATCAGCTTGTGTCCTCTCCTCAGTTCTTTCCTTTTGTACATATCTTTCTTCATCCACGCCCCTCCCTTGGGTACCTGCCAGAC
>NW_006408537.1:12753635-12755282 GCF_000296735.1 Chrysochloris asiatica
AAAACTTGTTCAACCATCTATTGAGTTTGATAGCTTTTTCTACCAGATCCTCCCCTGAGATGTGGGCATTTATTTTTTTCAGTGTCCAGGTTTTTGCATAAGCACATCAGTCCTTCCTTAAGGCCCTCATTCCTTTCCAGGGTCCCTACAGGCTTACCTCTAGTGGTCTTTTAGGAGGACAGTTATGCCTGAGATTTCTCATGCTCTCGGATGTTAAATACCTCGAAGGTGATGTCCACCAGTTGGGATGGATTCATGCCAATTGCCCTGCCAAATTTCTGCCATTTCTTTCTAAAATCCTGGGTGCTTTGGGAGATAAAATTCATGTTAACCATTCAGATATTTGCTGAGTTCTCAGGATCAAGGTTTGTGTACTTACAGTAAACTTGGGAGATTCATTTAAATTCAGAGGGGTCCTCAGTTGGCTTCTGCTGAATTGCTTGTACCATGTTCAAAGTTTTTTTTTTGTTTTTTTTTGGTTTAGGAATTCCCTTTTTCAGACTTATGAGAATGCTCATTTTATAGTGCTCCAGTGTATTGTAGTGGCTATGAATCAGACGGCAAGTCGGAACTGACTCCACGGTACATAACCATCACCACCACCAGTCATGGCAGGCCCGTGTAAATTTTAATTTGTGTCACTTAGAGGAATTGCCTTGACTGGGGCAAGGGTCCTATTAAGGTTTTTTTTTTTTGCTTCCTGGATGTGTGCTGTTTCATCCCATGTCTTATCTCAGACCAGCGTTTTTCATCCCTGGTCAAGAGCATTGTTAACAAAGCCTGAATAGCTGCCCAATTAAGATGATGGGTAGCAAAAATAGTGGTTATTAAATTTGTTATTTTGGTTAGGTCATCCTAGTGTGGCACTGTGAGTCAATGCACTGGGCCACCAAGTCCGTCGGAACCACAAGGTCAGCAGTTCAAGTCCACCAGCTGCTCCTCGGAAAACTCACACAGGGTCACCATGAGTCAGAATAAACCTGTCAGCACTAAACAACAACATCTCAATAAGAAGGATTTAAATTTTTCCTATTTAACAAGTCCAAGATAGAGAAAGAAGTATGTGCTCAGTAATATCCTGCAGCTTGCCCTTCCGTATTTAATTCTGTGGGCATCTGCAGAAGGAGTATTGCCTTGCCTCTGTTCCAGGTAGCCCTCTACTGAAATGGGTCCCTAGAAGTGTATGGTATAGAGAAATCACTTCCAAACTGCTTTCCTCAGCGGCTGAATATGGCCAGGCAGGTTCACTAGGTCAAGTTATAGTTTTCTCTAATGCCAACTGCTGGGCTATCAAAGGTTGTAATAAGACAAGGTTACAATCAAAAGCTGTATTTCACAAAAAGTAACCATTTATATCTCTTTATATATTCACATACAGGCCTGCTTAGAACTGTTTTTACCTAACATTCATCTGTATTCATTTTTCCTCTGCCTGGCTTTCATATTAGCGGTATAAGTGCATTATAGTAAATATACACGATGTAACTTACATATTCTTGGAGTTCCAGGTTGTTTTCAGTTCCTTAAACATAAATACAGGACAAAAACATGGTAATTTTACTAACAAATAGACAATCTGACAGTCATTTAATAATTCAAGCTGTAAGATGGTATAATAATTTAAGGATCTATTCAAAGGTTGTTTTT
>NW_006408537.1:12755382-12757480 GCF_000296735.1 Chrysochloris asiatica
ACAACAACAACAACAACAACAACATTTATTTGGGCACTGCAGGTTAATGTACTGGACTGCAGGGTCAGTTTGAACTGCAAGGTTAGAAGTTCAAGCTCCCCAGCGGCTCCTAGGAATCCCTATACAGCGTCGCTATGGGTTGGAACCAACTCTATGACACTGACATTTAACAAGAACAAAATATCGAGTCCTGGTGTGACTTTGCAGGCTAATTGGCTGGGCCACAAGGGCAGTTTGAAAAACAAGGTTAGCGGTTCAGACCCATCAGCAGCTCCTCAAAAATCACTATACAGGGTCATTATGGGTCGGAACTGACTCTACTGCACTTAACAATAATAACTACAAAAATATCCAGATAAAATAAATAATATTATGTCTACACATGATGGAGTAATTTGGTTAAAAAGTCATTTGGATAAAAAGTAATTTATTTTAAAAGTCACATGTCTGTGGTTAGTCAACAGAATCTACTTTCAGTAACTAAAATATCAAACTAGTGAGAAGGAGGTGTTTCATTTAACAGTAACCCATGTTTGATTGTCCTTCTCTTGTTAATCAGCATTCATATACTTCATGTTTTCTAGCTATGTCCTAAGGAGCTTCCAGGTGCAAAATAATTTGTTGCCACCTTTAATCACTTACTAAGACCCTTGCCTTGGCTTTATTTTTAACTGATCCATTGTAGCTTTCATTGATATTAAAGTCAGATCATTGTTCTAACACCTTTATGGATAAACTTTATTAGCATCCTTTCAAAAAGACTTATTGTTGTTGGTATGTGCCTTCCAATCTATTCTGACTCATGGAGACCCTGTACAGGGCTTCCAAAGAGCAGTTGATTAAGTTTAAACCTCCAACCTTGCAGTTCAAATCAACCTAGCAGTCCAGTATTTATCCTACAGGGTCACACTAGGACTCAAGTGTTTATCATATGGGATCTTAAAAATAGCCTTTTTATGTTCTCTATTATTTGTCAACTATTTCTATTCGGGACTCCTGGTGTGGCACTGTAGGATCAGCACCGGAGTGTGAACCACAAGGTCAGCATTTCAAACCTACTAGCTGCTCCTTGGAAGCCCAGTACAGGGTCACTGTGAGTGGAACTGACTCAACAGCACTAAACAACATTTCTATTCAACACCTTTCACTCTGAACTGTTGTTAAGTGAAGTTCAGTCAGTTTTGACTCACAGTGACACTGTATAGGTTTCCAAGAAGCAGCTGGGGAGTGTGAATAGTAGGAATCAAAATAGTTTAAAGGTGGATTAAGAAATTAGCATTGTTGCAGAATCACTTATACTTGTTGCATCTAATTCTAAGTAGAAATCAGATGAATACTTGGTAGATGTCAAAATAAGTTGCCTATTTTGTTTTGTGGAGTCCTGATATGGTGTTGTAGGATAAGCGCCAGACTTTGTGTCTGACTTTGCAGTTCAAACCCACCAGTCACTCCTCAGAAATCATATACATGGTAGCTATGAGGTGGAACAGACTCAACAGCACTTAACAACAATATTCTGTTTTATGATTTTCATTTCTGCCTCTAACTGCCTAATAACTGTATGTCATTGTCATAGACTGCTTTAGAAATTAGACAGGGAGCAAAATCCCTAACCAGTAAAAGAATTAAGTATCAAATCAGTTTTGATGTGTGTGTGTGTGTAGTTGTTGTTAGTAAGTACTGTTGTTACAGCAGTTTTAGATTCATGATCAAAGAAACTGAGGCCACTGGGAGAGGTGAAGCAGAGTTTCAGAGTTTTTTAAGCCGGCTGACTCAGAGGAGGTAATTTCTCCAGATTCTGAGCCGCGAATTGTGGGTAACACGGGCTTAGATGGGGCCAGAGTCCGGAGGGGGGCAGGCTGCATACCTGTTTGGGGGCAGGGGGAAAATCAGGGGGATTGGTCCTATATGGCGACCTGATTAGCATTTTAGCTTGCCTCCTGGGCAGGAGAGGACGATGAATGATTTTTACCCTTTCCTATTCATTCCCCCCTTTGATGCCCTTTAGGACTCTTTTCCCAGGGGCATCATCTATGTAAGGAATGGTATTTTGGTATTGATTTGGATTGTTAGCACCCCTTTCGATCTATTAGTTTCA
>NW_006408537.1:12761869-12769764 GCF_000296735.1 Chrysochloris asiatica
GGTTTTTAATCCCTGACGCGAGTCTCAAGGCTGTGTCTCACCCTATTGGCTAGGGTTGTGACCACACAATCTATTCCCTTACCCGGTTGGCTAGTTCAAATTTTTAAGGCACACATTCCTACTTTAGGAAAAGAAGAGAGCGATAATAGTCTTTGCACCAGGAAGTAATTTAAGTAAAAAGAAAGTTATCATAAATTCCTTACTCCAGGAAGTGGTTTAAAGAAAAAGGAAGTGACTATAAATTCTTTACTCACTTCAGGAAGTAACCAAAGAAAAAGAGAGAGATCATAAAGTCTTTACTTCAGGAAATAAAAAAAGTTACCCGAATATAATAAAAAGGATTATAATTTTTTTTTCCACACTACCATACCCCGATGTGCACACTCAGAATAAATTAAAAGGGGATCTCAAAATGAAGGCAGAGGTGAGTGCTGGAGACACAGGATAAAGACTGCCAAGAAAAGATTCAACAGACAGGTCCAGACTTTGCTGCTTCTCTCGTGAGAATTTTCAAGCAACTCTTAGCTTTGGAGACTTATGAACCAAGAGTCCACTCAGCGCCAGCAGTGAGGACCAACTCCTTAAGTCATATAAGATTCGCTAAACAGACGGGGCACTTTTAGGAAATTACTCCCTGTCTACCATGCCCCTATGTGTGTACCCAGAATAAAGTAAAAGGGGATCTCAAAGTGGAGGCACAGGTGAGTGCAGGAGACACAGGGCCAAACACCCCCAAGAAAACATTCAACAGACAGATCCAGATTTTGCTGCTTCTCACGATTTTTTTTTTTTTTTAAACTCACAAGTCTTCAACACTTCTGGGTAGACATGCATATCTTTTCAAATGCAAATATATCAACTCAGAATACAACTCAGGTTCTGACTCAAGATACCACCTCAAAGTTCTAATGAATCCAATCAAGTGTAGGCCAAAGGCCAGCTTACAAACTTTCCACAATCATAGTTCCCAATATTTCTATTGCACATTTTACAATAATAAACAGAAGCCAATATCCATAAGGTAATCAAACACATTAACCTTCAAAGCACTTACATTTCATTCCTTCCACCCTGGACTATCCCCATTCACTTGCATATGGCCTTGGGCCAGTTCTGGGTTGGCATGCATCTTTTCAAATGCAAATGTCTCAACTCAGGTTGTGGCCCAAGATACCACCTCAAGTTCAAATGAAGCCAAAGGCCAGTTTATAAACTTTCCATAATCATAATTCCCATTCCCCTGATTTTGTGTGTGTGTGTGTGTGTGTGTGTGTGTGTTTTAAATCCATCAACATACATCCCAAGGCTACAGGTTCACCATGAGAATTCCCATTGTACTTAAGTGTATGTAGTGCCCTGGGGCCCACTCAGATGCTGTAGCCAGAGCTGTGGAACCATACAGACTGGGCGCGACAAGCCGACAAGCCATGCTTCAGTTACATGCACACTTGCATTCAACCAGTCACACAGAAATTAAGGCAGTTCTACCTCCCCTTTTGGGACATCCCTGACTGAGACCTCTAGGTGAGGCCTTGGAAGGGGATCAGCCTTTCACTTCTGTCCATTGGGACAGGCCTGACTGGGTTTTAACAAATGCCCCCGGGGCTATACCTGTTCTAGAAGTCTTGGCTGGTTTCTCTGGTTCTACCACTCCTTTTGAATCTGGTCGGGAAAGGTGGGTGCAGCGGCTGGCTGTCCCCACTCGGAGGAGATTGGACCCGTCAAATGTGGCGGTGGAACGCTGTCTCATCTGCCAAGGGGAGCTTGCCTTTTGTCACTCCCCGACTCCTATCCAGTGGCTCAAGGGGCCAGCATGGTCGGTTTCCTGGTTAGGGAACCAAATGTTACAGTAGTTTTAGATTCGTCGTGGTCGAAGAAACCAAGGCCACTTGGAGAGATGAAGCATAGTGTCAGATTTTATTAAGCCAGCTGCCTCAGAGGAGGTAATTTCTCTAGATTTGGAGCCCCAACTGGAGGGCAACACGGGCTAATATGGGGTCAGAGTCCTGGGAGGGGCCAGATTGCATACCTCTTTGAGGGTAGGGGAAAACCAGGGGGATTGGTCCCATTTGGTGATCTGATTAGCATTTTAGCTTGCCTTCTGTGTGGGAGAGGGCAAAGAATGATTTTAAGCTTTTCCTGTTCACTGTTGAGTCAGTTCTGATCCACAGCCAACTGGTATAGAGTTTCTGAGGAGGAGCTGGTGAGCTTGAACCACTGACCTTGCAGCTCTAACTGACTTTGCAGTCTAGTGCCTTAACCCACAGCACCACACTAGGACTCCATGTATATATACACACACACATATGCAAATTTGCGTGGGGTTGGGGAGAACAGTGTGTAGTAAGGAACGTCAAGAAGTTTGTAGGCTATATGCGAGTAAGTAAAAAAGAATTGCTACTAGGGGTCCAGTTCTTTTATGCTTAGGTTTATGCCAACAAAACAGGTTTAAAAATATCTCTGCAATTAGTGAATGGCTGCAGACAAGTTCTCTCAGTAGTATGCTTAACTTAATCTTGTTTGTTGTTGTTGTCAGGTGCCATCAAGTCAGAACCGACTCATAGTGACCCCATGCACAGCAGAAGGAAACAATGTCCTATCCCGGGCCAACCTCTCTACCGCCGCCACACTTGACGCCATCAATGCTGCCACCTGGCCAATCCATCTCATTGGAGTTCTTCCGCTTTTTCTCTGACCCTCCATCTTACCAAGCATGATATCCTTCTCCAGCGACTATTCCCTCCTGACAATATGTCCAAAGTATGAGAGATGAAGTTTGGCCATCTTGGCCTCTAAGGAGCACTCTGGCTGCATTTTTTCCAAAACAGATCTATTGGTTCTTTTGGCAGTACATGGCACTTTTAGTATTCTCCTCCAACCCCAAAATTCAAAGCCATCAATTCTTCTGTGGTCTTCCTTATTCACTGTTCAGCTTTCACATCCATATGAGAATAATCTTGTTAGGGTTTCTTTAAAAAAAAAAAAAAAAGTACAGTCAAAACAATGGCTTCTAGGAGAACCTGCTGGATCAGTTAAATTCAAGACAAAGAGGACAGCTCAGAAACTCTATTTTGGAGATTTAAAAGGGGTGATTCTGATAAATGTTCTCATAGAACACAGGATGATCATGGGTCCTCACTATGAAGAAATTTTAAGAAAATTGAAAACTGCATTGTGAGAAAAAGACCAGGAAAATTTCACTGAGTAAATTATTCCCATCTTAACAGTGTACCTGCTCATTCTTTGAAAGTAGCAAAGGCTATCCTACAAGAACTTCACTGGGAAACCATCCACTCTCCAAACCTGATCTTGCTCCTTTAGACTGCTTTTTGTTCCCAAAGTCCAAAGGACACTGAAAAGAAGCATGATTAAATTCCCTCAAGTATGTCAAACTCCTGTTTTGACATGGTGCAGATCATTCTTAAAGGAAGGGTTAGAGAAATGGAAACACTACCTTCAGAGGAGTATAGACCTAGATGGAGAAGATATTGAGAAACAATAGCTTCATATTTCTGACATTTTTGTTTAAAAAAGATTTGCACAATTTTGCATTAGCAAAAAAAAGGGGGCTTCTGGAACTATTGAAATACAAAATAAAATCTTTCAACAAACTAATGTAGCACTAAAGGCAATCACTCTTCTTTGTCAAGAAATTTGGAAGAGCTACCTGGCCCAATGATCGAAATAGATGCATACTTGTGCATATTCCAAAGAGAAGTGGCCCAACGGAATGTAGAAATCATAGGACAATACCATTAAAATCACAAGCAAGTAAATCTTGCTAACGATAATTCAAAATGGCTACAATAGTATATTGATAGGGGACTGCCAGAGGTTCAATTAGGAATCAGATGGGATATGGACAAAGAAGATCATTACTGACATCAGATGGATCTTGGCTGAAAGCAGAAAATGGCAGAAAGATATTTACCTGTGCTTGATTGTTGTTGTTGTTGAGTGCCCTCAGGTTGGTTCTGACTCATAGCGACCCTGTGTAGGATTTCTGAGGAGTGGATAGTGAATTTGAACCATGAACCTTGCAGTTCAAACTGACATTGCAGTCCAGTGCATTATTCTACAATGCCATACCAGGACTCCTACCTGTGTCTTATTGACCATGAAAAGGCTTTTGTCTGTGTGGATCATGACAAGCTACGAAGCTCTGAGTTTTGGTTTACGGTGCTAGAAAAATTGCAATAACTAAGGATAATAGTGTAGCCAGTTAATGTAATTACTATCAATAAGTTGTACATTGTAAACAGTTGAATTTGTAAAAGTTGTATGAGAGATTTACAACAACATTAAAGAACAGTTGCTGAGCTGTGTAGTTCAACCAAACTTATCATGGGGTTTGGTTCCTTGGTTTGGAGGTTTAGGATCCTGGTTTCATGGAATATCCCAGTTAGTGGACCTAATAATATATTTGGTGTCTCTGCTCTATCTCCTAGTTTTTTTTGCTTTATGTCTGTAGTTTTAACTGATCGTGAGTAGCTACCCAAGTTCCTTTACATTTTACAGGAAAATACTCTTCACCTATACTTTAAGGATGGAACTCTGGCATCATAATGAGTTATGAGTTGGGCTGCTAACCACAAGGAAAGCAGTTCAAATCTACCATCTGCTCCATGAGAGAAAAATGAGGCTTTTTGCTCCCGTAAAGATTTATAGTCTTGGAACCCCTATACAGGAGTGGTTGGAAATCTTTTTTCTGTCAAAATTTATAACATCATTTGTGGGCTATGGAAAATCTTCTACTTTAAAAATTAACCTGCTATATTTGGTCAAACATTTAATTAACTCATGAGTGTAAAGTGATGGCTTTTGCAATAAACAATGTGATGACTAGAAATGCAGTTTACAAATGATTTCACCGGCCTCATAGTGTCCACAGACTGGATGTTCCCTACTCTTACAATACAGGGCTGCTATCAGTCAGAACCACCTCCACGGCACATAACCACCCCCACCCCCACCAGACTTTAAGGGAGACTTCCTATATGACAAAATGTTAGCACCCTGGCTCCTAACTGAATGGTTAGAGGTTTGAGTCCTTAGAAGAAAAACCTTATGATCTACTTCTGAAAATTCAGCCACAGAAATCCCTATAGAACACAGTTCTACTCTGACATATATAAGGCAGTCAGGACTTGGAATAAATTCAATGGCGACTGATTGGTAGTTATACTTTAAAAAGGGAGTCCTACACCTTTATTTCCTGGTAATGGCCAGGCAATATTTATGTGTCGCAGAACAAATGTAGCGTGTGGCAATAACCTGTACTGCTGGAAAGTTAAAGGAGAAAAACAACTAGGACTATTGTTCTCTTGTGCTGTAGACTTGGTTCCGACTTCTAGAGGTCCTATGTTGTTGTTGTTAAGTGCTGTAGAGTCGGTTCCGAATCACAGCAACCCTGTATAGGGTTTCCCAGGAGCAGCTGGTAAGTTTGAACCACTGACCTCAAGGTTCAAACCGACATTAGCCCACAGCACCACACCAGGACTCCAGTGGCCTTATAGGACTGAGAAAAATTGTCCCATAGTTTTCCTAGGCTGTGAACTATGAACCACGAAGTTGGCAGTTTGAGGCTATCAGTCACCCCCTTGTGGGAGTAAGACGAGGCTTTCTACTCCCACAAAAACTTAAAGCCATAGAAACAGAATTGCTGTGAGTCTGAAACAATGCAACAGCTTGACAACAACAATCTTTATGGAGCAGGTCAGTAGGTCTTTTCTCCCATGGGTTCAGACCACTGACTTTTTGGTTAGCAGCTGAGTATTTCAGGATTGAGCCACCAGGGCTCCTTTAAAAAAGCACTAAAACTAGGTGAATGTGTTATGTCAGATATAAACAATGTGCAAACTTTGACCTGTAATTCAAAAACACTTCGAAGAAGGAATTAATTTAGGTAAATATTCTATAGTGTCTTATTCATGAGGAGTCATTTAGTATGTAAGACCATCTGCTAATTATAAAAAACTATGAAAGATATTTTTCCATTCCAGAGGAATGTCTACTGTGAATTAAGGGTCCTCAAAGAAAGCAATCCACTTACAATAATACCATTAAGTGGAGGTCCCTGGGACCATCAAGGGAGAAGAGCAGAGAACGGAACCCTACCCAGAGAAGCAGTGATGCCAGGGATGGAGGCAGAGATGATGACATAGGGCGATGGAGCTGCTGGGGACTCTGGACCTGGAGAGAGAGAGGGGTTGTGTACAGATGACCTGGGGGCAAGCATGTGGGGTATCCCGTTGGGTAGATGGATGATGCATGGAGGGGATTGTAACCATGGCAAGGAAATGATATACGAAGGGATCAATGTGAAGCTGATGTCCTCCCATGCATTAAAAAAAAAAACAAAACCATTAAAAAATCAGTTGAAATTTCTCAGTCTTCTTAGATAAATTATACATTTGACCTATTTTATCTTTTTTATTGCATATTATATAAATTTGGAAATACGAGGTATGAGTTGTAAGAGAATAACCATAGAAATTTTTTTTTTGAAATAAGAATTTCAAACTTTTTTGGATTTCTTAAACACAATAATATTATCTTGCTGTATTTTCAGGTGTTTCCTGACACATTTTACATTCCCATGGCATTCTTGAAATATCATTTGTTCTTTGAATGTATATTTTGTTCATATGAATAGGTAATTTATTTTAAATGTATCATTGTTTCTTACCACACTGTTGAAAGCAGATACGTGAATATGTGAATTAAGCAACAGATTGGTAGTAGGAATATTAAGCTTATTCTAAATTAATATATGGAAGCCATGTGTATTATCTGTAATTTCAAACTAAATCTTGAAGATCACCTCTAAATAATTTGAATATATCTAGGACTTTGATTTCATGTGTGGTGCTTTAGGATAAGCACTGGACTGCTAACTGCAAGGCTGGCAGTTCAAATCCAAAAACCACTTCTTGGAAATCCTTGTAAATAAGAATGAGATGAGTTAGAATTGACTCAATGGCACTTAACAACAACAACAACAACAACAAAAGACCTAGAAAATATTTTATCACAGTTTGAAAATATCTTCAAAATTCATAACCCTAATTTTCTCAGTTTAATGAACAAATGTAGTGGAAAGCATGAAATTGAATGGTATTTCATTATAAAATACAGATTTAAACAATGATTTACAGATTTATTATTTTATTGTTTCACATTTCTACTTCTAATTTATTATATAACTAATTGTGTTATTGTTATTGTTAAGTGCTATTGACTCAGTTCCAACTTACAGCGACCCTGTATAGGGATTCCAAGGAGTGGCTGGTGAGCTTGAACTGCTAACTTTGCAGTTCAAACCAACTGTGTAGTCCAGTGCATTAACTCACAGCACCACATCTTTCAAGGCTTTCTGCTCCCGTAAAGATTTACAGCCTCGGCAACCCTGTACAGGGTCACTATGAGTCAGAACTGACTTGACAGCACTAGACAACAACTAGGAGTCCTGGTGTGGTTCTGTGAGTTAATGCACTAGACTACAAAGTTGATTTGAACTGCAAAGTTGGTTCAAACTCACCAGCCACTCCTTAGTAGTGGTCTTTTAAATATATTCTAACTACCTTCTGTTCCTACCTTCCTAATGTTTAAAATACTACTTATTCTGATTAGTCTTTGCCAATCATATTAATCTTTAGCAATGTTATATTGTTTTTTCAGAAATCCAGAGTTAAACCAATTGGTATATAGCATTCTCCTGGGCATGTTCCTAGAAGACCCAGGACAGAGAATATGGACCAATCATATGGCCAGGGCATATGGACTTATAGCTACATGAGACCCATGATAAACTGGCAAAAAATCTGTTATTCAATAGGTGCCAGAATCCATTTTCCGAGAGAGAGAGAGAGAGAGAGAGAGAGAGAGAGAGAGAG
>NW_006408537.1:12770434-12771934 GCF_000296735.1 Chrysochloris asiatica
TCGTAACCATTACGCTACCAGAGCTCCTTTTTTAGGACCTAATTTTGGAGTGGCTCGTTGGCTCCTGGATCCTTTCAAAGTTTATTGTTTTTACGGCCTTTAAGAAGTAGTGCCAACCAAACTAAACACATTGCCATAGAATCTATTTCAACTCAAGGCTACTCCATGGATTGCAGAGTAGAACTGTATTCTATGGGGTTTTCAAGGCTGTGACCTTAGAGAAGCAGAATGCCAGGTCTTTTGAAAAACGTTTGGGTGAGTTCAAACAGATAACATTTCAGATAGTAGTTGAGCACTTAACTGTTTACATAACTCTGGGACTAAAAAATTGCATTAGATCTCAGGAAGTTAAGTAGATGAGATTGATTTGATCTGCCTGGCTATAGCATCACCCCTCAATAAAAAGCCTTCCTAAGGCCCTCCAGAGTGGAGTGCTTGCTGGTGTGGTGCTTGTGGGTTAATGTGCCAGACTGCAAAGCCATTTCAACTGCAAGGTTGGTGGTTCAAGCTCACCAGCGGTTCTTAGGAAACCCTATACAGGGTCACTATGGGTTGGAATCGACTCAACAGCACTTAACAACAACAACAACAAAGGGCCCTCTATCCCTACTTTGTCCATATTTCAACTGAAAATACACCTAACCCCCACTGGTTCATGATCCAAACTTCCATAAATTTTGTTATATCAGAAATGAAAACTTTTTAAGAGTTTATTTCTTTAAAGGACCCACTTAAAGTTTTGTGAGTTTTTCAGCTCAGCTGCTTGATTTTATTACAGATACCGATATAATAATGCATTGTATTAAAATCTTTGTGGCCAAATCTCACTAAACTGCAAAAAATAATCTCTAATTCACTTTTTTGCAAATATTTATCTCTACCAAAACATAAAAATGTCTAAATTTGAACACCTTTGACATTAATACTACTGTTGTCGTTTACCAAGAAATGATCACAATACCTTTCATTAATACTTCAGCACAAACAGACTGGCAGTTTGTTCTTTCTTTCCTCATAGAAAAATGTAACAAAAGGGGTTTTAAGAAGTCTTGTACATGCCAGAATTACCTAATGAGTACTTTCTAGTCAGTGCTAAACTGGATACATGAATGCACAGGTCAATCCGTCATGAATTCTGCATTAAAGGAATTTATATAGGTTACAGAATGAAAAAGTAAGAGAGAGAAATAAAATGCCCTTGGTAATAGAAATGGTGCTGGGGATTGCATGATAGAATTTTGCTAGACTAATAATTTATTCATGTCAAATACCTTCTTTTAATAACATAAATGGCAACTATAAACATGAGCCTCACCAGACAGAATACACAGGAATCAAATTGACTATATCTGTGAAAAGAGACAATGGAAAAACTCAGTATCATCAACCAGAAGAAGGCCAGGGGTTGACTGTGGAAGAGACTTCCAATAGCTCATATGTAAATTCAGACTGAACTGACTCTACCGCGCTTAACAAAATCAACACCAAAGTTCAGGCTGA
>NW_006408537.1:12774731-12776832 GCF_000296735.1 Chrysochloris asiatica
TTCTTCTCCTGTTATATTATGAGCATTTTCCCACCTGAGGGGCTCATCTTCTGGCATTGTATCTGACTATATTCTGGTGCTTTTTATCAAGTTTCAATATTCAATATTCTGGTGTTGACAGTGTTCCTCTGCTATTCATAAGGTTTTCAATAACTAAATATTTGGAAGTAGCCTGTCTGCCCTTCTTCCTAGTTGGTCTTCATGTGAAGCTCTGCTGAAACTTGCCCACTATGAGTAACCCTACTGGTATTTTAAAATACACATAAAAGACAGCTTCCAAAATCACAGCAACATGCAAATCACCACAGTACGACAAACAGACAGATGAATGGTTGACCTTGATTATATTTCACTTGAATTTAGAGACCATCTCAAATGTTATAATGAAAAGTGCAAAGACCTGCAGTTAGGAAACCAAAAAGGAATAATCACATAGCATTTCTGGAACTGAAATACTTGAAGAAAAATGTTTAGTCTTAGCTGTAATATCAAAGGTTTCAAAGGGCAAAATGATGAGTGACACAGAAAGCATCATTAATAAAATGGAAGGAAAACACAGAGTTACTGTACCAAAAACAATTGGCCAATATTCAATCTTTCCGAGAGGTAACATATAATCAAGAACCAATGGTATTGAAGGAAGAAAGCCAAGATGCACTGGACAAACAAACAAACAAACAAAAACACTCCAAGAAGTGATACAATTCTAATCGAAATGTTTCAACAAACTGATAGAACACTAGAGGTGCTCACTCATCTATGCCAAGAAATTTAGAAGCCAGCTACCTGGCCAAATTATTGGAAGAGATCCATATGTGTACCCATTACAAAAAAAAAATGTGACCAAATGGAATGTAGAATTCATAAAATTCTTCTCCTATTATATTTTGAGTATTTTCCCACGTGAGGGCTCATCTTCTGGCACTATAGCTGACAATATTCTGGTGCTCTTTATCATGTTTCAATATTCAACATTCTGGTATTGACAGTGTTCCACTGCTATTCATAAGATTTTCAGTGACTAAATATTTGGAAGTAGCCTGTGCATAGAATCTTTGTGAGTTGAAACCAACCGAGCAACATCTAACAACAGCAGGTTAAGTAAAAATTAACATTATCAAAGACGATATATAGAGAAAGTATAATGTGTGTAATTTGTAATTCTATGGAAGAAAGCATTTGATGGTTGAAAGTGCATTAAACTTATTAGTTGATATATTGACTAATATTTTACTGTATCAATTTACAGAAAGGTGAGGTTAGTCTACATTTGCAAGCTAAAGTGGAAAAAAGATTATTGGTATTTGTTTTTGTTTTTTTTTAATATTCAATACAAATTACTTAAGAGATATGTCAAAAATTGGGATTCTTGAATTACTTTTTAAATTAAGAAATTATTATTCATACCTCTTTGTCATAAGACTGTCTGTCATCCCAAACATTGTGCTGATAATAATAATATTCAGTTGAAATAGTCCACCCTAGACTATTACCATTATTTAATCAGTTTCCTTGAAATGACACATTGATTAAACTGTAGTATGTATTTTTAATTAATACTATGAAACATCTTTAAATTAGTGGAAATAAATTGTAAATATAGAAATCTATATCCTCCAAAGCATCCTTCAAGTATAAAGACTTCCTGATTAAAAAATAATAATAATAAAAGTAAGTAGTGAGAATCAAGTTGACTATATTTGAGGTCTGCATTTGGTGATTAAAACTGATGTATAATTTTCTCTATATATTTCACTTTTATTATAGCTAAAATAAAGCTTTGAGATAATTAGGTAAATATATCAGAATCAATAGGGGTGAGTTTTTCAGATGCCTTCACATTAAAGACTAGACAGATAAATATTTTTGTTAATAATCTAAGTAAATCCTCAATTACAAAGATATTTTAAAGAAAGGATTAGTTAACTCCCAAATAATTCTTCACTTTGGAAAGGTCTCTAGGATGCATTTTAACATTTTAGTTTTCTACCCACTTGTGTCCACCACTTGTTTGTCAGTTTATTGCACTGTGGTGGCTTGCATGTTTCTATGATGCTGGAAGCTATACCAATGAGATTTTGAATACCAGCAGGGTCATACA
>NW_006408537.1:12777717-12787175 GCF_000296735.1 Chrysochloris asiatica
ATAAGATTAACTACTCCATCAAATTATTTTAAAAGTTATACAGGCATATACCTTTTTTTCTTTTTAGAAGTTCTTTTAACAAAGAAGATAAACTATGAGTAAATCACTAAGAGTTTTCTTTGTTCCTTCCTGGGAAGGAAAACATCTCCTTTGTTACTATTTTAAAAATAATTTCTCTCAGTAATGTGGCTGCAGAACAAACTAAATTTAGATTCACATACTAAATATTCACTTATACTGACATTCATATCCAAATAATAGACCAACACAAAGCATTTATGGGTAGAATATTTGAACTGAATATTGTGAAACCTTAAAGTCAGTCAATTTTAACTTGGAATTTACTTCTCATTTCTACTTACCCTTTGAGATGCATAATATCAAAATAAGCTCTGGGAATTGCTTTACAATGAAGACAAATGCCACAGTTACAAGTATCTGGGGTCTTCTACCTTTTGATATGAATTTAGACTTTTCTGTCCAATACAGTTTTTATTTTTTAATACACATTGGATAAAAATTAAGCACAAAGGAAGCATAATTAAAAGTGATTTCAGAAATTTCAAAATGCAATGAATGCATGATGTTAATATTTATATACTTTAAAATTTTAATTGACCTGCTTATAAAGTATCTACTGAATATTATTATATACAACATTTGACTCTGGATTCAACATTCAATATTTATAAAATATATAATACAAACCAATTTGATGGGGTCCTGGTGTGGCACTGGAGGATAAGCACTGGACTGCTAACCACAATGTTTGATGTTAAAATGCACCATCCACGCCTCTAAAACCATACACAGCGTCAATAAGAGTCTGAACCCATTCAGTGGCACTTAACAACAACAACAACAACAACAACCAATTTTATGTTTATGCAGATCTTGGTTTCTTTCATTTTAATTTCTAAAACTGGTATGGCATAATAAAGAATGTTGTAGTTGTTAAGTGCCATTGAGTCAGTTCTGAGTCATAAGTGATACTGCATAGGGTTTCCAAGGAGCTGCTGTTGGTTTCGACCTCTGACCTCATGGTTCAAACTGACCTTGCGGTACAGTGCTTATCTTACAGAACCACACCAGGACTCCATACAACAATAACGAATCGGAATTATAAAGTTGTTGTTCTATGCTGTCCATTCAGTTATGACTAATAGCAACCATGCAAACGACTTCAGAGAGTGGCTGGCAAGTTTGAACTGCTGACCTTATGATTGGCAGTCCAGTGCTTATTCTACATCACCACACCATATTAGTAGAGATTCATAGATTTCTTTCAAGAAATAAAATTCAGTTTTCTTTCACATGCAAAAATCCTTATTTTGTCCTGTCTATGTATATGTAAATCTGACTTGCTAGTTTTTCTATATGAAAATTGACATAAGTCACAATCATACGCTAAAGATAAGAGTAAAACTTTTCCATTGTTAAGTATCTTGGATATAAATTAAATGTTGTTTTGTAGTTTCTTTCTAATTCTTCTAGATACTTTTTTCAGATTTCCGGTCTGATCTTTCTTGCCAGAGCTATCAATTATGTTTAAAACAAGACATTCCAATTTAATCTCTGCAGTAGTATTAAAGGACATTACCCAAAAACTTATAAAGAAAATGCAATTGTTCTCTAAGGCTTAAACTTTAAAATCGATACATAATTGGTCAGAGAAAAGAATTACAAGATTCTTCATGACCTGCAAGAATTAGTGTAATACATCATTGGTTTTGAAGATCTAAGTACCTAATAGCTCCCTTTTGGAATTTGATACCAAACAGTCATGTCTTTTGCATGAGACCACACTTCAACATTCTAACAAAGACAGCCATTGTAACCACTGATACACTGAATATGTTGTTTGCTGTTAGATGCTATCCTGTAGGGTTCAACTAGCATGACCTAAAGTATGTAAGACAAAAATCTCATCATTCTCACTTCGAAGGAGTATTCTGGCTGTGTTTCCATAAGTAATGATAGTTGTTTGTTGTTGTTGTTGTTGTTGTTGTCAGGTGCCATCGAGTCAGAACCGACTCATAGTGACCCCATGCACAGCAGAACGAAACAATGTCCGATCCTGGGACAACCTCACTATTGCTGCCACACTTGACACCATCAATGATGCCACCTGGTTGATCCATCTCGTTGGGGGTCTTCTTCTCCTTCTCTGACCCTCCATCTTACCCAGCATGACATCCTTCTCCAGTGACTGTTCCCTCCTGACAATATGTCCAAAGTATGACAGATGAAGTTTAGCCATCTTGGTCTCCAAGGAGCACTCTGGCTGTACCTCATCCAGAACAGATCTATTGGTTCTTTTGGCAGTCCATGACGCTTTTAGTATTCTCCTCCAACACCACAATTCAAAGGCATCAATTCTTCTACAAGCGTCATGCAATCAAGATGTATTGCTCATTACTGGTGATTGGAATGCAAAGATTGGGAGCAAAGAGGAAGGACCAGTAGTTGGAAATTTTGGACTTGGTGATAGAAATGATGCTGGAGAACAAATGATAGATTTCTGCAAAACAAATGATTTGTTTGTTTCAAATACCTTCTTTAGACTGCATAACAGACGACTATACACATGGACCTCACCAGATGGAACATATAGAAATCAAATTGTCTATATCTGTGGAAAGAGAAGATGGAAAAGCTCCATATCATCAGTGAAAACAAGGCCAGGGGCAGACTGTGGAACAGACCATCAATTGCTGCTATGCAAATTCAAACTGAAGCTGAAGAAAATGAAAACAAGTCCACGAGAACTATAATATGACCTTGAATTTATCCCACCTGAATTTAGAGATCATCTGAAAAACAGTAATAATAGTAAAGCTAAGTAAAATCTAATTCTTGAGAACTTCAATATATTCTCTGTTTATCATAGTATTGTCTATTGGTTAGTTGTGAGGACGTTTGTTTTCTTTATATTGAATTGTACCCCATACTGAAGGCAGTACTTTTTGATCTTCATCACTAAGTGTTTTAACTCCTCTTCTCTTCATGATGTTATTTATTGATCCTGTAGTATGGATTTTCAATTTCTTTACATTGAGGTATAACCCATACTAAAGGCTGTAGAGTTTGATCTTCATAAGTAAGTACTTCAAGTCCTCCTCCCTTCTAGCACGCAAGGTTATGCCATGGTCATGTGCACATTAAATTAGTCAATGAGCCTTTCTTTAATCCTGATGCCACATACTTCTTCATATAGTCCAGCTTTTCTGAGGATTTGTCCAGCATACCGATTGAATAAGTATGGTGAAATGTTACAACCCTGATGTACCCTTTTCCTGATTTTAAATCACTCAGTATTGCCTTGTTCAAACTACTATCTCTTGGTCTATATACAGTTTCTACATAAGAACAATGAATTATTCTGTGATTTCCATTCTTGAAGTCCTGATGTGGCACTGTGGGTTAATGTGCTGGACTTCAAAGTTTGTTTGAACGACATGGTTGGCAGTTCAAGCTCACCAGTCACTCCTCCGAAACCTTATATAAGGTCACTATGGGTTGGAGCCAACTTAACAGCACTTAGCAGCAATAACAATTTCCATTCTCAGCAATGTTATCCATAGTTTGTTATGATATACACAGTAAAATGCCATAGCATAGTCAATGTAACACAAGTAAACATCTTCCTGGTATTCTCTGTTTTCAGTTAAGATTCATCTGATGTCAATATTGGTATTGTTTGTTTCACATCCTCTTTTGAATCTGAACATTTGTTGTTGTTGTTAAGTGCCATCAAGTTGGTTCCAAATCATAAACTTTCACTCAATTCACAATAAAAACATTTTAAAAAACTTTAGATCTTTCTAGAAGTGCAGTGCTGTCTGTGATAGGGAAACATCCATTCATCTACAAAGAAGACCAGTTAATATAACTATTTTTCAAATTTATGCACCAACCACTAAAGCCGGTGATAATGAAATTAAAGAATTCTACCAACTTCCTTCAATCTGAAATTGATGAAATATGCAATTAAGATTCATTGATGATTATTGGTAATTGGAATGCAAAAGTTGGAATGATCTATAGATGGAAAATGTGGCCTTGGTGATAAAAATGATGTTGGAGATCACATGACAGAATTTTACAAGACCAACAACTTATTCATTGCAATGATCCTTTTTGTATGACACAAAAGGCAACTATACAGATGGAATACACAGAAATCAAATTGATTACATCTGTGGGAAAAGATGGTGGAAAAACTCCATATCATCAGTCAGTGGAAGACTGTGGAACAGACTATCAACTGCTAATATGGAAGAAAGTTCAGGCTGAATCTGAAGAAAATTAAAACAGAATCAAAATATGACATAATTTTAACATATCCCACCTGAATTTCATGCATTAGGCACTAAAATGTCCAAATATCAGAACTGTGGGATGATATTAAGAACATCATATATGAAGAAAAAAGACAGGAAAGAAAGAAAAGATGTCAGAAGATGATAAAATAGATGTCAGAATCTTAAGAAAATGTAGTTAAATATTATAATGAAATGTGCAAAGGCCTGTAGTTAGGAAACCAAATTGGAAGAATATAGTCAACATTTCTCAGGCTGAAAAGGACAGAAGAAAAAATTCAAACCATGATTTGCAATAGTGAAGGATTCCATGGGCAAAATATTGAATGATGCAAAAAGAATCATAGGAAAATGGAAGGAATACACAGAGTCACATTACCAAAAAGAAATGGTTAATGTCCAACCATCTCAAAGCATATGATGAAGAAACTATGACATTGAAGGAAGAAATCCAACTGCACTAAAGTCATGATAGAAAAGGAATTGACAAGATACAAATTGAAATATTTCAACAAACTGGTGGATTGCTGGAGGCTCTCACTCATCTATGCCAAGAAACTTGGAAAACAGTTACCTGGCCAACCATTAGGAAGAGAGCTATATGTTTGCCCATGCCAAAGAAAGGTGACTAAACAGAATGAGGAAAGCACCGAACAATATCATTAATATCACATGCAAGTAAAATTTTGTTAAAGATAATTCAAAAACAATTACAGTAGGAAGCTGGTTCAGAAAAGGATGTAGAACAAGGGTTGTCAATGCTTGCATCATATGGACCTTGGCTGATAATAATGAATACTAGAAAAATGTTTTCTTGTGATTTATTGCCTATGCAAACGTTTTCAATCTTGTGGATCATGACAAGCTATGGATAACATTGTGAAGAAAGGGTATTCCAGAACATTAATTGTACTCATGAGGAACCTACACACAGACATCATTGGTCATCGTGATGTGCTGTGGAGTCAGTTCTGACTCATAGCAACCCTATACAGGGTTTCCAAGCCTGTAAATCTTTATAGGAGTAGAAAGCCTCATCTTTCTCCCATGAAACAACTGGTAGTTTCAAACTGCTGACCTTAAGGTTTACAGCCCAATTCATAACCACTACACTACCAGAGCTACACCTCTTGGTGTGGTGCTGTGGGTTAATGCATCAGACTGCAAAGCTGTTTGAACTACAAGGTCGGCAGTTGATGCTCACCAGCTGCTCCTTGGAAACCTATACAGGGTTGCTAAGGGTCAGAACTGACTGGATAGTACTTAACAGCAACATCATCACCTTTCTGGAGTCCTAGTGTGGTGCTGTGGGTTAACGTACTGGATTGCAAAGTCGGTTTGAACTGCACGTCAGCAGTTCAAGCTCACCAGCTTCTCCTCAAAGAACCTATACAAGGTTGCAACCAACTAGACGTCACTTAACCACAAGGCATAGACAAAGAGGCAGCAATTCAAATAGAACAAGGGGATACTGAATGGTTTAAAATCAAGAGAAGTATGTGTTAAGATTGTATTCTTTCACAATATTTATTCAATCTGGATGCTCAACAAATAACCAAATTAGGTGCATTATATGAAGAAGAATGTGATATCAGCATTAGAGGAAGACTCATTAACAACCTGAGATATTCAAATAATACAATGTTAATTGCTGGAAGTGAATAGGACTTAAAACACTTCTTGATGATACTTGCATCTCAATATAAAGAAAACAAAATCCTTCACCACTGAACCAATAAATAACATCATAAAAATGGAGAAAGGGTATTCCAGAACACTTAATTGTACTCATGAGGAACCTATACACAAACATCATTGGTCATTGTGATGTACTTTAATCCACAATTAACACTCATGGTAGCATTATTTAAGAAATCATGTTGAATGAAGCAAATCTGTTGCAAAAGGTCTCCTTAAAGTGTTAAAGAGCAACAATATCAGTTTGAAGACTAAGGTGCACCTAATCCAAACCATGCTATTTTCAATTTCCTCCTATAAATGTGAAAGTTGGATAGTGAATAAGGAAGACTAGGGAAGAATTAGAACATTTGAATTTTGGTGTTGTAGAAGAATATTAAAAGACAGTGAACTTCCAGAAGACTTGAAAGAAGTGCAACCTCCTTAGAAGTGAGGATGGAGAGACTTCATCTCTCATACTTCTGACATGTTTTCAGGAGGGACCAATCCCTGGAGAAAGACATCATGTTTGGTAAAGCAATGGATCAATGAAAAAAAGGAAGCCCCTCAATGAGTTGATTGACACAGTGGCAGTAGCAGGGGACTCAAGCATAATAAATAAGAGGATGGCACAGGACCAGGTAGTGTTTTGTTCTGTTGTACAGAGGGAAACCAACTCAACAGCACTTAACAACAACAACGGCCAAACCCCTGAGAATCCTGGACCTCTCAAGCTGACACAAAACCTTAACTATCATAGTTCAACCCTTGTCAACTTCTTGTTGTTGTTGTTGTTATGTGCCATGGAGTCGATACTGACTCATAGTGACCCTGTACAGAGTTTCTGAGGCTGTAAACCTTTATGAGAGCAGACCGCCTCATCTTTCTCCCGCGGAACCGTTGGTAGTTTCTAACTGCTGACCTTGTGGCTCACAGCCCGATTTGTAACCACTACGCTACCAGAGCTCCATTTGTCAACTTGGTACCTATACATATCTCTTGACACCCTGATACAGCATCTCTAAATAAAGACAATTCTGATGTCATACTTGTGCCTACAATTATATATCTAGCATACATGCAACCAAATGCATGGACCCCATTTACATCTCACATTTTGCAAATGAACACAGCAAAAATATTTGATGCACACATAGAAGGAAAAAATACTCACAACAACTACCATCTTCATTTCTATTGTTATGTGACCATAGCTGACATTTAGAACTACTTTCTAACACTACCCATCCCATATTCCCTCTGCACTTGGCTGGTCATGATCCTTTGCTTGGTGGGGGTGATCAAACCATCATTCCTGAAGTGTCTGGGTCATTAGTAGTCAATTCAGAGCTAGTGTTCAGTGTTCCCCCAAAGTCTGATTATTTCCTTTTCGCTAATGAACGGTCCATCTTGTTAAAGGCTTTAGAATTCTTTTGGGGAAAGTTGGGAGAAACCCTAACAGTATAAGTGTTTGGCATTGTCATGGGGCCCTTCCTCAAGGGGGTTCAACCTCCTTTTCATTTAAGGTGTTGTGGGATTATAAATTGGTTTTAAGCATGCAACTTGATTTAGAGGCCATGGCTCTATTCTGGAGATTCAAGTAAAAGCAATGTTCACTTGACTTAGAATTCTTCCACTTTTACAGATCATGCAAGTATTTAGTTGGTTTCCCATCTATTTCACTCCTAGGGAAACTGCCTAAGTAGCATTGCCATAAACCAATGTCATAAATCCCCATAAATCAGACTATTCTAATTACTACTTTGATTGTGCTGTCCATTATGAAAACTACATCTACCTTATCTTTAGATTAAGTGCTGCAAAATTGCCTCTGCAACTTGGTCCCTACTAACAAACCAGCCCCATTGCATTTGTTATTGTTGTTGTTAAGTGCCATTGAATTGGTTCTGACTCATAGCCACCTGCATAGGGTTTCTGAGGAATAGCTGGTGAGCTTGAACTTGCCACCTTGCAGCTCAAACCTACCTTGCAGTCCAGCACATTAACCTGCAGCACCACACCAGTACTCCATAATACCTACAGCACTTGCTATGACTTGTCAGTCTCCCATCCAAGTACCAACCAGGCTCCACCATGCAAAGATCAGAAGAGATTAGGCACATTCAGAATGGTACACATTGGTGTTACATCTGGAATGGTATGTCCTAATTGAATTAAGGTGCCATTGTATTTAGATGGCCTAATTCATTTAGGGCAGGTCCCACTATTAAATCTGATTTACATAAAATAGTAATTACAGCAGCCTTCAAGGATTCTGGTGTTCCTTTCACAAATTTATTCCTCACTGTTGTGGTAAAAGGTGTGTCCTCTAGGCAGTCCATGTGTGGGTTTATAGGTCTATCCTGATAAATCCACTCTAACATGTCAATTTCCCAAAACCTTTAGATACCTTCTCCTATTGTATACTAAGGCAGGTCTGGTGTATTGTAGGCCACCTTGCAATCCATGCTTCAATGGACCAACGAAATAAACTATTAGATCTGCTCCTAACCTTCCAAGCTGAAATATTAAATGAAGAATCTGTGTTTAGTGGGCCCATTATCAATAAACTCAGAATGATCCAGCCTTATTTCTTTGCACCATTATCCACACTCTTAATAGCTATTCCCTCACATATTATCCAAGTTTCTGTTTGCATATATTAGAAAAACCAAGTAGTTCTTCTCCCTGAATCACAAGTTGTACTTCACCTTTTGGGACCACTGAGATTTACGACTAATTATAGGTTTAGAAGCAATAATTGGTGGCCCAGATGCCATCTTAGCAGTCACAGTTGGGTTAATTTAATCAAATGTATGCAGAGGGGATAAAGGTTTTACTGATAATGGATTCACAAAAATGGAGTAATTTCATCAGATGGGTGGAGTGGTACTGTTTGCAAGAGTGATTTTCAACTGAATTTACAATGCAGCACAAAATGGAGACATTTGGCTACAAGGGCCATAATAAATAATTAGCAGGCTTGCAGCTTCCCTGGACAAGTTATAGTTATTATTTGTAAGTGCTAAGGAGTCAGTCTTGACTCATATCCACCTTGGTAGGACTTCTGAGGAGCAGCTGGTAGGTTTGAACCGCTGATGTGGTTAGCAATCCAATGCTTATCCTAGCGTGTCACACCAGGACTCACTACATTTTAACTGCTAAATTACTGAGAATCCTAGCCCAGCCAAGTTGACGTAAAACCTAAATGATCACAGATGCCACTACAGTTCAATTACTCTAACTACTTTCTTGATTCTGATTTCAAGTTTAACAAGAAGCCTTCAATTGTATTTGGTTTCTCAAATACAGAATGTCCCTAGGTTTTGAAAATCCTACTATGGACAACTAGTTGTTGTTGCTGTTGTTTGTTGTTGTTGTTGTCAGGTGCCATCGAGTTGGAACCGACTCATAGCGACCCCATGCACAGCAGAACGAAACAATGTCCGATCCTGGGCC
>NW_006408537.1:12788705-12811140 GCF_000296735.1 Chrysochloris asiatica
TTTTTGTTTCTTTTTTCATACAATTCAGCATCTTGAATTATTTGCTCCGCATACAGAATGAATAAGTATGGTGAAAGAACACATTCCTGGAGCACACCTTTTCTGGTTTTAAGCCATTCAGTGTTCTATTCTGTTCAAAATACTGGCTCTTGGTCTATGTGCAGGTTTCTCATGATCACAATTAAGAGTTCCATAACACTCATTCTCTGCACTGTTGTTCATAACTTGTCATGTTCCATACATACAATTAAAAGCATTTGTGTAATCAATAAAGCATAGGTATACATCTTTCTGTTAATTCTCTGCTTTCAGCCAAGATCCATCTGCTATCAGCAATGATATTCCATGTTGCACATCCTCTTCTGAATTTGGCTTGAACCTCTGGAAGTTTTCCAATTATATTCAACAAATTTTTAGTTTCATGTGATATTGGTGATATTATCTGGTGATTTCCACATTCCATTGGGTCATAACTCTTTGGAATGGGCACAAATATAGGCCTTTTCCAGTCAGTTGGCCAGGTAGTTGTCTTCCAAATTTCTTGGCATAGATGAGGGAGTACCTCCAGTGACAAATCTGTTTGTTACAGATTTGTCTTGCTCTTTGCCAGTGCCATCAGTGTACCTTGGACTTCTTTCTTCAGTAGTGCTGGCTCTTGAAATGGTTGAACATTGATCATTTCTTTTTGGAAAAAATGACTCCTTCCATCTCTTTTGATGCTTTCTGCATCATTAAATATTTTGACTGTAGAATCCTTCAATATTGCAAGTCAATGCTTGAATTATTTTACTTAGTTGCCTCAGCTTAAGAAATGATGAGCATGTTCATCCCTTTTGGCTTTCTAATTCCAGGTCTTTGCACATTTCATTATAATATTTGATTTTGTCTTCTAGAGCTGCCCTTTGAAATTTTCTATTCAAATCTTGCACATCCTTATTTCTTCCAATTGCTTTAGCATCTCTATGCAGTAGAGCAAGTTTCAGAGTCTCTTCTGACATCCAATTTGGTCTTTTCCTCCTTTCTTGTTTTCTTAATGATCTTTTTTCTTCCTGTATGATATTCATGATGTCATCCCACAACTCTTCTGGTCTTCAGTCTTTAGTGTTTAATGTATCAATTCTGTTCTTCAGATGATTACTAAATTCAGGTAGTATGTGTTCAAGATCATATTTTGACTCTTGTGGACTTGTTTTAATTTTCTTGAGCTTCAACCCGAACTTACATATGAGCAATAGATGGTCTATTCCACAATGTGCCCCTAACCTTGTTTTAGATGATGATATGGAGTTTTTCCACCATCTCTTTCCACAGATGTAGTCAATTTGATTTCTGTATATTCCTTTTGTGAAGTCCATGTATATAGTTGTCACCTATATTGTTTTAAAAATGTTATTTGCAATGATCAAATCGTTGGCCTTGCAAAATTCTATCATGGGATCTTCAGCATCATTTCTATCACCAAGGCCATATTTTTCAATGACTGATCCTTCATCTGTGTTTCTAACGCTTGCATTGCAATCACCAGTAATTACCAAAACATCTTGATTACAAGTTTGATCAATTTCATACTGAAAAACATTGAAAGAATTCTTCAATTTCTTCATTACTGACTTTAGTGGTTGGTGTGCAAATCTGAATAATAGTTGTATTATCTGGTCTTCCTTGTAGGCATGTGGATATTATCCTATCACAGACAGTTCTGTATTTGTAGATAAATCTTCAAACACTCTTTTTGATGATGAATGTGATGCCATACCTCTAATTTTTCATTCGTGGCATAGTAAACCATGTGGTTGTCAGATTCAAAATGGCACTACCAGTCCATTTCAGCCTAGGATAATGACGTTTATACATTCCATTTCATTTTTGACAATTTACAACTTTCCTAGATTCATACTTCATACATTCTATGTTCTAATTATTTATGAATGTTAAGTTATTTCTCCTCATTTTGCATTATGCATTATCAGAAAGTGAAGGTCCTGAAGGCTGTACTCCTTTCCTGTTATCACAGTCTACTCTGCTTTGAGGAGGCAGCTCTTTCTCAGTTGTACTTTGAGTGCCTTCCAGTCTGAGAGGCTCATTTTCTGGCTATTTATCTGACAATATTCTGGTGCTCTTCATCATGCTTCAATATTCAATAATCTGGTACTGTTATTCATAAAGTTTTCAGTGACTAAATATTCCTAAGTATTCTGTATATCCTTATTCCTAGTATTTTTTTGAGTCTAAAAGGTCATCTGAAACTTGCCCACCATGGGTGAACATTCTAGTGGTTAAAATACTGGTGGCATAGCTTTCAAAATCACAGCAACATGCAAGCCACCACAGTATGGCAAACGGACAGATAAGTGGTGGGCATCCATATGAGGTGACTGTAAATACCATGGTTTCATTTAGGCCCATCTTACTAATCAAAGTACCATCTTTATTCTTTGACACTTTAAAGGGATTTTGCAGCAAATTTGCCTAATGCAATACATCATTTACTTTCTTGACTGCTTCTTCCTTGATTATGGACCTAAGTAAAATCAAATTCTTGACAACTTCTATCCTTCCGCCATTTATCATGATAATGCTTATTGGTCCATTTTTATGTTGAGATGTAATCCATACTGAGAGCTGCATACTTTGGTCTTAATCAATAGGTGCTTCAAATCCTCTTTGCTTTCAGCATATCATAGGTTGATATCGAGCCTTCCTCCAATCCTGATGCCATGTTCTTCAAATCGTCCAGTTTCTTAGATTCATTTGCTTGGGATAGAGATTGAATATGTATGGGGAAAGATGCAATGTTGGCTCATACCTTTCCTGAATTTAAAACACATGGTATCCCCTTGCTCTGGTCTAATGTCTGCCTCTTGTAAAAGTGTTTTGGAATTCCCATACTCATTATATGGTTTGTTATGATACACATAGTCACATGCCTTTGAGTGGTGGATAAGACCAAGTAAATGTCTTTCTAGTATTCTTTGCTTTCATCCAACATGCAACTGGCATCAGTATGGATATCCCTTGTTCTATGTGTTCTTCTGAATCTGGCTTGAATTTCTAGCAGTTGCCTGTTGATATACTGCTACAACCATATTTAATTATCTTCAGCAATACTGCATGTGATATTAATGACATTGTTCGATGGTTTCTGCATTATATTGAGTCAATTTTCTTTGTAATGGGCACAAATATGGTTCATTTACAATCATTTACCTAGATAGCTGTCTTCCAAATTTCTTGGCTTAGATGAATGAGTGCTTCCAGTACTGCCTCAAATTCTTGAAACATTTCAGTTTGCTTTCTGTCAATTCCTGAATCCTTCTTTTTTGCCAATGTCTTCAGTGAAGCTTGAACTTCTTCCTTCAATATTGTCTCAGCTACCTAGTGCTGCTATATCATAAATATGACAAGTAGATATCCTTAACAACCAGAAATTTATTCTCTTACAATTTAAGAGGTTACAAGTTGGAATTCAGAGGGCCAGCTCTTGTGCGAAGGTATTCTCTTTGTTGGCTCTAGGGAAAGGTTCTTGTCTCTTTTCAGAATCTGTAGGTCTAGTATTCTTTGGAGATCTCCATATATCTTGGCATTAATCTTCTTCTGAGTGCAGGGACTCCAATTCCACAGGACGGACTCTGCTCCTGGCTCTTCTATCTTGGTGGTAGTAGGTCCTTCTGATCTCAGTTCACTTCTCTCTTTTATATCTTAAAAGAGATTGACTCAAGAAACAACCTAATCTGGTAGCCAGGAGGAAGGCTTGCAGAATGTGCCTTTGGGTTGTTTAAATGATTATATATTCCTGAGTCCTAAACAACAACAACAACAAATGGAGGAAATGAAAGCATATACTATTGAATGATGATGCACAGAGGGGACTGTAATCATCGCAATGAAACAATGAGTATAAAACTGATATAACCCTGGGCTCTGAGTGAAGACAATGAGGAAGTGATGACATTTGTGTCTGAAATATACAGGAAGAGAAAACTGGAGAGGAGGCACTGTTTTGTTTTAAGAGTCCAATTGCTGCTGAATCTTCAGGTTGATTCAGAAATATTTCCATGCATATGCCTTCTCTCTGGTGGTCCCTAGACTGCGTGCCTTACAAGTATCGTAGGTCTCCTTAGCCTAGCTAAATTTAATACTCCATGTTCTCATGGTAAATAAACTCCATGTTTCCATCACCAAAAGAAACAACCTAATCCATCTGACTTCATTAACATCACAGGAATGAGGACTTAAAACATAGGATAACTTCATCAGATCAGTGCTTATCACATCAAATGATATCATGAACTTTATTGTATTGGATTAGATCTCATCATGGAGGTAATAATTATATCATAACTGCTAACCCACTGGAAAACCCGGCTCAGCCAAGTTGACACAAAACCCTGATTATCACAAATAACATCAGTTCTTGAATTTATGCTACCTCTTGAAATGGTAGAACACCTTTCAATTCTTAGTGGCACTGTGACTCTCTAGTGAACCTTTTGCCCATAGAATTCTTTAATATTACAACTCAAGGCTTGAATATTTTCTTCAAGTATTTCTGCTTGAAAAAATGCTTAGTGTGTTCTTCTATTTCTGCTTTCTTATTCCAGTTTTTTGTATATTTTATTATAATACTTTATTTTGTCATCTTCAGCTCCCCTTTGAAATTTTCTGTTTAGCTCTTTCACTTCATCAGCTCTTCCTTTCACTTTATGTTTTCTACATTCAGGACCAAGTTTCAGAGTCTCTTCTGGCATCCATTTTGGTCTTTTCTTTCTTTCCTCTCTTCTTAGTGACTTTTTGCTATTTTCATATATGCTATTTTTAATGTTATCCACAACTCCTCTGGTCATCAGTCATCCATTATCAAAACACCAAATCTATTCTTAAAATAATCTTTTAATTCAAGTGGAGTGTTCTCACCATCCTACTTTGGCTCTTGGGGACTTCAAATTTTTCTATTCAGCTCCAACTTGAACTTTCACCTGAGCAATTAATTGATGCTCAATTCCACAACCCCAGGGCTTGTTTTTGTCTGATGATATTGAGCTTCTCAACTGTCTTTTCCCAAAGATGTAGTCAATTTGAATCCTGCAAATTCCATGTAGTCAGGTCCATGTGTATAGTTGCTGTTTATGTTGTTGGGAAAAAAAAGATTATTTTCCTTTAACAGTAAATAATTTTTAAATGATTGAAACAATCCCTACTTGTAACAAATTTTTCAACACAATAACCTTCACTTTCTGTAAGTGTGGATTTTAAATCATTGAGAAGACTTTAAGTCTTTACTTCCACTAAAAAACTAAACCCATTGCCACTGAGACAATTCCAACTCATAACAACACTATATGTGTGTGTGTGTGTGTGTGTGGTGTGAAGTGCCATTGAGTCCATTCCAACCCATAGTGAACCTGTTTAGGGTTTCCGAGGAGCAGCTGGTGAGCTTGAACTGCCGGCCTTGCAGTTCAAATGGCTTTGCAGTCTGGCGCATTAACCCACAGTGCCACACCAGGACTCCCAACAACACTATGTTGTTGTTGTTGTTAAGTGCCATCGAGTCGGGTCAACACTATAGTACAGAGTAAAATTGGTTCTTAGGTTTCTGAGACTACAAATCTTTATAGGAACAAAAAAGCCTCATTCTTCTCATGAGTGCTGGCACTAAACCAAGGCTAAATAAGAAACATAAGCACTTACCTACAAATTCTTAAAGACATAGCAAGGAACGTTCATACCCTGTGGATTACCTGTATGTCAGGAACTGACAGAAGAAGGAACACAACTGTCTGGGAAAAAGAACATCTCATTCAAAGCAAAAATGGCAAGAATGTGTCTCACTTACTTGAGACATGTTGTCTGGAGGTTTCAATCCCTGGAGAAGTATATCATGCTTGGTATAGTAGACCACCACACTATAACTGACAACAAATAAAAAACCCACAACACAAAGTAAAGCTGCCCCATAGATTGCCTCATCTTTCTTAACAAGTTGGGACTGGTGGGTTTGAAGCAATGACCTGTTGGTTAGTATCTCAATGCTTAATCCATTATACTACCAAAGATCTTTTTGCTAAAGTAGAGGGTAAATGAAAAAGAGGAAGACCCTCATGAGATGGATTGATACAGTGGCTGTAACAATGGTCTCAAACCTAGCTATGATTGTTGGGATAGCCCAAGACTGGACAACAGTTTGTTTTGTTATCCATGAGATTTCTGTGAGTCAGAACAGATTTAGACATTTAATATCAACAACAAACAATTTTGTGATGTGTAGTAATAGTTCTCAATGTAACTGATAAATTGGCAATCCTATTTGCTTACATTGTTGTTGTGTGCCATCGAATCTTTCCCAACTCATAGTGACACTGTATAGGGTTCCCAAGAGTGGCTGGTGGATTTGAGCTGCCAAGCTTGTGATTGCCAGTCCAGTGCTTACCCTACAGCACCACATTAGTTGAGTTAATTTAGTTAACAAAAATTTAGTACCAACTGATTGTATATGCTTTCAGACAAAGTAAGGTTTCTAGGAACTGGGCCATTTAAAATTACCCATGGTAACAAATGCTACCCTAACCATTTAGGAGACAACCAACAGCCAAAAATCCTCATTCCCTTGGGCTGTAAGTTAGAGTCTTACCTCCTAACTAAATTTTTATAGTCACATCTGATAGAGGCATGATGTCACCATCTATCTTTACTAAAGAAGCAAATAGAAAAGGTTCATTATTCCCCTCAAGAACTATATTCCCCTCAAGAACATTATTCCCCTCAGAACTATATTCCCCTCAAGAACATTATTCCCCTCAGAACTATAGAGAGGATGGTTTAACACTACCTCTGTACTAGCATTGTATTATAATCATCATCTTGTCTGACACTACACTCAACTAAACCCTGTAATAAAGGAATTTCAAATCTGACAAATACAAAAAGCTTTTCTCTTACATAGTATTTTTTTACAGTAGTGAAGATTATTTCATGTACTTTGTATCTCATCAAAAACTTGACATGTTAGCAACATGTCTCTGACTATTCTCTAAAACTATGCTTCACAGTATGTAATCCAAGATTCTTCTTCATTGGAATCACTGGGTGTTCCTGTCAAAACAAAGATTCTACTGAGCGCTTAAGGGAATTCTCTGCATATTGAGATTTCATAAACATGACTCTAATGTGAGAATAACAACACATGTTCCTAATCTCTGGGACACAGTGAGAATTAATGTCCAGTAGTCCTGGTAGCACAAGGGTTAAAACACTCAACTGCTGAGTTCAGCGGTTCAAATTCACTAGTCACTCGGTGGGGAAAAGATATGGCAGTGCACTTCTGTAAAGATTACAGTTTTAGAAAGCTTATGGAGCAGGACTGGACAACACACAACAACAGCATCCTTCCTTGGAGATTTTAGCTAATGATTCATACTCTGGCTGTTAACTTGAATCATCGGGAAGGCTTACAAACATATTGATGCCTGGTCTTACTCTAGACCAATCAAATTAGTGTCTTCCAAAATGGAGTTGAAACACCAGGAATTTTTTAAGTCCCTAGTGATTCTAATGTCCTATCTTTTTCACCACTAACATGTGTCTACTCTTTTTTGCACCATCCTTCACCATGCCATGATCAATTAGAGATCTGACGGTCATGTGCGATTCATGGAGTCTGTATTGGCAGATTTTTGGAAGTAGATTTTCAGGCCTTTCTTCTTATTCTTAGTTTAGAAACTCTGCTAAGACCTGTTCAGCCTCTGTAGAATGCAATGGCTAAGAGTAGAACCAAGCCTCTAGCATGCAAAGCGGAAATTAAACAACAAAAACACATTGCTACTGATTACTATTCATAATGCACAGAAGGTAACCAAAAAGTTGGTGGCTGTAACCCACCAGACACTGAGGGAGACATATGTGGCAGTCTGCTTCCTAAAAGATTTACAGCTTTGGAAACTCTTTTAGGTTTATTATGTTATTTATTATCATATTATATATTATAAACTATAGGGTTTTTAAGCGTCAAAATAAATTCAGTAGCTATGGGTTTGGTTTGGTTTTATTCTTTCTCTGGCTTTTGTGGGCCAACTTCAGTGTGATCCACAGATTTAAGGAGTCTTAAGCATTCAAATCAAAGCTACAAACACAGACTTAATTAAGAAAGTGACTACTCTCATTAAAATATGCAAATATAAGGGAAAATAAATTTTTATAAATAAAAATTAAAAGTAAGACTACCTCAAACCAATAGTATGCAGTGCCTCAGATGTTCCCTGGAAGTAGACTGTTTAAGGAAATGAATGGCTATTAAGGCCCTACAAACTATTTTTTATTAGTTGCAGTAGTTTTGTTAATGAATGTAGGCAAATTTAGAATCCTGGAATGTTATAAACTTGCATTGTCTGATATCATAACCATCACAACTTGGGGTTATTTAAATTTAAATTAATTAAAATTAACTGGAATTGAAAACTTAGTTCCTTTTGTGTCTAAGGAGCCCACGTCATGCTGTAGGTTTAGGCATTGGGCTCCTCTATATGGTAGCAATGGTGGCACATGGCTAAGGTTCTTGACTACTAGTAAAAAGTTCAGCATTTCAAATCCATCTGCCACTTCATCAGGGCAAGATCTGGCAGCCAGCTTCCGTAAAGATTTACAAACTTAGAATCCCTATTTGCTTTCATGGGTCCAAACAGGTGAAAGACCCACAAAGCAAACTCAGAACTATAGAGAGGATGGTTTAACACATGAAAATAAAGTTTTTGCATAGTGTCAAAAGTGTGGAAGAAGTGTGTGGATGTGTATTGTCATGTAAGATCACAACACCCTTGGATATTGAGAATGTTTCCATTCCATACTCTGCCATTTACTCTCAGACTCATAGTGATGAATCCATGTCTTGTCACCAGCAATGATTTTTTTAAAGAAACGTTTAGCTTCCTTCCAGTATCAGTCCAAGTTTTGCTTGCAGATGTCCAAATGTTTCTGCCTATGCTCTTCCATGCATTGTTTTAGTACCCATCTCGCACAAAGTTTTCAAAATCTAAGTCTGTCATGGATTATTTCATAGGCAGACCCATGGCTGATTTGCAAATAATTTGCCATATAATCCCCTGTCACTCAACTATTCGATAGAATCATTTCACATGCATGCTTAATGTTGTCATCAATCATAGATGTGGATAAGTGTTTTAATATAACTGGACTGCGGATAATTTTGGACTCACCCTCATGTGTACGTGTATTCCAAATATATATATTTCTTAAAAATTTCAAGAAAGATATATAAGATATCCATTACACCAACAAATTTAAACAAGTCTAAAAAAAAATTGTGTCCTTATAAAAATTTGAAGTGGGTGACACCAGGGATGGAGACAGATGATGACGTGGACAGATTGAGCAGCTGGGGACATTGGACTCAGGGAGGAGAAGGGCTGTCTGCTGGTGTGGAGGGGTCTGTGTGGTGTACCCTTTGGTTATTTGAAAATGCATGGAGGGGACTGTAATCATTGCAATGAAATGAAATACAATAGGATGAGTGTAAAGCTGATGTTCTCCCATGTAAACCTCACAAAAAAAAAAAATAAATAAATAAACAAAGCAAAGTAACAACAACAACAAATTTGAAGTGGTACAAATCATAAAGAATTTTTAGCATGACTATACCAGGCAGTTGTTGAAATAAATCACATAGAAACATTATGGTAAGTTCATTTGCTTAGTCAATGTAAGGAACCCTAACAAGAATCTCATCAACTTGCCCCTTGTCTCATTGGGGATGAAGTACTTTAGTGCAATGTTTCAGATAAGAAATTCTATATAAGGAAGACACAGGATATGGCTCAGTTCCAACAAGAATCTATCTAATTTAGTTTGTTTTAGTGAATGTGAACTAAGAATGTGACTTCTGTGGAGTTGATTGAAAATATACCAACAATATATTGATAAATGTTTCCAATTATTTAGTTTTCACTTTGTGATATTTTATTTTAACTAGTATCAGGAGCCCATTTGTTTAGACTTCCTCATCCTGAGGTATTATATTGGAAATATTACTGGAACCTAATTTTTTCTTAAAATATTTTTAAGAATAACTAAATCAGCAAGTCTGAGAATGCACAATTGGAAATAAATGTAAAGCTTAAAAAAATAAAATACATTTGGTACTGTGATCCACAAAATCAATTTCTTAATGCTTGTCTATAGAACAAAAATAAATAAAATAGTATTTTGGTCTTCAAACTTTGATTGCCTCTCTAATTATGCTGGATTGTTTTAACTGTGTTCATGAGAATGATCTTGTTGTTGTTACGTGCCACCTAGTAGATTTTTGACTCATAGTAACCCTATATGAAAGCGAACTACCCCATAGAGTTTTCTAGACTGCAGTCTTTCCCTTGAGGAGTCACTGACTGGGTTCAAACTGCCAACGTTTGGGTTAAAAGCCTGAACACCTTAACTGTTTCACCATTATGGTTCTTTGTTTAGCATGATAACAAACAAACAAAAAATGAAAATAGTTACTGTCGAGTTAATTGCGATTCATGGCAACCCTGTATGTTATAGAGTAGAACTGCTCCACAGGGTTTTTTAAGTCGGTGACCTTTCAGAAGCAGATGGTCAAGCCTGTGTGCAGGGCACCTGAGAGGATTCAAATTGCCAACTTTTCAGTTACTGCTGTTGTAAAGTGCCATCAAGTCAGTTACGACTCATAACCATCCTGTATAGAATTTCAGAGGCTATAAATCTTTGTGGGAACAGAAAGCTTCATCTTTCTCCTGAGAGGGAATCAAACCTCTCACCTATGGTTTACAGTCTAATGCTTATCCTACAGAGCCTAGTTACTAGTCAAATATAATTTGTTCAATCAGTTTGGGGCAACCTTAACTTTATTTTTTAAAGCTGAAAAGAGAAGGGCAAATTATGAATATTTTCCCATAGCACTATTTCCTAATTAGTATCCTAGCATAAGATTTATGCATATTTATTGTGGCAAACACTGAGAACTGCCTATTTATTTGATGTCCTCCCCTTCTTATTTACTAATAGGATTTGAGCAATTTGTCCACCTGAAATTATATCTTCCAGCTTCCTTCTCAAATAGGAGTGGCCAATGAAATGTAAGGATAATTTATCCCTTTTGCCCTTCCTCTTGTTTCTTATTTCTTCTTTGAACTCAGTTGTAAGGATTGATTTTCAGAAATCAGTTTGGCTAATTAGGCAACTTCGACCACTCATCTGTCAGTTTGTCATACTGTAATGGCTTGTGAGTTTCTGTGATTCTGTGAGTCGGTACTGACTCGATGACACCTAAGAACATCAACAACCTTGGGATGGACAGTATGTAGTAGCTACAAGAAAGCACAAAACTTTAAAGAGGTAGACGCCATGATCAGAATGAACCTGCTTTATCCATCTTAAATTGCCTACATCTGAATTTCTTCTATGTTGCTGTTATGTTGTTGAGTGTGTTCTGATCATCATGACACTGTATAGGAATTCCAATGAGTGGCTTGATGGGTTAGAATCATCAGCCTGTGGTTAGCAGTCCATTGCTTATGCTGTTACGTTGCTACATTGTTAGATGCTGTCAAATCACTTCCAACTTGACACAACACAGTGAAATGCTGCTAGATCCCACACATTCCCAAAAACATTGCTAGTTTGAGCCCACTGTTGTAGCCACTGTGTGAATTCATCTCCTTGAGGGTTCTCCTCTTTTTCACTTACCCTTTCTCTACCGTACCAAGCATGATGTCCTTCTCTAGGGACTGGTCCTTTCTTATAAAATATCCAAAATAAATGAGATGAAGTCTTACCAACCTCACTTCTAATGAACACTCTGTCTTTCCAATACAGATTTGTTCATTATTCTTGCAGTCTATGATATATTCAACATTCTTTGACAACATCATAATTCAAAAGCATTAGTTCTTCACTGGTCTTCCTTGTTCATTGTTCAGTTTTCATATGCATATGAGGTGATTGAAAATACCATGGTTGGTGTCAAGTGCCCTTTAATCTTCAAAGTGGCATCTTTGCCTTTAATACTTTGAAGACGTCTTTTGCAGCTGATTTGCACACTTCATTTGATTCCTTGACTGCTGCTTCTGTGAGCACTGATTGTAGATTCAAGCAAAAGGAAATCCTTGAAACCTTCTATATTTTCTCTGTTTACTCTGATGATTCTTATTGGTCCAGTTGTAAGAAGGTAGTTCTTCTCCAGCTGTATTTTGATTCACTTCCTATAAAAGGAGCACATCTTCCAGTATTATATTACAGTGTTTTTCTCCTGTTCATAAGATTTTCAACTGACCTTTTTTTTTTTTCCACAAGTAGATCATATGTCCTTCCTCCTGGCCTAAATCTGGAAGTTCCACTCAAACTTACCCAGCATGGCTGACCTTACTAGTATTCAAAATATCAATGACATTGCTTTCATCATTACAGCAGCATAAAATACTCCAAAGCATGAAAAACTGACAGGTAAATGGTAGTCTTTTATGTTAGAGAGTGATAAACCTTGTAAACACACACACACACACACACACACACACAAATGGGAAATGTTCTCAAAGAATTCACTTCAAGGGAAATGTTGGGATAAGAAATATTTATAGAGAAATAGTCACAAAGTCTATATAAATGGATTCTAAAATGAAGACATTTCAAATTTGTCTTTGCAAAGCAAAGCAGTTCACACCCACTAGCCACTCTTCAGAAACCCTACACAGGGTGGTTATGAGTCAGAATCAACTTGACAGTTATTGTCATTGTGTACTCATAGGGTTTCTGAAGAGTGGCTGGTAGGTGTCAACTACTGACTTTTTGACTATGAGTCCAATGTTTATCCCACAGCACCACACCAGGACTCTAGTAGTACTAGGGACAAAAATGATTCTGCTTCAATGTCAGAAGCCATGCCATCAAGGAACGGAATGGTGAGAGACCCTAAGCATGAAAAGCCCATTGTTTAGCAAAGCGACAATGACTGTCTCCTTGGTTGGCAAAGCCCCAAGGGGAACCTAATGCAAGGGCCTTGCAAGTTTCTGTTTTTTCCTTTTATGAATACTTTATTTTTTATTTTTCTTGATTTTATTATAGAAGTTTTTAGTAGAATTTTTCAATAATCATAGTAAAAATTAAAATTACATTTAGACACTCTCCCACTAAATTTAATTATGTAAAGTTATAATAGTTGATTTTTACATCAGCAATGAGTCTCACCATTAGGAAAAGCCACATCAGCTAAAAGCTTTTCAAGTTTAAGATTACACCCTGCTTAGTAGACACTGAGGCACCTGAAAGATACAATCTTACAGTCAACATCCTGCTCAGTCGAAGAGCAATAGACACTGAGGCACTCCAAAGATAGCAAAGAGCCAATCAAGAGCTGTAGGAACACTAGGAAGGTGGGAAGAAATTTAACTGAAGGTTTTGGGAAATTATTAGTATAGAGGAATTGCTGCTTTGTTTTTGACTATGAAACTTTAGGTACTTTTATAAAAATACTGATTATGGATTGTGATTAATGAAGCTATAAGAAGTGGGAGATGAGAGTAAAAATGCAAGTTAAAATATAGAACTTTGCTTAAAAGTTGACTTGATGTTCTTGGGAGGATTAGAGAAGAACACAAAAAGTTACAGAAATAAACTGGATGTTATCAGGATAATTAGGGGATGCAAAGGAACAGGATACATAAGAATCAAGGGAGTGTTCTGATGTTTCCTTTTTGTTGTAACCTGAATGTTTGTTGAACACAAAGAATGTAATACTTAGTTAAATTGCAATTGATTGTACCTGACTATAGAGAAATCCTAATAGTATATAAGAAGCAAAAAACTTAAGTAAAGAGAAGTCATCATCATCTGCCTAAGACTCACGACCAATCAACTCTGTGTGTGTGTGTGTGTTTCACTGACTCCGTACCCCCCTCCGAGCTCTCACAAATTGTCAAGGCTGGTCCCTGGCACTTCAAGAAATAAAGAACATAACACAAGCTTAAATCCACTGTTTGTCTTTTATTTGTTCATTTCTTTTTTCCTACTTAAGAAGTGTAGAACTTCTTATCCCAGAATTGGTACCATAAGAGACTCCAATTCATTTCCTTTCTGCAGTACCATCCTTATGATACGCATTATATTCTCAATGGTCACAGAATTTCAACTCTAGGCATCTTGTAGCATGTTATAGACAGACAAAAGATAAAAGGAAAAATCCCAATCATGTCATCTGAGCTGGTCCAGTTAGCTTTCTTAGGAACCATATGCTGCCTCTTCTATTTCAATTTATTTCTCTTTGGCTAGAATTAGGAAACATAGCTGTCCCTTTGGTCAGTCATTATAAGATGACTGAGGAGAAAAGAATTGCAGATGAAAGTTGAGTCCCAACCCTGAGTGCCTGCTACATTAATATATGACTGATCATCATTCAAAATGCAAATTGTTAGCCTAGGTTTTGAATTAAACGTCTCTGTTTTTCCTTCTTAGAAATAACAGTGCCTATCTCTCTAGATTGTCATGAGTATTTAATTTGTTTGTATACACAGCAACTCTATAAGACAGAACTATAGAACTGGTTTCCAAGGTTGTAAATATTTACGGAGTATTTAAATAATCAATCTTTCCTTTAGTAGCCAAGTGCTTTTACCACTACACCACCAGGACACTTAATAAAATGTTATGACCCACTAATATAATTTCTATTCCATTTTTCACTTCTTGTCCTCTTTTTTCTACTTCAGTGTGGCTGGCTCCCTTCAGTCTGGCAGCATTCCACTGCCATTATCAAGATCACCAACAGTCTTTGTGTGGCCAACTTCACTCAGCAGACATTTTGCTTCATACATCTTAGTCAACTGCTTATCAATACATATTCATCATTCTTTATTCCTTAAAATATTTTATCTCTTGGCTTACTTCCATAAACCTGCTTCCCTTGTATTTTAATGGCTATTTCTTCTCTATCTGATTTCTAAAAGATGGCTTTTCTTGTGAATTGATCCTGGGCATTCTCTTCTCACTCTCCTCACCTCCCATAACTCATATCATTTATTCTCATGGTTTTAAACACACAAATGCTCCTCCATACACAAGATTTCTACTCAGAGCTCCAGATTTAAATATTCAACTGTATATTTGAGGTCTCAACTTATAAGTATTATATTTATATATCTATGGTAACATGTAAAGGTTTCTGTATGCAAATTTGACTTTTGTGTTTTCCAGTGCCGCACTAGAAGGATAGAGTGAAAATTTTCTCCATTCCTGATGAAGTATAAAGATTGGGTTCTTCCTACTTTTGAGGAAAGGAAAGCAAATGTTTTATTTTCTAATTAGGTTCTGACTTTCGTGAGTCAATATACTGTATTTCGAAATAAAGAAGGTCATGACAGGGCTGCCCAATAGTACTTAGTAATGATAGAAATGTCCTATATCTACACTGTCACAACAGTCACATATGACTATTTAGCGTTTTTAAGTGTGACTAGTGTGACTGAATTTTAATTTTTTATGTGATTTTAATCAATTAAAATTTAAATACTATGTGAGGTTGTTGTTGTTATGTGCCATGGAGTTGGTTCCAACTCACAGTGACCCTGTACAGAGTTTCCGAGGCTGTAAATCTTTACCAGAGCAGAAAGCCTTATCTTTCTCCCGTGGAACAGCTGGTAGTTTCGAACTGGTGACCTTGAGGTTCGCAGCCCAATTTGTAACCACTAAGCTACCAGAGCTCCATATAGATAGATAGATAGATAGATAGATAGATAGATAGATAGATAGATAAGATAGATATAGATATGTAGCTATAGATATAGATATGTAGTTATAGATATATATAGAGAGAGACAGAGAGAGAAAGACTGTGTGTGTCCTGGTGTGGTGCTGTGGGTTAATGTGTTGGACTGCAAGGCTGGTTTGAACCTCAAGGTCACTGGTTCAAGCTCACCAGCTTCTCCTTTGAAACCTTATACAGGGTTGGTATGAGTTAGAACCCACTCAACGGCACTTGACACAACACGTGTGTGTGTGTATATATATGAGAGAGCTTCAAACAATTTGTAGAAAACCATAATTATTTTTTAATTACACTTTTCCACAAACTTTCTGAAGCCCTTTCATATAAAGTAAGAACTAACTTGACGGAGCCAAACAACATACCTATAAATAGAATTGTCTCACTGCTTACTTCTTAAGTTAGGGTTTGTTGTTACAAAAACAGAATTTGTCATTCTCCATTAACAACCAAATGATCCCTGGTAGTATAGTGGTTAAGAATTGTGCTGCTAACCTCAAGGTCAGCAGTTCTAAACTACCAGTGGTTCCATGGGAGAAAGATGAGACCTTCCACTCCAGTAAAGATTTATAGCCTCAGAAACCCTATGTAGTCGCTATGAGTTGGAATCGACTCCATGACTCAATGGCACATAACAACCACCACCATTAACAGCCAATATTGTCTTCTCAGAATGATAATGATAAAAGGACATTCAAATCAGTTAGCTCTTCTCATAATATCGCCATAGATTGCAGAAGACAAAGAAAGATTCCAGAATTAGAAAAAGTATTAGGGAGTATCCTCTGTACTTTACCTCATGAAGGATGTTTCCAATACTGTATTAGTCCTAAAGAAGAAAATGAAATATTTAAATATCTTTGACATTTAAAAGCTACTAAAAAAGAATTAAATTATAATGGTAATAACTTACATTTAGGCGGCACTTTATGTTTTTCAAAATTCTTTTAACTACATTATAGCTGACTTGGTAGAACAGTTATCAATACTTAGAGCAACTTGCCTAAAGGAAATTAGATAATTATCATATATTCCTTATAACAAAGCTGCAAGACTCATATTTACCTCCCTTCCTGGTGAAGCCGATCTTACTAGAGACCATTTCCACATGTGGATAAAGCCTATAGTGGATGTGATTGCATGACACTCCTGTTGTGGGACTTCACTGTTGTTTTCCCAGCAAGGCCAAAGACTTAGTGGAATTCAAAGGTCCAACAGCTTCCATAAAACTTCTCATAATTTTGAGTTCAGAATGGGACATCCTCTATACTGATGTTTTTCCTACTTTGCTACAACCTAATCTTCATTGTAATTATTGCTACATAAGCTTAATGTTGGAAAATGAAACTATCACCATTGTAGTTAAGTGCCTTTGAGACGATTCTGATTCATAGTGACCCTGTATAGGGTTTCCAAGGAGCAACTGGTGCGTTCGAGTTGCCAGCCTTGTTGTTAGCAGTCCAGTGCTTATCCTACAATGCCACAACAGGACACTAATATCACCAGATATGCACATAAATCATTAAGATTTTTTCTTCTTTGAGATGCATCACATATGCAGTCCATGTAAAATAATTATACTGAATCATTTACTTCCCATGCCATTTTTTATCACAACCACGTACTTCAAGATGTTAAGTACTGTCAAGTTGGTTCTAATTCACAGCGACCCTGTATAAGGTTTCCTAGGAGCAGCTGGTGAGTTCTAACTGCTGACCTTGTGGTTCACAGCCCAACGCTAATCCTACAGTGCCATACTAGGATCCTAGATAGTTCACAGCCCAACGCTAATCCTACAGTGCCATACTAGGATCCTAGATACTCTGTTTGACAATGAGCGCTACACCATTCCTCTTCAGTCTGTTGTTTCCTCCATAGTAAATCATGTTTGGCTGATTCAAAATGGCCAGTACCAGTCCATTTCAACTCATGAATGCATAACATATGATCTTTATTTCATTTTGACAACTTCTGATTTCCCTAAATTCATATTTCATACATTTCATGTTCTGATTATTGATGAATGTTTGCATATGTCTCTCCTCACTTTGAGTTGTGCCATCAGCAAATGAAGGTCCCAGAAGTTTAAGTCCATTCACATCATTAAGGTCAACTCTACTATGAAGAGGAAGTCTTCCCCATTCATATTTTGAGTGCCTTCCAACCTGAAACTCTCATATTCTGGCTCTATATCTGACAATATTCTAATGCTAGTCATAAAATTTTTAGTAGCTAAACATTCAGAAGTGGTCCACTTCTTCTTCCTATTTTGTCTTATTCTGGAAGCTTATCTGAAACCTGTCTACCATGGGTGACCCTGCTGGTATTTAAAATATTGGTGGCATAGCTTCCAGCATTACAACAAAAGCTAGCCACCATAGTAAGACAAACTGACAAATGGGCATAGCTCCACTTATCTGTGACAAAGTTAGAACTTTTTCTTTTTTTTTTTCCTTTCTTTAAGAATAGATAGCTTTCATTCTTAGTGGCTAAAAATTGGAAGGATAATACTTTTGTAACTTGAAGCAGACTGATGATTTAAACTATAGAACAAAATAAATTAAATAACTTCAACAAAACTCTAGTTCCTATGTACGTAATGAAGTTTTATTTAAAGCCTGTTAACAACTATTAATAACAATAAACACTTATTAACAGTCATAAATGGTCATATTTGTCATGTAAATTAAATGATAATTTGTTAAGATTTTTACTTTTATCAACTCATTTAATCTTCACAAACTTGAACTCTTTACTATACATTACATTATATATTGAAATTTTGACTACTTAGTCTACATAAGGGAGTTCTGGACTGCAAGGTCCATTGAACCACAAGGTCAATGGTTCAAATTCACCAGCTGCTTCTTGGAAACCCTATACAGGGTCGCTATGAGTTGGAACCAACTCCATGGCATTTCACAACAACAAAAAGTCTATAAAAGAGATTTATTTTACATGAAATATCAGATCAAGAAAAAAATGCTCATATATTAAAATTGGAGAAGACTTTTTAAAGTACCATGGACTACTAGAAGAACAAACAAATTTATGTTGGAAAAAGTACAGCCAGAATGTTCCTTAGAAGCCAAGATGGTCAGACTTTGACTCTCACACTTTAAACATATCATCAGGAGGGACCAATCCCTGAAGAAAGACATCATGCTAGGTAAAGTAGAGAGTCAGCGAAAAACAGGAAGACCCCCCAATGAATTGGATTGGCATAGTGGTGAAGCAATGAGTTCAAGCTTAACAATGATTGTGAGGATACTGTAGAACTGGACAGTGTTTCGTTCTGTTGTGTATAAAGTCGCTATGTGTTGGAACCAACTAAATGGAATCTAACAACAACAAATGTATTAATAATACACTTAATTTCTTAAGTTTCATTCTGTGGTAAGTATCATATATAAACATAAACAATCAAATAGTATCTATAATTACTACTATTTATCGAGGTTTTTAAAATGACAGATATTGCGGATTTTACATATATTTACATTATCTTATTTAGTGTTCTTTAAGACCCGAAGCTGCAGCATAATGCCCTGGACCACACGGTTGGTTTGAACTGCAAGGTAAGAACTTAACACTTAATAACAGCAAGATACTATAGAATGGATACTAGTGTCTTAACTTATAAAGAATCCAAAGTTCAAACAACATAGTATTTCCCCCAAAGTCAAAGTTATGAAGTGGCAAAGAAGGAAATGAGTCTCAAATATTCATGCTTTCTCACTTCGTTTGCTACTAATTTTGGAGCATAAATCAATCCTCACCTAGAAAATGAAATTAAATAGGAGAAAATATGCAGTGAACAGTTTAAGAATAAAATCATGCATAACTTGAGAATAACCTCATAGTTCACAAAACAAGGTCACATTTGTTATTGTAATGTACTTCCTGTGCTTTAAGAGCATATTTTCATAATTTATTCATGCAGCTATGTTATTTTTCTCAACATAAACCCAACATGTATTTCTTTTATTTAGTGTATGTTTTCTAATAAACCTGACAGAGATTTTCCTACTAAGTGACACTGAATTGTAATAAACAATAAGAAAAACTCACTGCTTCCAACATGTTTGTTTGTCCCTGTTTAAGAGCAATGCCTTACTCTAGTTAGAAAAAATATATTTATATTTAAGAAAACTCTGACAAAGAGGCACACTACCTCACGGGTAGAACACATTCATTAGATAAAAGGTGTTGAATACTTGTAGACAAGTAGGGAGAATTCTCAGCATTCAACAAATCACACTATTAGGGAAGAGTTTCTCTGAACACAGAATCTAACACTCTGACACAGATTATCCTGTTGTTGTGTGCAGTTAATTTGATATTTGACTCATAGCAAATCAGTGTGCAATAGGGTTTCCTAGACTGAAATCTTTATTAAGACCAGCTCACCAGGCCTTTCTTTCTCATGCAGTGGCTAATTGATTTGAACCACCAGAAATTTTTGTTAACTTTTGAGTGCTTAATTATTGCACACCAAGGACTCCTTGGATTTGTTTAAAAGAAGTTTATTGGGGATCTTGCTGAAGCAATGCATGTGAAAGACTAAAGAAAGCAGGATTGGGTAGAGGGAGATACTGAATTACAATGCAAACACAGCATAGAAGTCAGTCTCCACAAGGAATTCTGAACAGCCCCTCAGAGAGATTCCTTAGATATAAATGGCTAAGTCTTTAGAATCCTCATCAAGCTGTCATTGAACCTCAGCTGTAATCTGACAGCAGCCCAAAGCCCTGCCTGGTAACTGGAGAAGAGTGCCTTGGTCATGAAGAGGAATCTATATGGTGCAATGCAGAATCTACTAGTTGTAACTTCCTTTCTTATGGGTAGAGATGTAGTGTTCTTTTCATCATGTTCCATAAAATTAATAGCTACCATTTTAAAATAGAAGTGCAGTGATTCCACAAGATAAGCACTGGACTGCAAACCACAAGGTCTGCAGTTCAAGCTCTGTAGGGAAAAAATGAGGCTTTCTGCTTCCACAAGGATGTGGTTGGCAGTCCATTGTTTATCCTACTGTGCCACACCAAGACTCCATTTTTCACAACGTCAAAATTTTGGTCTGTTATGAAGAATTTTTGTTATCTTTTCATTAAGGTGTAATCCATACTGAAGGCTGTAGTCTTTGATCTTAATCAGTAAGTATTTCAAGCCATCTTTGCTTTTAGCAAGCAAGGTTGTATCATCTGCATATCAGGTTTTTAATGAGTTTTCCTCTAATCCTGATAACATATAATTTTCAAATAATCCAGTTTCTTGGATTATTTCCTCATCATACAGACTGAATAAATATGGTGACCTTTCATGATTTGAAATCATTCAGTATTCCCATGTTCTTTTTTAATGACTTCTTGGTCCACATAAAGTTCCTCATAAGCACAATTAAGTGTTTTGAAATATGCGTTTTTCATGTCATACATAGTTTGTTATGATCCACATAAAAGCCTTGGCATAGTCAATAAAGCACAAATAAACATCTTTCAGATATTCTCTGCTTCAGCTAAAATCCATTTGAAGTCAGCAATGATAGGAGTAGCATATTAATACATATTTCCTGAATTATCTTTGTTTCCATTAATTGAGGTCAGAGGACATATTTTACAGATTTTATGTTTAACCATAACTAGAAAAGTGTCAACAGCAAGGGTGCTTTTGATATCTTCTACAGAGACAATGTAAAAGTTAAAAGCTAGCTATTATAAATTATATAGAGCCAAGAAAAAATATTTTGTATTAGAAGAAAATAAAACTTATTTTGTATATAGATAACAGCAAAAATCTACAAAGCACTTAGATTCAACAGTTTCACAGGCAATATCTTTTTTTTTTAATCACTAAGAAAATAGTGAAGGAGGTATATTAATTCTAAGAAGTGTTTTGAAAGATATGAACATAAGATTAAAACGGATGAATATATTGATCACTTGGGTGAAAATTGTTCCCTTTTCTTCTTGAAAACACAAAACGACTTGGAATTCAAAAAAAAGTACACATTCAAACTGTGTTTTCAGTGAAATTATAAGAAAGAAAAAAGTTGTCAAATACAAAATGTACATGATCTTGTTGTCAGTGCTGTAGACTAGTTTCCAACTGATACTTATCTTGTACAGGGTTTCCAAAGATAAAACTAAAATATAAGAAGGAAAGGGTGAGAGAAAGATGAAGGTTAAGAAGGTAAAACTTACCGATTGTAGGCATAAGTAATCAAGCATACCATAATTAAATTTTTCTAAAGAGAACATTCAAATAATGAAATAAAAACTTTAAATTTTATTCAAGAAAACTCTTCTGAAATAAAAGAAGGTTTGACTTTAGAATACTGAAATGACTCATTGCACCTAGAGGAAAATTAACCTAAAAATAAACACTAGACCAACACTTGTAAACAAACTGGATTTAAGAAATAAATAAATAATGCATTGGTCAGGTATTCAAAGTCACTTAAAAAGGAAGAATATAAAATTGGCATCAGACTTCTTCAGAGAAACATTCAATGCCAGAAGGCAATGAGGCAACACAGCACATAAGATATTCAAGGAAGTAAAGTGTCAAGTCAATCTGTCCTTTAGGCAGATTGTAAGGGTTAGAAAACATTATTCTCATGAGCCTTTTAAAGGAACTAACTGAGGACTAAGGTGC
>NW_006408537.1:12811550-12825090 GCF_000296735.1 Chrysochloris asiatica
CGACTCGATGGCACCTGACAACAACAACAACTTGGAATAAATTCTAACCTAGCAGGATTTGACCCAATGAAACTGTAGCAAAAGGTGTGGGATTTGACACCTTTGAAAGAGTTTGTTATTAAAAAGTAAACTACTCTGGAGATGAATACTGGTTGGTTATTCTTCTAGTTTATACCTCTTAGTAAAAGGAGTGTTGGATTTAATAAGTGATGCTACAGGTATTGGATCAGTAGCTCTACTACCATAGAATGTTAACATATTGACTATCTTGTGCTTGGAAATTTAATCTCATATGTGGTTAAATTTAGACTCTAATGGGTGAGATGAAAATTATGATATCAATGGTCAGCTTTGGGATAAGAAAGACTATATATAGTGAAAACACAAATGGACCAGAAATCTAGAGATTGCAATTCTTGTTCCAGCTATGTGATTTTATTATGGTAGAGAAATCATTTTAATTCCTTTTCTCTCTCTATTTTCATTTTAAATGCAAAGAGATGAACAATAAAATGGTTACGTTTTGTGCATTTCTGTGTATTTTATTTTGTTGTTATTGTGGCTGTTAATACTGTTGTTGTTGTTGTTAAGTGACACAGAGGTCGAGACGGTTCTGACTCATAGTGACTATATAGGGTTTCTGAGGCTGTAAACTTTGCAGATTGTATCATTTGCATGTCCAAGATTGGCGGGGGGGCTTGAACCTGGAACTGCTGACCTTGTGGTTCACAGTCCAGTATTTGTCCTACAGAGCCAGTCCATTCCCCACTATTTATACTACATTACTTATTTATTTTGTTTAGCATCAACAATATGCTGGGAATTGCTATAGTGAGCAACCAGATAAAATCCCTACATTTTATTTGGTATTAACTCATCTACCATCCACTGCCATCAAGTGGATTCCTACTCATAGGGATCCTGTGTGAGGTTTCCGAGACATAATTCTTTATGGGAGCAGAAAGTCTCATATTTCTCCTGTGGATTTCTGTGGTTAGCAGGTTAGTGCTTCTACTTCAGTGCCCCCAGAACTCCTTTCAATTGGTGAAGAGAAAAATTAACTATTAATGTTATAAAGAAATAAATGATATAATATGTTAAATGGTGATAAGCAAAGAATATGGGGAATAAGATGTGCTGGAGATTGATTAAATTTTTAAGAGGTATTATCTTTTGAATATTCAAGTCTTGGTATTCGTATTATGATCTAACCTAATTTTTTTTTTAAATAGGTGAGTTCAACTGATTTATGTTTAATGCTACCTTTAAACTGTTAAGCCTCATTATTAAATATAATTTGACAAAAATCAGTTAATAGTATTTTTTCAAGTAGAGTGTTTTTTACCTTTTGCAATGCTCTAGAACAAGTTCCAAAGTCTAGAAATCATCTATCCTTTTGAAAAAAAAAGTTATACTAACTATTGGTTTCACAAGTTGCTACATCCTCTAATGTACCAACCCAGCATTTAATAGTCTCATATGTATTTCAACATGGAATATGCTGATTCTAAATTTTAAGTATGCCTGTTCCTTTTATATTCCTTCCTTTGTTTTGTTATTGTGTTGCTAGATGCCATCAAGTTGACTCTGACTCATAGCAACCCTGTGTGCAATAGAAGGATGCACTGCCAGTCCTGCACTATATTCACAATTATTGTTACACTTGAGCTCATTGCTGCTACCACTGTGCCAATCCATCTCATAGGGGTTCTCTACTTTATTTGTAGAATATGGGGAATAAGATGTGCTGGAGATTGATTAAATTTTACCTTCATTTTACCAAGCAAGTCCTTCTCCAGTGACTGGTCCCTCCTAATAACATGTCTGAAATATGAAAGATGAAGTCTTGTCAACCTGGCTTCTAAGCAGAAAATCTGGCCGTATTTCTTCCAACACAGATTTGTTTATTGTTCTGTTCAGATTTGTTTGTTGGTTGGTAATTCAATATTCTTCTTCAACACCATAACTCAAATGCATCAATTCTTCTATGGTCTTCCTTATTCACTGCCCAACTTTCATATGCATATGTTGTTGTTAAGTCAGTTCAACTTAACTTCAAATCTGTTCCAACTCATAAAGACCTATATAGAGTTTCCAAGGAACAGCTGGCTAATTTGAATGGCCTAACTTGTGATTCAAACTGACCTTTCAGTCCTGTAAATATTCTATAATGACAATATGCATATGAGGAGACAGAAAATACCATGAATTGTGTCAGGCACATCTTAGTACTCAAATTGATGTCTTTGCTTTTCAAAACTTTGAAGATGTCTTGTGCAACAGATTTGCCTAATGCAGTATGTTGTTTAATTTCTTGACTGCTGCTTCCAGGAATGCTGACAGTGGATCTAAGCAAAATGAAGTCTTTGACAGTTTCAATCTTTTCTCCATTTATCATGACGTTATTTATTGATCTAGTGGTGAGAATTTTTGTTTTCTTTACATTGAGGTGCAAGCCATATGCAATACTATGGTCTTTGATCTCCATCACTAAGTATTTTAAGTCCTCTTCACTTTCTGCAAATAAGGTTGCATCATCTGCAAAACACAGGTTGTTAATGAGACTGCCTTCAATCCTGATGCCATGTTCTTTTGCTTATATATTCCAGTTACTTGGATTATTTGCTCAGCATACAGATTGTATAATTATAATGACAGACTATAGCCCTGGCACACACCTTTCTTGATTTTAAACCATTGACTATACTCTAGTTCTACTTTAAAAACTTCTTGATCTATGTACAGGTTCCTTACCAGCACAATCAATTATTTTGGAATACCAATTATTTACAATGTTATCCAGAGATTTATCAAGAGCCACACAGGCAAAAGCCTTTGCATCGTCAATAAAACACAAGTAAACATCTTTCTGGTATTCTCCATTTTCAACCATGGTCTATCTGATGTCAGAAAAATTTTACTTGCATGTAATATTAATGATATTTTTCAATGATTTTCACATTTCATTGGGTAGGATCTCTTTGGAATGGGATAAATATGGATCTCTTCCAATCAGTTGACCAGGTACCTATCTTCCTACTTTCTTAGCATAGATGAGTGATCTTCCCATACTGCATCAGTTTGTTTAAATTTTTCAATTGGTATTCCATCAATTCCTGGAGCCTCATTGTTTACTGATGCCTCAGTGCATCAGATAGAATTCTATCTCTACCACTGTCATTGCTTGATCATATGCTGCTTCATTTCTTTTGGTACAGTGACTCTGTGTATACCTTCCATCTTCTTTTGATGCTTGCTGTATCATTCAGTATTTTCCCCATGTTGTTGTTGTTGTTAAGTACCGTGGAGTCAGTTCTGACTTATAGTGAGCCTGCACAGGGTTTCTGAGGCTGTAAATCCTTATGGCAGCAGAACGCCTCATCTTTCTCCCATGGAATTGCTGGTAGTTTCGAACTGCTGACCTTGAGGTTGGCAGTCCGACTCATAACCACTACTCTACCAGAGCTATTTTGCCCATAGAATCCTTCAGTATTGTAAGTCAAGGCTTGAATTTGTAATTCAGTTCTTTAAGCTTAGGAAATGCTGAGCATGCTCTTCATCTTTGGTTTTCTACTTCTATGTCTTGGCACATTTCATTATAATGCTTGACTTTGTTCTTGAGTCCTCCTTCAATCCTGAAAACCTAGCTCTTTCTCATATTGTCAAGTTTCTCAGCTCAGCATACAGATTAAATAAATATTTCTGTGTTGTTGTTGTTGTGAAGTGCCATAGAGTCAATTCTGACTCACAGCAACCCTGTATAGTATTTCCAAGGAACAGCTTGTGGGTTTGAACCATCAACCTTGAGGTTAGCAGTCCAGTGCTTAGCCTACAGTGCCATACTACTTAGATAAATTTAATTGTTTAATTGTTCTTTGTCTAACTTTTTGTGCTAAAAGTTTTGTTGCTTTATTTTTATCCTTTCTTATTTAATAATAGATGCTATTAACACTATGAATTTTAAACTGAGTTAAGTATTGGTCATTTTTCAAGAATCCTGTTACAAAATGTACTCATTGTTGTTATTCTCTATATTTTAATTGCAATTTAAATTTTATATTATACCCAAGAGTCAGTTAGGAAAAGTTTTTTAATTGAAAGACTTTGTGTTTATACTTTATTTATTAATATCTGGCTTATTATATTTTAGTCAGCAAAATCATTTAGAATTATTTCTATATCTTCTTATTATTGCTTTTACTTTACTTGTTATCTGTATAATAGGTAGTATGCATCAGACTGCAAAGTCTTTTGAACTGCAAGGTCAGTGGTTCAAACTCACCAGCTGCTCCTTGGAAACCCTACACAGGGTCGCTATGGGTTGGAATCAACTCAATGGCACTTAACAACAACAACAAACTTAAATAAATGCTATCTATATACATGAAAATAAAGTATATTCCTGTCAGAAGGAAACAGATTCTATGTATGGATATATAGTTATGATAGGTATGGCTGAAGTCATGGTGTGGCACTGTAGTATAAGCACTGGACTGCAAACCACATGCTTGGCAGTTCAAATCCACCAGCTGCTCCTTGGAAACTATATACAGAGTCTCCATGAGTTGGAACAACATGATGGCACTTCACAACAAAATCAACATATGTATGGTTAAGTTTTTAAATACTTCCAATAGGGGCTATCATACTAATTTAAATACTATAGCTATAATTTGGAGTCCTGGAGTGACACTGCAAGATAATGCACTGGACTGCAAGGTCAGTTTGAACTGCGAGATCGGTGGTTCAAACCCACCTATATACAGGGTCGCTATAAATTGGAACTGATGCAACAGAACTTCACAACAACAACAACAACATATCTATAATTAGTTAAAAAAAACATGTCCTTACTTGTTAATAATAACAGAAGAATTGAGAAAATAAATGGCAAGACAATAAATGCACATAAACTGTCAGAACTCTCAAAAAAGAAGCATGCACCCATAAAAGAAAGGAAACAAAACTGGAAGGAGTGAAACACAGACTAAACATTGGATAATAAGTAAAGTAAAGAGTATTGAGAAGAAATTAAAATGAAAGTTTTTTCAAAGTGTAAAATTTTTTGAAGTCATACAATTAAAATGTACATGTGCAAACGAAATCTAACACTTATGTAATTTGATTCCCTTAAGGAAAACAATATTAATTAGGCAACCAAAAATGAAATAGCATGAATAATTAGGTGTTCATACCTCCAAATTTGATGAAAAGAAGTCTGGGTCACACCTGTTTTCCCAACATCCTGTCGCGTATTGCTCTATTCCTTTTCAAAAGTGTCTCATTCTTGAAAACACATTACAAAATCACCTTATAAATGGAGAAATCAAGATGTCTTTAGATGTCTTTGTAGCAATATTCAACTTTAGATTTATATTAAGTCAAACTGTACCTCTGTTGTAAGAACTGTTGTTATTGGTGTTGTTAAGTGGTGTCAAGTCAGTTCTGACTCAAAGCAATCCTGTATAGGGTTTCTGAGAAGCAGCTGGTGATCTTGAACCACTGACCTTGCAGTTCTAACCGACTTTGCAGTCCTGTGCATTAACCCACAGCACCACACCAGGATTCTTGTTATAAACACTACAGATGAACAATTTGGAATATGCAAAAATCTGATAATAATGTCTTCATGACGAGATTTCTTGATTTGCAAATTTAATATGATTAGAAATTCAGCCAAATAAATAAATAACCATTTAACATATTTAATAACAGAGGTAAGGCAATTTGAAAGGTAGCTACCTGGCCAGCTGATTGGAAGAGATCCATATTCGTGCCCATTCCAAAGAAAGGGGACCCAACAACATGTAGATATCATCCGATGATTTCATTAATATCTCATGCAAGTAAAATTTTGCTAAAGATCATTCAAAAATTGCAACAGTGTATTGACAAGGAAATGCCAGAAATTAAAACCAGATTCTGATGAGGATGTGGAACAAGGGAATATCATTGCTGACTTCAGATGGATCTTGTTTGAAATCAAAGACTACCTTGAAGATGTTTGTTGTTGTTGTTAAGTGCCATTAAGTCAATTCCAACCCATACCTACCCTGTATAGGGTTTTCAAGGAGCAGCTGGTGAGCTTGAACCATCAACCTTGCAGTTCAAACGGCTCTGCAGTCTGGAGGATTAACCCACAGCACCACACCAGGACTCCGAAAAATGTTTACCTATACTTTATTGACTATGCAGAGGCTTTAGATTACACGGATAATGATAAGTTATGGGCAACATTTTTGTAAATGGGTATTCTGGAACACTTAATTATGTTTAGGAGGAAGCTATGCATAGAGCAGAGGCCGTCATTCAAAGAGAACAAGGGATACAGGGTGTTTTAAAATCAGGAAAGGTGCATGCCAGCATTGTATTTTTTCAACATATTTATTCAATCTGTATGCTGAGCAAATAATCCAAGAATCTGGATTATATGAATAAGAATGTGGCATCAAGAGTGGAGGAAGACACATTAACAACCTGCAATATGCAGATGATACAACCTTGCTTGCTAAAAGCAAAGTGGACTTAAAATACTTACTGGTGAAGACCATAGTCTTAAGTATGGGTTATGCCTCAATATATATATATACAAAACTCCACACCACTAGACCAATAAATAAATCATGGTAGATGAAGAAAAGATTGAAGATGTCAAAGATATCATTTTGCTTAGATCCACAGTCAACACTCAAGGAAGCAGCAGTCTAGAAATCAAATGACATAGTTCATTAGGCAAATATGTTGCATAAGAACTCTTTAAAGTGTTCAAGAGCTAAGGTATCAGTTTGAGGACTAAGGTGCACCTGACCCAAGCCATGGCATTTCAATAGCGTCATATGCATGTGAAAGTTGGACAATTAATAAGGAAGCCGTAGAAGAATTGATATATTTGAGTTATGGTGTTGGAGAAGAATATTAAATGTTCCATGGACTATCAGAAGAACAAACAAAGCTGTTTTGGTAGAAGTACAGACAGAGTGCTCTTTAGAAGCCAGGATGGGGAGATTTCAGACATATTATCAAGAAGGACCCTGCCCTGCAGAAAGATATCATGCTTGGTAATGTGGAGGGTCAGTGAAAAAGAATAAGATCCACAACAAAATGGCTTGGCACAGTGGCAGCATCAGTGGGCTCAAGTATAACAACAATTTTTACGTTGACAAAGAATCAGGCAGTATTTTGTTCTGTTGTGCATAAAGTCTCTATGAGTCAGAGTCAACTCTATGACACCCAACAACAACAACAAAAGTAGGACAAAAGCCATTAAGAGAAACACAAAATGCAATGCAACTGTCTGTGTAGAAACAATTGCAGCCATTTAAAATTTGGAGTCAGAATAAGTGTTACAACATAGAATAGATTGCTATTTTACATATATTTAGAGCAGAGAAGTGACAAAAACAACTCAATTAATAACAATATAAGCATATATAGTGTTGTTGTTGTTGAGCGCTGTCAAGTTGGTTCCACCTCATAACAATCCTATATAAGGTTTTCAAGGAGCAGATGGTGAGCTTGAACAGCTGACCTTGCAGTTCAAACTGAACTTGCAGTTCAGCCCATTAACTCACAATATAGAAGCAATAAAAGATAAACACTAAGAAAGAGAAAAATACCATTAACTAAAATTGAATGATGGAAGAAAAGGAGAAGGGTGATAGAGAAGAATAGAAAACTTCTTTACTTCCTAAAACAAATACACAAACCCTTTGCTGTCGAGTAAATTCCAACTCAGTGATCCTATATAACAGAGTAAAACTTCCCCATAGACTTTCCAAGGCTGTGGTCACCACCAGGGCTACTTTTCTGGCATGTTTAGACTGCTTAACTCTTTGATGTGAATCCTCTCATGTGAATAATTACTGTATGGTACAGGACTGTTGTAGAGCAATGCCACGGAAGATAGCCTTATAAATAACTTGAGTTTCCAATCACCTGTGTATTAGGTTCACTAGAGCTCTAAATCCCTGCACAGTGAGGGATTGCACCAGTAAATGGAAGAGAGGCCTCAAGATAAGACAAAATGACTGTTATGTACAGGGACACTTTGTTCAGGGCATAAGTATATATATCCAAAGGGCATCCATAACACCTCAGAGTTCACTGGTGCAAAAACAAAACAAAACAAATCAATGACTTCCCAGCAGAAACAAATGAGTACTTAGGGAACTGATAAACACCTTAACCCTCTGCCTACCTTTCTACCATAAAGTTATAATAGTCCCATTCGATTTCCAAACTCCAATATGGGAAAGCGTAGGAGAAGAAAGTAAACCTGCCAAATGATTTCCTGAAGAGATTAAGTATTTACCTAAAGGGACTAAGCAATCCTAAAGAGCAGACCGTTCTATTAGAGAATTTATTCTTGAATAGACTAAATATTTAAGCAGCAAGGGGCATTGTTTGAACTGGCATGTAAAAAAAGTTTAGATGGCAATAGGAAATAAAGATGAGAACATGAGATGAAAGCTAACAACCTCCTAGGCTCCGGACACAGAGAGAGAACTGCAACACTAAAGATGGAACAAGACAATGAGGAGCAGTGGCAGAGAAATGTTGACTGTACAACGAGAAAGAGCAAGGTGAGCTTTCCAGCCTACTGAGTAAGCTGGCTAATGTAGGTTTGCTAGCCCATGGAGTGAGAGAGCTGTGTACCTTTAGACTGAGGCTTCCTGGCAAAGTGGGATGCTTCTAGGCAGTCATCAGCAGAGCAAAAGAGATTTGTAACACTTGCCTGTGCAGGGTAGAGGACAGCCTGAGGAGTCCAAGGACTAAAGGAGAGGCCTGCCTGCAAGTACTCCTAAGTAGCTCTCCTGAATGAAGAATTGGATCTTGAGCAATTCCTAATTCTGAATTGTAACCTATATCACTTCATACATTTCACTGTTCAGAGCAAGTCACATGGTCTCAACTTACTCTAATGGCAGAGACTATTCTATATATCTCAGGAAGGAGAATTACAAATAATTGTCAAATGGCTATTGTAAAGACAAAACAAACAAACAAGCAAACAAATAGAGCTACTAAGATTTGCTATGGCTGCATACAACAGTAACGTTAGTTTGATTCCTTCTGGAATTTATCAAACATTTAAGCCTCCTTTGAATCAATTCTCTCCATAAATGTTTCCCTCATATATCTCTGATCCAAGAACAATACTTAATGAAATGAGAGATCTGTAATTCCTTTTAACATCTAAAAAACATACCTTTTACTTTTCATGGAACAAGAATTCAGTTCAAAAGTATATGTATCTGAGTAGCTTTGTTTCTCTCTCTATTAGGAATTAAAGATATAAAATTCTCTATTCTGTTTATGATTTATACCAGATTATAATTATCCAGTAAGCAATGAAATGAATGTGATCAGCACTGAACTCTATTAGAATGTTATCTAGTTACATGAACTAGAATATTCAGGAAATTTCTCCAGTAGTTTGAGTATTTAGCATGTCTATTTTTGGTGTTTTTTTAAAGATAAAAATAAAGTTTGACTCTTCACATAAATAAAGGAAAGCTATTTTTAACTAACAAATTATTAATTACTGGTTTATATTGACTCCACAGGAGCATTCTAAGCTGAGTGAATCGTGTTTAAATGCCACCATTTTATTTCTAGTTTCACCTCACTTTTACAGCTTTCTCTATGCTTATAAGAACTCTCTTCCCCAAAGATCTCAAAGTAAGTACTTGAATAAAACTACAGCATAAGCATAGCTATAAAGAACACATTTAATTTCAAGTGCTGCTATAAAGAATTTTACAAATGGCATGACAGGGTCCTTTTATTGTCCCCAATTTCATTACATAGCATTCCTAATAGCCCTCCTGAGAATGAAGCTAGGCTAGTGTCAATCCTTTTTATCAATTCTCTTGGTTACAAAAGAAGAACATTATCCTGACATTATGGGTATTGTTCCAGTTATTTGCAACGTCCCTCTTGTAACTTTCTCTGAAATATCATGCTGAAAACAGATGCAGTTTCTGAAGAATCTGTAACTATTATCAGCATTAATGGGAGAAGCTAAATTTTTGTCCAAGTAAGCTAAAAAAGAAGCAACCCATTAGCTAAAAGCAAATGTCTTCTAGATACAGTATCAGCCTTTAGATAGGCTATGAACAGATAAAAAAAGATGTTTTAGTTGTTCCCTCTTGAAACAACTTCTTGATGAAAGCCTGTCCAAGAAGGCTTTTACTCAGATATATGTCAAGGCTTATATAAGGAGGTATTAGGTAATGCTGACTTCTAAGTCAGTATATCCAAAATTGGAATATTGGAGTCTACAGATTTCAGAGTTCCACAAATAATATGATAAAAGTCTTAATTTTGGATTTTTATAGTGATTGCAACCTTTAAAAATGCAATAGCATATATGTATATATAAGCTATTGTTGTTGTTAAGCGCTGTCGAGTCAATTCCGACTCATAGCGATTCTGTATAGGGTTTCCGAGGAGTGGCTGGTGAGTTTGAATAACTGTCCCTGCAGTTCAAACTGTCCTTGAGGTTGAGTGTTTATCTTATGGTGCCACACCAGGACTATATATGTCAAACTGCTTAAAAAACTGCTATCTCAAAGATGGTAGACTAGGCAGACAAGCTGCACAGACCCTTTAGTACAAACATTTTAAATATCAAATGAAACAGATAACAATTATAATACTGGATCCCTGAGCTTCACCATTTTAAATATCAGCTGGGACACCCATGGAAGACAGGTTTAGCTGAGCTTTCATCCTAAAACAGACTAGGAAGAAGGAAAGGCAGACTAATTCCGAATATTTTTTGTTGCTGTTGTTAAGTGCCAATGAGTCAGTTACTACTCAAAATGACCACATATAGGGTTTCCAAGAAGCAGCTGGTGGGTTTGAGCCATTGACCTTGTGGTTTACAGTCCAGTGCTTATCCTTCAGTGCTATACCAGGAGTCCCCTGAATGTTTAGCCACTGAAAACCTGATAGCAAGGGAAAACTATCAGATAGCACAAGAATATTGAAGATTGAAACATGATGAACAGCATCAAAATATTGTCAGATATAATGCTAGAAGATGAACCCCTCAGGACAGAAAGCAATCAAAATGCAACCAAGAAAGAGCTTCCTCCTCAAAGTAGAGTTAACCATAACAGTGTGAATGGAGCCAAGTGTTCAGGATCTACATTTTTAATGGGGCACAACTCAAAATCAGGAGAAACAGCTGTAAATATCCATTAATAATCAGAACATGGAATGTACTAAGTATGAATCTATGAGAATTGAAAGTTGTCAAAAATGAAATGATAGGCATAACATAGATATCCTAGGAATCAGTAAACTGAAATGGACATTTTGATTCTGACAATCATAGTTTACTACACCGGCAATAACAAATTCAATAAGCATGATGTCTTATTCATCCCCAAAAAGAGCATTTCAAAATTTGTCTTGAAGTATAATGCTGTCTTTGATAGAGTAATATCCATACACTGACAAGGAAGACCAGTTAATAAAACTATTATTCAAATTTACATAACAATCACTAAAGCCAGTGATAATGAAACCTAAGAATTCTACCAACTTCTTCAGTCTGATATTGATCAATCATACAGTCAAGATGTATTGATAATTACTTGTGATTTGAATGCAAAGTTTGGAAACAAAGACAAAGGATCACTACTTGGAAAACATGCCCTTGGTGATACAGATGATGTTGGTGCCTCCATGACAGAATTTTGCAAGACCAATGACTTTTTCATTGCAAATCCCTTTTTAAAACAACATAAAAGACGACAATACACATAAAACTCAACAGATGGAATACACAGAAATAAAATAGACTACATCTATGGGAAGAGATTTTGGGAAAGCTCCATATCATCAGCTAAAACAAAGTCAGGGACAGATTGTGAAACAGACTATCAACTGGTCATATGCAAGCTCAGGCTGACATTGAAGAATATTAAAACAAGTTCATGAGATCCAAAATATGTCCTTGAGCATTTCCCACTTGAATTTCAAGATCATCTCAAGAACAGATTTAATGCATTAGACACTAATGACCAAAGACCAGTAGAGTTGTGGAATGACATTAAGAACATCATACAGGAGATAAGCAAAAGGTCATTAAGAAGACAACAAAGAAGGAAAAGACCAAAATGGATGTCAGAAGAAACTCTTGACACTTGCTCTCCAGCATATAGATGCTAAAGCAAATGGAAAAAAATGAGTCAACAGAGCTAAATAAAAACTTTTAAAGGTAGAGTCCCCACTGAATAGTTTTCATCTTATCTATACGGGTCTGGTGAAAAGAGTTGGGGATAAGATTCTTATGATTCAATAGTGAGTAACTGTTATCATGACTAATTGTGACTGTCACAAATGTAAAGGTAAGAAGTTTTGTAACAAAAATGGGGGAGTAGTTAATCTTACAGTCCAGAAACAGAGGGCCTTAGGACCATCAAGGGAAAAGAGCATGAGTGGAATGCGAGACCCTATTCAGAGAACATCAACACCACAGATAGAGGCAGAGATGAGGACATGGAGAGAGAGAGCATCTGAGAACTTTAGACTCGCGGAAAGAGAAAAACTGAGTGCTGGAGGCTAGTAGGTGGGCTTGCAGAATGTACCCTGTGGTTGTTTAAATTATTATATATTCCTGAGTGTTTTTGTGTACATTCTTCTCCTCTCCTCCACCCCCTCTTCAAAAAAAAAAAACAGAGGGAATAGAAACAAATACTGTTGAATGATGAGGGAGGAGAATGTAATCAATGCAATGAAACAATGGTGTAAAACTGATGTTCTCCCATATAAACAAACTATCACTCAAGTCACAATAAAAACTTAAAAAAAAAACAAACCTTAAAAGGCAGCTCAAGAAGACAAAGTCAAGTACTAAAAAGAAATGTGCAAAGACCTGGAGTTAGAAAACCAAAAGGGAAGTTTTTTCTCATGTTGAAAGAAATTAAGAAAAAAGTCAAGCCTAAACTTAAAATATTGAAGGTTGTGTTGCTGTGGATTAAAGTACTAGACTGTAAGTTCGGTGGTTCAAACACACCAGTTGCTTCTTGGAAACCCTATACAGGGTCACTGAGTCAGAACTGACTCAACAGCACTTAACACCAACGAGGGCAAAGTATTGAATGATGCAGCAAGCATTGAAAGAAGATGGAACAAATACAGAGAGTCCTTGTATCAATAAGGAATGGTTGAACTTCAACCATTTCAAGAGTTAAAATATGATCAAGAGCCAATGGTACTTAAAGAAGAAGTACAAGATGCACTGAAGGCATTGACAAAGAATGAGGTTGCAGGAATTGATAGATTATAAATACAAATCTTTCAACAAATTTAAGCAGCATTGGAGGCACTCATTCAACTATGCCAAGAAATTTGGAAGACAGGTACCTGGCCAACTCATTGGAAGAGATCCATATTTGTGCCCATTACAAAGAGAGGTGACCCAACGAAATGCTGAAATCATTGAACAATACCATGAATATTACATGCAAGTAAAATTTGTCTAAGGATAATTCAAACACAGCTACAACAGTACATTGACTGGGAA
>NW_006408537.1:12825720-12838794 GCF_000296735.1 Chrysochloris asiatica
AGAGCCTGAGTGAGGTGAATTGGCACAGTGGCAGCATCAAGTGTAACAATGATTATGAGGATGGCACAGGATAGGGCAGTATTTCATTCTATTGTAAATAAGGTCACTATGAATTGGAACCGACTCAATGGCTTCCAATAGCAACAACAGATCTATAACTAGAATTAAGTCCCAGCAAGCATCAAAGGTGAAGTACAAATTATGATCCAGGAAGAGGTTCAGCTATTTTACTCCATCATTTCTTCCAGTCACTTGAGCTTCTTTATGTTTAATAGCAACTTTCAGAATCTCTCCTGACATACATTTTGGTCTTTTCTTTCTTTCCTTGTCTTTTCAATGCCTTTTTGCATTTTTTATGTATGACATTCTTGATGTCATCCCACAAATCCAAATCCTCTGGTCTTCAATCATTATTGTCTAATATATCAAATATATTTCTCATATGTCCTTTAAATTTTGGTAGTTTATATTTAAGGTTGGAGTCCTGGTGTGGCACTGTTGGTTAATTCACCAGACTGTAAAGCTGTTTGAACTGCAAAGTCGACAGTTCAAGCTCACCAGCTGCTTCTCGGAAACCCTACACAGGGTCGCTATGTGTCAGAATTAACTCGACCGCAGTTAACAACAGCAACATACTTAAGGTCATATTTTGGCTCTCATGTACTTGTTTGAATTTTCTCCAGCTTTAGCCTGAACTTGCATGTGAGCAATTGATGATCTGTTCCACAGTCAGCCCCTAGTCTTGCTTGCCTTATGATACTGAGTTTCTCCATCACCCTATCCCACAGATAAAATTAATTTCATTCCAGTATATTACATCAGGTGAGATCCATGTATATGTTGTAGTTAAGTGCCATCAAGTTGGTTTCGACTCATAGTGACCCTCTATAGGGTTTCTGACAAGCAGCTGGTGAACTTGAACCACCAACCTTGCAGTTGAAACTGATTTTTCAGTCCAGCACATTAATACACAGTGCCATACTGGACTCCATCTATGTATATGGTGGTTACATGCCGTGGAGTCAGTTCCGACTCATAGTGTCCCTGCATAGGGTTTCCGAGGCTGGAAATCTTTATGGGAGCAGAAAGCCTCATCTTTCTCCTGAGGAACTGCTGGTAGTTTCAAACTGCTGACCTTGAGGTTAGCAGCCCAACTCGTAACTACTACACTACTTGAGCTCCTTCCAACTCAAAAGCAAAGATGAAAAGATAAAGGATAAGGGAAAACCTAATACAGAAAAAGAACAATTAAAGGTAATACTGACACATTATGATAAATTTAACTAGTGTCACAACCAATTTGTGTGAAATTTTTCAAGTGGGAACCTAACTTTTTGTGTAAACTTTTACCTAAAACTCAATAAAATATTATGTAAAAAATAAAAAATGCAGCTTAGCAATCCCTATGAGGCAGTTCTACTTTGTCAGATAGGGTTGCTATGAATCCAAATCAACTCAGCAGCTTCTAACAACAATATTCTATACTTCAGAAGACTGAAAAGTTCAAAAGTCTGGATTCAGCATGGGTGAAATATATCATGATACGTTCTTTGTAGTTTTGGATACATACCTTTGTGGTTTCTGTAAACAGAACTGATCACTACATAGTATATCACTCTCCAGTATGATTAACAATTATTTAGATAATACATATGTATAGGTCCTTCTTAAATTTGTTTCAAATAAAGTAAAATGTTCTAAATTACTGGGTAGAAAGACTACATCAAATAATAAACTGTATTATATTTTGGATAGCTATACTTACTGATTTCTATTTTTCAATTTTTATATTTATCTAGACAATAACTATAGGAAACCAGAATTGTACTTGAAGAGAGCAAAGATTATTGCACGTATTCTGGCAAGAAAAGCTAATGAGTACTGAATAGGTTCATTAAGCATCTCAAATTCCAGACATCTTTACAGGTATTTGGCAGGTGCTGAATCATAGACCATTTAATATGACAGAAGAGAGGATTTATTAGGAAAGATTAATCAGTCATATTTACCATTACATTGTGGTAATCCAACAAGGAGGAATTACCTATCAAACTCCCTGAAGACCTGATTAAATTGACCTGTGAGATATATTTAAGAAAGACCATTTCAGTGTTGGAGAAGGATAGCTAAAATATTATAAGCACTTAAAGTTTCCCGGTAATAATCAGCCAATGTGGGACTGTAGGATAAGCATTGGACTGCTAACTTCAAGGTCAGTGGTTGAAACCTATCAGTAGCTCCTCAGAAACACTATACAGGGTTGCTGTGAGTTGGAACCAATTCTAAGGCACTTAACAAGTGGCCAAATACAGGATGATTTCTTTTTATTTATTGCTCATTAAATGTTATGTGGAAATACCATTAAAATCTGTCAGATATGTACAAAAGTATTATAACATTTTTTAGTTTTTAAAATTCAGTTTTATTCAAATGCATGACATGGTATGTTATTGCTGCTGCTGTTAGTGCAGTCCAGTCCCTTCAAACTCATTGGGACCCGGTATAGGGTTTCCAAGGAGCAGCTGGCGGGTTTGATCCTCTGACCTAACATAGTATAGACTAATCTGATTCATCAGAGGATATACAATCACACTTTTATCCTGTGTAAACTTTACGTATGCTTCCAACTTGTTTAATTTAGTAGCCACAGAACTGTCTCAGAATATTTTTCCAGGGCTGCTAGAATGATAAAATTTTAGAGATGATAAATAACAAAATGTACACACAGAATGGAAATGTTTGAAGAATAAAAATGAATATACATAGAAAAAATGTCTATTAACATTTTCCATATATATTAGTGGATTATCTTCAAAATATCATTAGGACTGTTTGTCCTCTAACACACTAAAAATACTCACAAACATCTATAAATTATTTGCTTACATAATACAGAGTTCATAAACTACCTGATATTTATCCACGAGCATAGATTTATGTAGGTTAAGTCAAAGATCATTGTTTTTGAGTGTGGGTTACAATAAATTTTAAGCCAAATGTTATTTTATATCTACTATTTATAGAAACATGGTTAAGCCTTGGTAATATTATATGATCAAGATTTAGTCTTTGATGTTTAGGAGATTAACTATTGTCAATTATCCTCCCAAAACAAAGTTAATCTGCAAATTTGTATCTATGTTCCATATTCCAAATTTCCTGAAAAATGAAAAAAAGTTCTGCCTTCAGAACACCAAACATCCAGGCAAGTTGAGTTTGCTTTTTTTAATGCTCATTCCAATTTAAATCTGTGTTAGAAGCCTACAATATGCTTCATTTTGAATTTGTGTTTCATCAGTCCCTAAATTTCTTATATTGCTTTGAAAATTAGTTATATGGATTCATAGAGGTGTCTTATGAGTTAAAGTAATTTATCCTTATTTGCAAAGCCTCAGTATTTTTTCTCATATATCAACCTTAATTCATTTTCACTAGATTCCAGCCTCCACTAGATTCTGAGATTCCTAGCACAAAATTAATTTACTTCCCAAATTTTTTATCAATAGTTTCCACACAATAAATACTGAAACAAACCTTAAGTTAATGAATATGCTGTTATTAAATGCCATCGAGCTGGTTCCTACTCATAGCGACCCTGTATAGGGTTTTCAAGAAGTGGCTGGTGAGCTTGAGCAGCGGACCTTTTGGTTCAACCAACTTTGCAGTCTAGCACATTAACCCACAGCATGACACCAGCACTATATGAGTGAAAAATTGCAGAGTAACTAAAACTTTTTACAAATAGATACAGTGATCCTAACACAGCCTGGGAATCCTGGTATGGCACTGTAGGATAAGCACTGGACTGCTTTCAAGTTAGCAGTACAAACCTACCAGTCACTCCTCAGAAATCCTATAAGGGGTCACTGTGAGTCAGAACTGATTGGAAGGCAATTAGCAACAATACTGCCTAAGTAAAAAAGTAAGGAAGCTTGAAATTATGCAACTTTATTATCAAAAGCTATACTGCTTTGAAAACGAAGGCAATTCTCAATTTGTGAGTTAAAGACGAATAAAAGTGCAGATGCAGTACTTGATTACTAGAAGCTGTTGGCAAGGAAATCCCAAATAAGTGAGGTTTCTAAAATGAATAGAAAAATTTTGAAAACAGTGTGAGTGTTCATCCTGCCCTTATTTATTTTTTTACAGAAAGAGCAACTTTTTATTACAGAAAGAACATTCTAAAATTCATACGGTTTCCTTTTAAAATGCTTTCAAAATGTCTATCAGTTTTATTCATTTCTAGAATTCATTATTTCAAATCTTATTATTGAAATATTCACACATAACAAGCAAATATGAAAACACTGCTTTTGTATTTAAATGAAAGATAAACGACCCAGTATTGCAATAATCAAATAATCACATGACTCCTGTAATCTAGAAACTTGATAACCTCATCTTGGCTTAATACAAACTACATTGTGAATTTAGAAAAATATTACCTAGGATAGTAAAGACTTCATAAGAACGATGACAAAAATCTTGTCTAAGACTGAAAAGAAGTCTTCCCATGTTTACTGAATTTGCAAACTCAAATTTAGAAAACCTCATTGTTGTTAAAATGAGTACAGGTCGAATTTCCTGAGAGCCATAGGAACAAACTCCATTTATTGTAGTTGGTAAGTACCATGGAGTCAGTTCCCATTCAGACCCTGCACAGGGTTTCTGAGGCTGTACATCTTTACGGGAGCAGAAAGCCTCATCTTTTTCCCACGGAACAGCAGGTAGTTTCGAACTGACGGCTTTGTGGTTTGCAGCCCGATTCATAACCACTAGTATCCAGTAAAAGGGGAACTGGAGGAGGGGTTTTTTAGAGACTGGAATAAAACTCTGCGGCGAGCCGGTCATACCTCGCGTGTGCCTGCGTCTACTGGGTTGGGCGCCCGATTTTGCAAAATCGAGTAAAGAAAACGTCACTCTGGTTAAAAATAAATAAATAAAAACTGAAAAGAAAACAATCACAGCATGAGAAATTATAAACTTTTGTAAATCATAAGATATATAAAATTTACCAAATAATTAATGTTATAAGATATATTTTGTTTTCATGTGTGAAATGAAATTACTTTTCCAAAATTTTATAATTCTAATGTGAGAGTTAAATGGGGCAATAAAACAGGTAGGAACAAAAGAAGTAAATGGATATTCCCACTAGAAGTCTGATACTTATGCTTTGATGCATTCTTTTATTCTATTATACTGGGTCACTATAAGACAGAACCGACACGAAGGCACTTTAAACAACAACAAAGTATAAACCAGGAGTCCTGGTGTGGTGCTAGAGGTGAATGTGCTGAACTGCAAGGTCAATTTAAACTGCAAGGTTGGCAGTTCAAGCTCACTAGCAGCTCTTCTGAAAACCTATAAAGGGTAGCTGTGAGTTGGATCCAATTCAATGGCACTTGGCAATAACAACAAAGCATATACCAAGACTCCTGGTGTTGCACTGTAGGAGCAGGACTGGATGGCAAACCACAAGGTCATCAGTTCAAACCAACCAGTTGTTACTCAGAAACTCTGCACAGGGTTGCTATCACTCTGAACTAACTCAATGGCACTTAGCAACCACAACAGTATATACCACTCACTGGCCTAGGTGTAAATTTTCATACTCACAACAACCCAAGGAAGTAGGTATTACTATTTTTTTAAATAGACATTAAACTTTCTAGAGCACTATGGTGGTGGTGGTTGTGGCAGTTGTGTGTCATCAAGTTGATTCTGACTTGTAGTGACCCGGTTTCTAAGACTGTAAATGTTTACTGGAGCAGAAGGCCTCATCTTTCTCCATGGTAGATTTGAACTGCTGAACCTGTGCTTAGATGTCAAACTTGTAACCCACTACGGGACCATGGCTCCTTCTGGAACACCATAGGCTACAGGAAATATTTATCAAATAGAGAAACAAAAAATTAACCTGATAACATTATTTAAGTAAATGACTCCAAAACAATCAGCAAATGTTAGAGCTATGATTTAAATCCATTTGACCTTGCTCCAGAGGTTGTATCATTAACCATGATGATAGAAATATAAAGATATATATGTATTGTACATGTATATATTACATACATATGAAATATAAACATTATATAGCATGTGTAATCTCCACCTATGAACTGATTCCAAGCACAGAAAGACTCAAGAGAAAATATTCATCAATAGAAAGGCAATTAATCTTGTGTCCTCTAAATAAAAAATAATTTACTAGGACAGGGATCACATCATTTCTAAAGGTATGCAATAAATACATGACTAACTGAAGCTTACAATAACTGAATTTATTTTATTCAGTCAAGAATACATCTAGTATGTATGTAACAACAAAGAATAACTTCATCAAGAAAGACCATCATATCTCATGTTGCAAGCTTTGTATAAACTGCCCCAACTCTAGAAAAATCACTATGCAGCATTTAAGCACAAAGTTTAATTGTGTCCCATCTCCTGAATTCCCTAAACATGGAAACTGGGGTATATTGGGGATTTCTTCACCTTGTAGTAAAACTAGAAAGATTAGCACTAAAGACTCATACAAAAATTAATTTTATAGGCAATACAATCTAAATGGTAAAATAAAGCAATAAAATTTATGATAGATTGTAATTGACAAAGATGCTGGAATAATGAATCCCAACCTACATATACTTCTAAAATGAATCAAAGGAGGGAAAATTACATTGCATATAGCATCTAAATTAGTTTCCTACATCTGACTAGAAGGTACAGAAAAGGTTTCATGATGAGTGAAAGAAATAGGAATTGTTTATTCATAATCCAATATCAAGTTCATATGAAATAACATGAAAATGGGATGGAAAACTGGAGTCACATTCAAGAGTCAATATAAAAAGAGGTTATAGAAATTGGCAACTGTTTAAAAACTTGTTGTTAAGCACTGTCGTGTCGTTTCCAACCCATAGGGACCCTGTATAGGGTTTTCAAGGAGCATCTGATGAGATTGAACCACCGACCTTGCAGTTCAAACATCTTTGCAGTCTGTGGCGTTAACCCACAGCGCCACACCAGAACTGAATAAAAAGCAATCAAAGATGAAGCCATGGTTTAATGATTAAAGTAATAGTTACATCATTAACAAAAACAAGGAATACTGCTGTTCTGAAGAGTAAAGAAAATTTAAACATCACTTATTTGACAATTTTGTCTCCAGCTGTGTGTAATTTTATAGCTCTGCAAGAGGTTTTTTAAGATGACAATACTGAAGTCAAAGTATCTGAATTTTAATCCCATTTACTAGCTGTGTCAATCTGGACAAGTTATATAAATGCTTTTATGTAGCTGGTTTCTCTAAAATGAGAGACAATAGCAAGACCAACTTCAGAGGTTTGCAAAGTGCAGTTTTTAATCATACCCACGTAAGTGTTCAATGGCTAAAGCTATGACTCCTTCAATGAATACTTTTAATGTATTGGTAGATATTTGAAATATACATTCCATAGAGATGTACCAAAGGTTAAACTGCACTATTGCTCCCCAAAGTAAATGATCCACATATCAGAGAATATGCCCCTATCAATGAAGAAATATAGCACCTTTCTGTTGGAACACTTTTGCCTATTCAAATGGATTAGTCAAAATGTTTAAAATGACATAGGGAGAATCTGAAGTTGAATATAAGGTTAATTTAAATAGAATAGATGTGAAAGATAAATTAAAACAATTTAGCAGGTATAAAGAATAGTCCTAAATCTATATATTGACCCTTAGATCCTGTTGCTAGAAGCTGTTTCCAATGAAAAATTTATGACATCTGTTTTTTTCAGATTTGCAATGCAAAGTTTAGCTCTTCAGTGTTGAGTCTTTTGCGTATCTGTGGACAGTCTAGATCATACTGATGGAGTGCTTTCCCATCAATCAATTGGTCTTCAAGAATATCATCAATATTTTTGTAATCAAATACTGTGTTAGCACTACTTGTGGAGAAATGCTGCTACATATCATCAAACATTTTGTATTATAAAATATAGATTTCTTTGAACTATTTGTGGTCATAATCAATGCTTTGAGGAAATGGTTGTGGAATAGAAAATCCTTCTCTTTCTTGCTGACTCTGCTAAGAACCTCAAGAGACTGTGTCTGTGTGTTTTTTACTGATCTGTCAGACTATGGAGATACAGATACAATCACTCAGGAATAATTCTATACCAGCAAAAGTGTTTTACTCCTAATAAGCCCATCAGTTCTCTGCTGTTTTCTATGTTTCTCAATAGGTTTCTAAATAAACACTTCTCATTGTTAACCAGTATGAACATCTTGAATACTGTATGAGTGATACATTTAATTTCTTTTAAAAACAAAAACTCTTCAAATATATACAATTGTTATAACTAGATACTTATAAAAATACAAGTAAATATTTCATGCTTGGCATAAGCATTCGGATAGACACCATTTTAACAATTTATAACGTTGGCAGTGACGCCAATAGGTAGTTACAGTTGAGAAATGATAACAAGCACCATATTTTTACCTCATTAAGCAAGTAAAAAACAGTTTAGTCAAAGTCACTTCTTATCTATTTCTACAACTCAATTTTGAGCTAATCCTGTGTAAGACAAAAAGTTAGAGATTTGAGCGATTGGTTATTTTGTGCATTTGAACCGTATAGATTCAGAATGAATAATTCAGGCAAAATGATTGCACTTTTTTTTTTTCCCAATACTTCCATACCTGTTACCCACAGTCCTCCTGACCTTCCCCAAACTCTCTTGATTTGTAGTTAGTCCCTGAATTAAACAAAGACTGTACAAACAACCTTACTATTTGAAGACCTAATGGGACAATGAAATATGGCTGGCAAAGAATTATGTGAATCTCCAGGTAGACATTGTGTGAAACGCAGAATAGAATTGAACAGAGGAATTTTTTTTTTTTTCAGAATAATTCCTTGAATTTGGTCTGTTTATATAGAACATAAGTTGCTCATTAGACTAGATGAACATATCTAAATTATGTAAAAGTTAGTTGAAATAATATTTTAAAGCCTTGTCTATAATGTATCAACTCTATAGGCTTAAAATGAAAAAGGTTAAAATTGCTAAAAACCATAACTTGGCTGTGTATTGTCATTAATTTGAATATTTGTGGGCCATAGATGAGGCACTGGCCTGAAAACTAAGAGACCCTGTGAATGAGTGTTCTCTTTCTAAGCATAATACTGTTTAAGCTAGTATCCACTGAATTGTAATCTGCTCCAAGTATTTTGATGATTCTTTTTCCACAGGAAAAGGGACATCCACTCACAACTGTGCTTTTTAGTTGGGAGGGAGGGGAAAAGATCAGTGACCTACCATGTTTCACTGTGCCTGGGCACATGACTAATGTAATGCAGCTGTCAGCACACATTCCTAAGGGAGCATAATATATGTTTCTTCATTTTCAAGCTTTGTATCAGAAGTATAAATGCATGAACTCTCATGAGAAAGAGAAACTCTTAACAGTGATTTTATAAATCCAATCACTGAATAGAATGTCTGATCGCATTGAGTTTAATGTCTGTAAATATTTTTTTAAATACTCATTTGTTTCATAAGAGGAAGAACTTCAAGGAGATTAAACACAATGGTTAGGAACTCTACTACATAGAAAACATAGTTAATTCATAACAAAAAGAAATAATGCTGTTAAAAGTATTTCATATTTGAAATTTACATATCTCTGTCAGGACCTCTATAAATTAGGTTAAATTATTCCATTTACCCTGATTACTTCTATGAAGCTTCTTGATTAAAGCTAAGTCTTGCGTTTCACTTCTAATGAATCTTAGATTAGTTAATTAAGCATTTGTTTTTTAATATATTTAGTTGTGGAATAATATTTCCCCTAAGGTCTTTAATGATAACTTGTACAATCCAAATGACCCCAGGAATGTTGTGTTATTAAGTGCCTTCAAGTAGCTTCCCAACTCATAGAGAGCCAGGATAGCATTTCCAACAAGTGTCTGGTGGGTTTGAACTGCTGACCTTGTGGTTAGCAGTTCAGTGCTTATATAGCAACAAGACTTCAGGAATATATGGCTGGAAATCCTGGAATACACACAAAGGTGTGCTGTGCTGGCAAATGCTTAACAACCATTGCTCTTCATGAAAGGAAAGCATGAATTGTATATTTTACCAATTTCTGAACTGTAACTACTTCCATCATGGTCAATTTCATCCTACCAATATAAAGTCAAAGATCGCAGAGTCAGAGGGGAATAGCACAATGTGTTCTTCCAAGTCGGTGTGGCACTTTAGGACAAGACTAGGCTGCACAAATAAAAGTTGGTACTTCAAACCCACCAGCCACTCCTTGGAAACCCTATACAGAATGGCTCTGCATCCTAACTGACTTGACAGCATTTAACAACAACAACACCAGTACAGCACTACCTGATGTTCTATTTTGTAATCTCACTGATTGATAGTAATGACATTCAATTGCAATTTTGCCTTTCTGAAGGGGAGGAGATGTTGAAAGAGGATTTCCTCTATTTTCTAATAGAAAAATATAAAATTGCTAGTATGCCTATTCTTCCAAAAAAGGTCAGGGAATATAACACTTTATACTTCTATTTCTTTCTTTACTATTTATTAAGTGGTAACAGTTTACTAAGCTCATCTTCCTCCAGATGGAAAAATAACTGCTATGTGACAAAATGATGAGAAGCTTTAGACTGTAATACCAGATTTTCCATAGGTTTCTTTACATAGAAGATGTTCTTGACCTTATGTTAGATGAGAAAACAAAGCATAAGTAAAATGAAACAATTTGCCCATATCTTCAAGCCGACTTACCTAATGGGAAATTTGGAAATTCCAACCAATATAGGACTGAGAAAGCTGCACAAGTGTCTATATTGGCCATATAATGATATTGACCTAAAATTTTAGTTAATTTTCTTGGCTTAAAATTGATTCCATAGTCACCAGATTTTAGCTACTTGCTATTTCTAGTAAACAGTGAAACCTACGTACTTCTTATATTAATGATTTTGTATATTCTAATATAGTCGTTGGAGAAGGATACCATGTTTGGTAAGATGGAGGGTCAGAGAAAAAGAGGAAGACCCCCAACGAGATGGGTTGGCCAAGTGGCAGCATCAATGGACTCAAGTATGGTAACAGTAGTGAGGTTGGCCCAGGATCAGACATTGTTTCATTCTGCTGTGCATGAGGTCGCTATGAGTTGGTGCTGACTTGATGGCACCTAACAACAACAACAACAATATTCCCAAGGAGTCCAGATGTGGCGCTACAGGATAATGCACTGGGTCACTATGAGTTAGTACCGACTCAATGGCACCTAACAACAACAATGTACATAAAGCTTAAAGACAAGTCACAATCTGGGAGAAAAATACATAAAATGTATCGTATTGACATAATATTCAAAACGCCTCAAGAACTCCTACAATCAAACAAATTATGCAATAGAAGATAAAATATTATTGACAGTAACAACTGATTCCATATATGCCTAGGAATTACATAATAAAACCAAAGAGAAATATTGAATTTAGCAGAGTAGTTAAAAGTTTAGACTCTAGAGAAAAACGGTATGAGTTTCAATTCCAACTATGCCAATATTTACATTTTACTTTGTTAATCTCCAATATGAGACAATAAAAGTATTTATCTGGTAATCTTTTTTATGAGGGTAAAGGAAATACTATACGCAGAAGATCTTAGAAAAGTCCTTGGCTGTATTATTTTTAGTTTTGTATTTTTTTAATTATTGTAAATTCTGTTGTTACTAGGTGCCTTCAAGGTGGTTCTAACTCACAATGACCATATGTGCAATAGAACAAAACACTGTCCAGTCTTGTCCCATCCCCAGACTTATCGTTATGCTTCAGCCCATTGTTGAAACCATGTACTAATCCATTTCATTGAGGGTCTATTTCTCTGACTCTCTACTTTTCCAAGTTTGAATTCCCTCTCCAGGTATTGGCTCTTACTGACAGCATGTCCAAATGAAGTTTCGTCGTCTTCACTTTTAAACAACATTCTAGCTGCACTTATTTCAAGACAGAATTATTTTTTCTTCTGATTGTTGCTGTTGTTTTTGTGAGGCAGTTTTGTTGTTCTTAGGTGCTGACTCATAGACAAGTCAGTTCTGACTCATAGTGACCCTATGCACAATAGAATGAACAAAACACTGATCAGTTCAGTGGCACCTTCACAATTATGTTTGAGCTCACTGTTGTTGCAGCTGCATTAATCCATCTTGTTGGGGTCTTCTTCTTTTTTCACTGACCTTCCACTCTGCCAATCATGATGTCCTTCTCCAGGGACTAGTTCCTCCTGACAAGATGTCTAAAGTACTTAAGATGAAGTCTCACCATCCTCACTTCTAAGAGACATTCTGAATGAACTTTTTCCTAGACAAACTTGTTTCTTCTTTTGGCAGTCTATGGTACTTTAAATATTCTTTGCCAACACCATAATACAAATGCATCAATGCTTCTAAGGTCTCTCTTATTCAATGAAGTCTTTGCCAATATCATCATTCAAATTGATTGATTCTCTTTTACCTTTCTTATTTATTGTCCAGTTTTCACATGCTATATGGCAAATAAAATATCTTGATTTGGATCAGGCACATCTTAGTCCTCAAAGTGAATGAAATCTTTGCTTAGAATAGGTTAAAAGGTCTTTTGCAGCAGCTTTACCCAATGCATATGCCTTTTGATTATTTTACTGCACTTGCATGAGCATGTATTGGGTTTCTAAGTAAAATGAAATCTTTGAAATTTCCATCTTTTTTCCATATATTATGATATTATTTATTGGTCCAGTTGTGAGCATTATTATGAACGGAATGGCATAGTAGCATAAAAATATAAATTCTATCTATCTTTAATTTGAATGTGGGCCCAATAAAATTTTATTGGGAATTCAAAATTTATTCTAAATGTTACATGACTAAAAATCTACAAAATCTTAAGCCAGATTTGAAAGGCCAAAATATACAGAGTGAGGAATTGCCCTATTAAATGCTAAGACATCTATGTTAGTCTGAGTTCTCTAGAGAAGCAAAACCAGTGTACATATGTAGAGTCCTGGTGTG
>NW_006408537.1:12838967-12866616 GCF_000296735.1 Chrysochloris asiatica
TATATATATATATATATATATATATGTGTGTGTGTGTGTGTGTGTGTGTATGTGTGTGTGTGTGTGTATGTACATCTTCACTGCCAAACCACTGAGAATCCTAACCCAGGCAAGTTGACACAAAGCATTAACTATCAACATGATTCAAAGCCATTATTGAAATGCCACAAAAAGCAGACAAAATGAATCAATGAACAAACTGATATTTTATTTTTCAGAAATATAGGAGAATTAATTATTTAGAAGCACATAGAATTATATAAGGCAGCAGTTTGCAGGCAACTTGTTTGTGCAATACATTTCTCAAAACCTTTAGCCCCGGAGTTCTTATATCTGAGTCTAGGGCTTGGCCATTGTAATGGCTATGTGTGAACTGGGAGAGGCTATGATTCTCAGGGGTTTTGCAGACAATGTGTGTTCACCTCCATTTTGTGATCTCACGTGAGTAGCCATTCAGTTGAAATGGGAATATCCTTGGGGGAATAGCCTATTGCCAATGTATTAATGATAGCAAAGCTCTCTCTCTGTGTCTCCCCTAAACCAACCCTATATATACTCTTCTAGCCATCTGACCTCTAGTTCAGTCCTGCTGATGTCTTCAGACTGCAGATTTTGGATTCATGAGCCCCTGAAATCCCATAGGATAGCAGAGATCTTCAGCTTGCTATCTGATCCATGAGTTTGGGGTTTCCCAGTCCCTACAAATGTGTAAACCATTCCCTCACAATTGTGTGAACCATTTCCTTGAAGTAAATCTAATAAGCATCACTGGTTTTGTTCCTTTAGAGAACCCAGACTAAGACAGGCATCATCTCTAACGTAGAGAATGTTATAGACCTCCTAATTTAGATACAATTGTCAAAAGATTAAGTCCTAATCAGCTTCCCAAAATTAGTCCTGAAACATGCCATTTTGGAGAATATGATTTCATTTCTTACATGTTTGGACACACTGAACTGTCTTTCTCTATAATACATTTGGACCAGTATTTCCAAAATTAGGTCAAAATGATGCATTGTATAACCAAGTGTGAATCTGTAATCAACACAAAGAAGACCAACTGGGCTGCTCTTCCAGAGGACTAACTATTGCAGCAGCTATTTCTAAAGACTCCTTCCTTCTCAGTAAAAGCAAAGTGATTATTCTCCCTCTTGGTGTCCCTGGGTTCCAGCCATAAATATGTGAATGTGGATTGCCAAATTTATGAAGAACCTGAGACTAGATTTGTAAATACATCAAACCAAAGGAATTTGCTGCTAAATTCAGTTTATATTTCTCCCAAGTAATAATTCACAAAGATCACTAAGGTCTTTCCTCCTGTCCATAGTAAAATGCTCACATTTACCAAGATCATGGATAATGTCCTAAAAGAGAGTAAATAGCTATAGCATAAAGTCAGAAGTGAGTTCACAAACACAGGGTGTGGTGATCAGCATCATTCCCAATTAGTTTTGTTGACACTTGGCAAGAAGGAATGCAAGAGTTCAGACAAGCCAATGTATAGGAAAATGTTCCTTACACGTCTCTGTCATCTATTCAACCGTGGCTTACCTTTGTGGTGAGAAACACAGGGGAGTAATAAACCCAAAAAATTATGCATTCAAAAAGCACAAAATCTTCTGAAGGAACAAGTGTTTATTTAAGACAAGCAGTGACAGAAGTGACAGTTTTGAAGAACATATTTGAATAAGATGGAACATTCACTGGCTTTGCACAACCACCACAGATCACTTCCTGATATCATGCAGCATAATAAATTTCTCATAAATTAAAGAACTAGAGAAATTAAGAAAAGGAGGTGAAACAAAAACTATTGGTACCAAAAAAAAAAAAAAAAAAGCTATTGGTACACACCAAATATCCATGTAGTCTATAATCCAATAAGGTTTGAACAGTTAAGGGTCAGTGTGTTTCTTCTATTTCTCTCTTCCTTTGTTGCAGTAATTTGTAAAATGTGAGTTTCAGATAGCATAGTTAAAAGATTGAAAAGAAATATCTAGCCCAATTAGATCCTATGTGAACAAAATATAAACTTGTTTGTGATAATTTATTGATAATTACTGGGGCCAATTTGTTCCTGCATCACAGTATAATCTAACCTTACTAATTGTTGTTATTGGTAAGTGCCATTGAGTCAGTTTCGACTCATAGTATAGGGTTTCCAAGGCTTTATATCTTCCAGGGAGCAAAGAATCTCATCTTTCTCCAATGGAGCAGTTGGTGGGCTTGAACTGCCTACCTTGGTTGGCAGTCCAGTGTTTACCATATGGAATTACCAGACTCCCAAGCTAATACAATAGGAAAATAGTTTTATATTCTACTAATGAGAAAGGCAGAAGCTATAAAAGACAGATAGGCTAGACTATTCAAAATTGTCTAATTTTGTAGGTCAAAAATGCTAAAAAAAAAAATATAATGAATGAAAATAATATTACTGAGAATAGTAGTACTCATATATGAAGGAGCTTCAAAATGTCCATGGAAAAATGGAACCAAAAGATAATGGAATTTTCCATGAGTTTTTAAAAGCCCTCTTTGATATAGCTATAATAACAAATCATTATTTCTAATATATGAAGAATTCAAAGAACTCATTAAGAATTACAAATAGGAAAGTGGGTAATAAAAATTAATAGATGTAGCTAGAAGTTGTATCTTCCTGTTAATAAGAAAGACCAGAATTAAACCCGTTAGAATTTTATCCTTTTTGTAACAGGAATCTGAAACCAAGAGGTTGAGAACTGTTAAGGCAGATTTAGGATAATATAGTGGACATAAGCTCTTTCCTTCTGTTCTGTAATCCTTGGTAGTGATTTTCATTCATAAAGCCAATGTTGAACAAATTTGACTACTAAAGTTCAACCATCATGTCTACTTTCCCAGTAACTTCAAGGATTTTTCTAAACATCATATACCAAAAGTTATCAGTTTACTGAGCTGGCCACATCTATCTTCAGAGGATACTGGTAAATCACTAGTGTTGTATTGTCATTTATCATTAAGTGCCACGGAGTCAGTTCCGACTCATAGTGACCCTGTATAGGGCTTCCAAGGAATGGCTGGTGAGTTTGAACAACCAGCCTTGTGATTTAAACTGACCTTGTGCTCTAGTGCTTATTTTACAGTACCACAGATGTTGAGTAGACACAGTTTCCATTTGGCACTGTAGGATAAAACACTGAACCACAAGGTCTGTTTGAACCAAGGTTGATGGTTCAAACTCGCCAGCTGCTCCTTGAGAACTCTATACAGCATCACTGTGAGTCAGAACCAACTAGATGGCACTCAACAACAACAATCAAGCATTTATACTCTATCTTCATCTATAGAAAAATGCATACTAGCAGCTTCCCTAAAGAGACAATCCCAGTGTCACTCCAGTTACTGTAAACATCTTAATGTCTATGATCTATGATTAACATGCAAATTCACGATCTGGCAATTTATACATAAAATACATGTTACCAGCACTCTTATTCAATAGTTACAAAAATATAGGATACTTTGTATGAAAACAAAGCAAACTAACAAAACCTCAAATATAGAAAAGGTGAGAGTACGAAAACCTAATAGACTGTGGTCTAGGTGGATAAGAACAAGAAAACTGGTCATGATACAGAGTGAGTCCTTAGTCTGTTTGGGATGCCCAGCTTCACTACCCTAAAAAGGTCTCTCTGGTTCATTGCTCTCCATGGATAGTCTGTGGCTTTGTTCTTTGACAATGACACTTGGAAGCATTTCCTTCATAGTATCTATATGTTGATAACCATTTCAGGAACCGCAAATTGTCTTAGGTGGTAAGACATGGTTGTGACAGGTTCTCTTAGTTTCTTTTACAAGATAGTTCACTCACAAAAGTACTAGGTACTGCTTTAGTGTAAATTCCAACATTAAAAAAGAAGAAAGATCTCAAATCAATAACTTATTGAACTAGAAAAAGAAAATGAAATGAAACCTAAAGCTAGCAGAAGGAAAGAGTTTACTCACCTCACTTAATAGTGTTTGGGGGGGTGGCGCAGGGGGTAGGGTGGTGGTAGTGTGCCTTGGAGTTGGTGCTGACTCATTGGGACCTACGTAAAGTTTCTGAGATTGTAAATCTTTACAGGAGCAGAAAGCCTCATCTTTCTTTGTGTAACGATGGGTAGTTTCGAACTGCTGACCTTGAGGTTAGCAGCCCGACTCATAACCATTATGCTACCAGAGTCCCTTACTTAATAGTGTATGATACATATTTTACAAAAACCTGTTTTTGTTAAATGCCATCAAGTCATTTCTGATTCATAGCAACCCTGTATAGGGTTTCTGAGGAGTGGTTGATGAGTGTGACTTGCCAGTCTTGGGGTTCAAATTGACCTGTGATCCAGTGCTTATGCTACAGCACAACACAAGGACTATAGCCTTTTTAATTTGCACTTAAAATAATTGTATATTATTTCATTGTAAATACATACTGTAAGTTGTGCGTATATATATTTTAACTGCAAGGTCTCTGAAACAACTACAGAAGTTTATTTGAAAGAAAGGAAGATAGGGTAAGTAGCACAGTTCTTAGGGGAGAAGCTTGCAAAATTCAAGTGACCAAAATAAGAACACAAAAGCACAAGCAGCATTTTGGAAACCTCAAGACAAGAGGTAAGCAGGAAAAGATGAGATAATGAAGACACTATTAACTCAGGTTCTTAATAGGACCAAGAGAGAACTGATAGATACCAATGGTACTTTGAAAGACAAACACATATATGTGGATATGTTGTATGGACAGATAAAGAAGGCAAAGACATCAATCAACAGGCAACACCAATAATCAAAAAGGATATAGACTAGTCAAGACTTCTGACTATGGATCGGAAATTGCTGTTGTTGTTGTTAGGTTCCCTCGAGTCAGTACCGACCTATAGCGACCTTAGGCACAGCAGAACAAAACATTGCTTGATCCCAGGCCAACCTCACTACTGTTGCCTCACTTGAGTCCGTCGATGCTGATGCTGCCACTTGGCCAATCCATCTCACTGGGGGTCTTCCTCTTTTTCTCTGACCCTCCATCTTACCAAGCATGATATCCTTCTCCAGTGACTGGTCCCTCCTGACAATATGTCTGAAGTATGAGAGATGAAGTTTGGCCATCTTGGCCTCCAAGGAGCACTCTGGCTGCACTTCTTCCAAAATGGATCTATTGGTTCTTTTGGCAGCCTACGGCACTTTCAGTACTCTCCTCCAACACCATAACTCAAAGGCATCAATTCTTCTATGTTGTTGTTGTTATTGATGGTTTTCCTTATTAACTGTCCAGCTTTCACATGAATATGAGGTAATTGAAAATACCATGGCTTGGGTCAGGCGCACCTTAGTCCTCAAGCTGACCTCTTTGCTATTCAACATTTTAAAAAGGTCTTGTGCAGCAGATTTGCCTAATGCAATACATTATTTGATGTCTTGACTGCTGCTTCCATGAGTGTTGATAGTTGATCCAAGAAGAATGAAGTCCTTGACAACTTCAATCTTTTCCCCATTGATAAGAATGTTGTTTATTGGTCCAGTGGTGAGGATTTTTGTTTTCTTTACATTGAGATGTAATCCATACCAAAGGCTGTGCTCTTTGATTTTTATCAGTAAATATTTTAAGTCCTCTTCACTTTCAGCATGCAAGGTTGTATCATCTGCATATCACAGGTTGCTAATGAGTCTTCCTTCAATCCTGATGCCATGTTTTTCTTCATAGAACCCAGCTTCTCGGATGATTTGCTCAGCATACAGGTTGAATAAGCATGGTGAAAGAATACAATCTTGTCGCACAACTTTCTTAATTTTAAACCATTCAGTGTTCCCATGTTCTGTTTGAAAAACTGCTTCTTGTTCCAGGTACAGCTTCCTCATCAGCACAATTAAGTGTTCTGGAACACTCATACTTTGCAATGTTGTTCATAGCTTATCACGATCTACGCAATCAAAAGTCTTTGCATAGTCAATAAAGTACAGGTAAGCATCTTTCTGATATTCTCTGCTTTCAGCCAAAATCCATCGGACATTAGCAATGATATCCTTAGTTCCACAGCCTCTTATGAATCCAGCTGGAACCTCTGGAAGTTCTCTGTCAATGTATGATTGTAGCCATTTCTGTATTACCTTTAGCAAAACTTTACTCTCACATGGGATATCAGAGAGATTGTCCGGTGATTTCTGCATTCCATTGGGTCACCTCTCTGTGCAATGGGCACAGATATGGATCTCTTCCAATCAGCAGCTAGATAGTTGTCTTCCAAATTTCTTGGCAGAGATGGATGGGAAATTAAAGTAGACTTAATACAGGTTGCCTTTAGAACCAGTATCACACTGATTGTTTTATTCATCTTTTGTAATTGGCTAGTGCCTAATTGGCTGCATCTGTTTTGGCTGGTCATGTACTTCTCAGGCATATATTTCACTGGCTTAATAGGATATTAAATTCAATGTGTTAATTCAAAATCACTATTTAATAGAATGGCCAGGTTGAGTACCATATGCCTTTCAAAATAAAGTTCAGAAGATGACAGTGTCAGAAACATGATCCGGGTTAACTAAAATTAAAAGAGTAATTAAAACTATAATGTTGTTATTAAGTGCCATCGAGTCAGTTCTTACTCATAACGACCCTGTACAGGATTTCCAAGGAGCAGCTGGTAGGTTTGAACTGTCGACCTTGCAGTTAGCAGTCCAGTGCTTATTCTACAGCTCCACACCAATGCTAAATGCCAAATCAATATATGTATTTTTTTTTAACTCAAGCATTAATTCTAAGTAAAGTGATGAGATTTTTATTTTATTGCCCCATAGTGAATTAAATTATACAAGTACTAAAGTTGTTTCTTTTTAAGAATTTACAGAAACAACAAGGACACATTATGTGAAATATAGTTTGGTCAAACCTAGAAACAAATCACTTTGTCCCACTACAATCTTAAGTATAGAAGTAATTTTTTAAATATTCTACTTGTCAAAGGCCTAACTCATTTGATGAGATTATTAGGAAATTCTATGATAAACCACAATTTTAACATTTATTCTAAAAGATTTATTTCAGTCTTTAGCAAATAAATCTCTTTCATGTTCCCAATGAGCATTAAGGTTGTATTACTTTCATTTCTATAAAATTATGAAGTGCCAACAAATTATTTTAAATATATAAAAAGCTTTGGTTTATGTAAAGCCAAAGCTATATATATATTTCTAAAATTAACAGTCCTTACAAAAATAATCAACCCAGTTGAGTATGAAACTATATCACTTTTTCGAAGTAACAAATGTAAAGCTGATTATAGAAAGCCATATAATAAGCTCTTGTTGAGAAGGTCAATTTTTCTTGACATGCCATTATTACAACATTTAAAAAATTGAAGTATACATTCTCAAAACCGTTGTTTTCCTTTTCCAAAGAAACTTTAAAATAACCACTCCAAATTGACTGGATCTAAGCAACCATCTCTTTCCTTCTTTTGTAACTACAGACATTACTAAATACAAGTGATATGAAAATGTCGTATTAGTAACACTAGTAACATGACAACCATTGCTTCATAACCATTTATACATGTCCAGTTTTTAGTCTTCATAAAACACACAATATATATGAGTTTCAGTGGGATCAAATTATTCCTATTTCAACATATATACATTAAAATAACATTATGAAAAACATGATGTGCTTCACAGACTTATATTTCACCTTCATATGATATTAAATTCACTATATTGACTCAAAATCACTATTTTTTAGTAGAATGGCCAGATTGAGTTATTCTTTGGCATTGCCTTAAAAATATAAGCACAATATTGTAGAACGTAAAATTAACTCCGTGGAATATATGTTTTCCTCAAGAATATTCTTGCGTACGTACTGAATTTAACAACTATAGGAGAAAGAGCAATCACTGAGGAATCAGGATTCTACTTCACCACTTATATATGTGATTACAACAAAGTCATAACATCTCTGATCTTTAGCTGCCTCATCATTAAACAAAAAGGATTTCTTAGCCAGAGATATAAGGCAAGAAAGGGAAATTAAAGACATCCAAATTGGCAAAAAAGAAGTAAAAATCTCCCTATTTCCATATTCTATACGATCCTAGTGGTTACGAAATTGGCTGTGAACCGCAAGGTCAGCAGTTCGAAACTACCAGCTGCTCCACGGGAGAAAGATAAGGCGTTCTGCTCCCTTAAAGATTAATAGCCTCGGAAACCCTGTGCAGGGTAGCTATGAGTTGGAACCGACACCACGGCACATAACAACAACATACATACATAGAAAGGAGTCCTGGTGTGGCTCTGTGGGTTAATGCCCCAGACTGCAAACCTGTTTGGACTGAAAGGTTGGTGGTTCAAGCTCACCAGCTTCTCCTTAGAAACCCTATACAGGGTCGCTATGGGTCAGAACTGACTCGACAGTTCTTCACAACAACAACAGCAATACATAGACAATCTCAAAAGCTCAGCAAAAATACTATTGGAACTCATTGGAAGATTCAGCAAAGTAGCAAGGTACAAGATCAACATAAAAAGACCAGTTGGATTCCTCTGTACTAATAAAGAGAGCTCAGAAAAGGAAATTAAGAAAACAATGCCTTTTACAATAGCCACCAAAAGGATGAAATGTTTAGGGATAAATCTAACCAGAGAAACAAAAGACCTATACAAAGAAAACTACAAAACACTACTACACAAAACTTAAGAGATCTACAAAAATGGAAGTATATCTGATGCTCATGGATAGGAAGACTTAATATTGTGAAAATGTCAATATTACCCAAAGCAATCTACAGATTTAATGCAATCCCAATTCATATTGCAACAACATCCTTTGAAATGATTACGAACTTTATACGCAAGGGAAAGAGACCTCAAATAAGCAAAGCACAGCTTGAGAAGAACAAAGTGGGAGATTTCTTACTCCCTGATTTCAAAATTTACTACACAGTCACAGTGGTCAAAACAACCTGGTATTAGTACAATGAAAGAAACATAGATAAATGGAACAGAATTGAGAACCAAGAGTTAATCTGTCCACATATAGTCAATTGATCTTTCACAAAGGGCCAAAACACATTAAATGGAAAACAGATAGTCTCGTCAACAAATGGTGCTTGCAAAACTGGAAATTGATTTGCAAAAGAAATGAAATAAGACTTATATCTCACACCATACACTAAAACTAACTCAACATGGATTAAAGATCTAAAAGTAAATCCCAGAACTGTAAAGATCATCAATAAAAAATTATGGACAAACTTAAGTACTCTACATAAACTATTAAACATGGCAAAAAAGACACAAACAATATAAGACATGCTAAAAATTAGAAACTTATGTGCATCAAAAGATTTCACCAGAAGAGTGAAAAGGAAGCCCTCAAACTGGGAAAAAAATATATTCCATGACATAGCAAACAAGGATAAATCTCTGAACTTTATAGAAAACTACAATACCTCTAAAAGAAAAAGACCAAAAAAATTTTATTAATTGACATAGGACATGAACAAACACTTCCCCGAGGAAGACATTCAGACAGCCAACAAACATATGAAGAAATGTTTTTAATCATTAACCATATGTTGTTGTTATTGTTGTTGTTGTCAGGTGCCATCTAGTTGGAACCGACTCATAGCGACCCCATGCACAGCAGAACGAAACAATGTCTGATCCTGGGCCAAACTCACTACCATTGCCACACTGACACCATCAATGATGCCACCTGGCTGATCCATCTTATTAGGGGTCTTCCTTTTTTTCTCTGACCCTTCATCTTGTGCAGCAGATTTGCCCAATGCAATATATTATTTGATCTCTTGACTGCTGCTTCTGTGAGTGTTGATAGTTGATCCAAGAAGAATGAAGTCCTTGACAACTTCAATCTTTTCTCCATTGATAAGAATGTTGTTTGTTGGCGTCCTGCTACTACTACCAACTACCCTAAAAAGGATCACATTACAGGGTCAATGGTAGAGTGGAAAAAACTGTGGAACAAAACTCAAAATCATTTCATTTAAAAACAAACAAACAAACAAAAAATGGGTTTACGGGTCTGAAACAAACAGGAGAAACCTGATACTATGGCCCTCAACTACCCTTCAGTCTGGAAAGGAACTCACCCTAATGGCCCAATATTTCAACCAAACAGTAAATAGATTGATACGTGGGAAAACAACACAAGCAAGGTATGCTAATCATAGAACAGCCAATCAGTCATAATTGAAAGGACAACATTCTTCTAAGAACTAAGTTGAGAACGGACAGAGGGTGGGTAGAATATAAATAGGAACTGCAGGGAAAAGCAGAATAATTGTTGCATGGAGATTTTACATATGTAGATGAAACAAATGTATGATTTTTCTAAATGTAAAGTTGCTGATCTTGTCTGTAAACTTTTATTCCATTCACACTAAATTAAATTAAAAAAAAAAAGAATATTCATTTCATAGCATAACATTTGTTTGGAACTGCTATTGATTTTGAGAACAAAAAATGTACTGCAAATGCATTATTTTAAGTCACTGGAAGAATTGTGTTTATGTAGTTTTTTTTGTTATTGTTGTTGTTGTCGTTTAGTGCCATTGAGTCTGTATAGAGTTTCTGAGGAGCAGCTGGTGGGTGGGTTTGAATTGCCAACCTTGAAGATAGCAGTCCAGTGCTTATCCTACAGTACCACACCATATGTAATTTTATGAAACACAAAAAGTAGTGAACATCTGAGAGACTTGATGATATGGACTTCATTAAATCCTATTTTTATGGTATTAGATACAAATTGATTATACAAATCAAACAGTATGGCCTTCCTAGATGAACAGAAATTTTCATTAAGGCTTATATATTAAGTAATTTTGAGATGAAATCTAGGACTAAAATTCTTTCTATTATAAGAGTTTGCACCTGAAATGGCCTTCAATTAATTAGTGTAGATTAGTCAAGGGCTAATGTCCAGGGTACTGAAGTATTCAGAATAATAATGGTCTTTGCATTTGATTAAATGCAAAATGAAATGAACGTGTTTAATCAACTAAAAATGCCTTTTTACAGCAAATAAGTGCACTTTAACACATGGGTCATTATAATTCCTCTGTAGCAGGGGAGATTTTCAGCATTTTTATCTGATTGATAATGATAATGCCATCAGACTCATAATATTAAAAAGTCTTTTTTGCCCTAGCTGCTACACAGGGTTATCAAATGGAGCATTGTACTGAGCTGAACAAAATAACAAAAGTGCCATGAACTGCTAGAACAAACAAATCTGTGTTGGAAGAAGTACAGCCAGAATCCTCTTTAACAGCCAGGATGGTGAGATTTTGTCTCTCATACTTCATACTTGTCAGGAGGGACCAGTTCCTAGAGAAGAACTTCATGCTAGGTGAAGTACAGGGTCAGCAAAAAAGCAGAAGATTCCTAATGAAATGGATAGGTACAGTGGCAGCAGCAATGATCTCAACGGTTGTGAGGCACAGGCCCAGACAATGTTTCATTCTGTTAATCATAAAGTTGCTATAAGTTGAAACTGACTCAAAGACCTCTTAACAACAACAACAGCATAGTGCTGATGATTCCACTAAATATATTTTACCTCTGTGCTTCAGACTTATTTATTCTAATGTATATAAAACAACATTTTTATGATTAATAGGCACTTCAAAGGCCCACACAGAATGGAGCATATCTACTCAAGTTATGGAGCCCTGGTGGGGCGCTGTGGGTTAATGCACTGGACTGCAAAGTCAGTCTGAACTGAAAACTTGGCAGTTCAAGCTCACCAGTTGCTCCTCAGAAACCCCATACAGGGTTGCTATGGGTTGGAACCAACTCGACAGCACTTAACAACAACAACTCCAGATACAGAGTTCTGGTGTGGCACTGTAAGATAAGCACAAAAGGTCAGTAGTTCAAACCCACTAGCTGCTCCTTGAAAAATCCTATGTTGTTGTTAAGTGCCATCCAGTTGATTCCAACTTGCATATTGGGTTTTTCAGGAAAGGGTGGTGAGCTTGAATCAACCTTGCATTCACACCAACCTTTCAGTCCAGCTCATTCACCCACAGCACCACAAGGTCACTGTTTGTCAGAACCGACTGGATGACACATAACTCTATTTATAGTCTTCTTGCCTACTGTTGCTTTTCTCAGTTAATTACCTCTCTTATTAAATATTCAGAAATTTGAAAGTGCTCTAAGACTCATATCCACTTATCACACTGCTTTCAGTCTGATCTATCTAAAGTCAGGCTAATTTTCCTTCTATTCGTTTGTACCATCCGGACAATAAAACTGTTCTATATATTTCCCTTCCTAACCCAGAATGCTCTGTTGTAAATTTATCATCCTTGATCTGATTTTCATTTCTGCTCTAATTATACCAGAACTATGAGCCTTTTTTTTGTAAGTTTTCTTAGGCCTGGAGTAAGTTTCTTCAAATTTCTTTACCTACTAATAGCTACTCACTAACTTTTCAAATTTATCTTCTCTGGAAACTGTGGAGTATTTGTCCCTTTTGCTGCTTCAGCTCTATGTGAATATTTCTACAATAAACTTTCCATATTTCATTTAGCATGTTTACAGCTCTGCCTTCGTCTCTAAGCTTTAAGATCCTAAAGTACATAGACTAATTTATCCTGTGCCCCTCTTGTACATAGCACAGGTTAACTCATAGGCGTTCCACAAATATTGGTTTAAATGGACTGTGGAAATGCGGAATAATTAGGCTTATTACCTGAGGAATAGCCTCACTCTATTTACACAGCCCCTTGGAGACTGCAACTCAGAATTAATGTCCTAAATTATCTTTGCGCCCTGAGCTACTGAGAAAGAGCTACTCCTCTGTGTTCTAAAACAGGTGTTTTTAACTTCTTTTATTGGAAGATTAACTTTCTGATTCATGGTCTATATTGGGAAATAGAGTTTCTTCTTTGACTAAGACTAAAGATATCATGACACTTCCTCTGTATGACCATCAAACCTTCTCCCTGGCTGCAAAATTCGAGGATATTAAAGTTTAATTACTTCATGCTGAAAGTTGAGAAACAACTCATCTAAAATTCCAAGTCATATTTTTAAGATTGTGGAAACTGAATAAAATTAGAATAACAAACTTGTGGAATAATAATACATTTTCACTTATATGAGTAAAATGAAAATTTTGAGTTTTGGAATCAAATAAAATGGAGTTCAAATCCTATATCTGATTCTTACTAAATATATAACTTTCTATGAATTATTTAGCTAAACTAAGCCTTGATTTTTCCATCTGCAAAATGGAGGATTTAACACATGGCTTTAAAAGCGTATACCAGATAGTTTTATGTTGTTATTGTTGTTAAATGCCATGGTGTCAGTTCTGACTCATAGTGACCCTGTAGAGTGTTTCCAGGGAGTAGTTTGTGGGTGTGAACCACTGACCTTGTGGTCAGTAATCCAGTGCTTTTCCTATAGTGCCACATCAGGACTCCAGATAGTTTTATATACAATTTTTTTCAATCAAATAACATATAATTCCAATCTTACACCTTTCATATAATGGGAAAAATAAAAACAGTAGGCAATCGCTCTCTGTGTCAGGAGTCCCTAAAACTATCTCTAGTTTCAGAGATTTAACAGGACTTAAAGGAATGGCTATAAAAACAAAGTATTCAAAAGGAAAATATACATGGAGTGACATTCAAAAGAAACCAAGCATATAAAGTTGTTGATTAGTTTTTCCATCTTTTCAAAGAATCATGTTGGAATCTGGATTGAGAATGTATTTTATCTATAGATTGCTTTGGATAGTGTTGACATTTTCAGTGTTAAGTCTTCTTATTCACAAGCAGGGTTTATTCCTCCATTTCTACAGGTCTCTGGTTTCTTGTTGTAGTGTTGTGTAATTTTCTTTGCATAAGTCTTTTGTTTCTCTGTTTAGATTTATTCCCATATATTTCATCTTTTGGTGGCTATTGTAAATGGTATTGCTTTCCTGATTTCCTTTTCAGAACTCTCTTTATTAGTGTCAAGGGAGTCAACTGATTTTTGTATGGTGATCTTGTACCCTGCCACTTTGCCTAATCTATCATGAGTTCCAATATTTTTCTTGTAGAGTCTTTGGAATTTTCTTAGTATAAAACCATATGATCTGTAGACAGAGAGAGTTTTACTTCTTTGCCAATTTGAATGTTTTAAATTTTCCTTTCTTGCCTCATAGCTCTGGCTAAGACTTACAGCCTGGTATGGAGCTATGGGTTAATATGCTGGACTTTAAAGTAAGAGTCTTGGTGTGGCACTGTGGGTTGATGCGCCAGACTGCAAAGCCGTTTGAACTGCAGTGCCAACAGTTCAAACTCACCAGTTGCTCCTTGGAAACCCAATACAGGGTTGCTATGGGTCAGAACCAACTCAATGGTACTTAACAACAACAACATAGTAGGTTTAATCAGCAAGGTCAATTCAACCTCCTGAGCCGCTCCTTGGAAACCCTATACAGGGATGCTATGGATAGGAACCGACTGGATGTAAAGACTTACAGCACAATATTGAATAAAAGTGATGACAGATGATATCCTTCACTGGTTCCAATTCACAAATGTAATGGCTTCAATTTCTCACCATTGAAAGTGATGTTGGCCGTTGGTTTTGTATTGTTGCTGTTGTTAAGTGTCGTTGAGATGATTCTGACTCATAGCAATCCTGCATTGAGTTTCCAAGGAGCAGCTAGTGGGTTTGAACTGCTGACATTGTGGTTCACAGCCCTGTGCTGACAGTACTATGCCATACCAGGAGTCATATTCCTATTTTGTTGAGTGATTTTATAAGGTATGGGTGTTGGATTTTGTCAAAAGCCTTCTGTGCATCAATTGATATGTTCATATGATCCTTTCCCTTTCTCCATTTATGTGGTGGATTGCACATTGTTTTTCTAATACTGAACCATCTTTTCATCTTTGGTATGAATCCCACTTGGTCATGATTTTGTTGTTGTTGTTATCAGCTGGGATTTTGCTGAGAATATTTGTATCCATGTTCATAAGAGATATTGGTCTATAACTTTCTTTTCCAGTGATGTTTTTGGTCTGATTTTGGTATCAGAATTATATTGGCTTCATGAAATGAATTTGAGAGTTTTCCATCCTTTTACATATTATGGAATAGTTTGAGTAGAATTGGTGTCAGCTCTTCTTGGAATGTTTGATAGACTTCACCAGTAAAGCCATCTGGGGCTGGCCTTTTTTATAGTTGGGAGTTTTTTGGGAAGTTTCTTCTCTTATTGCAGACCTGTTCAATTTTCTACTTCAGTCTATGTTAGTTTAGGTAAGTCATGTGTTTCTAGAAATATGTCCATTTCGTCTACACTTTCGAATTTCTTGGAGTACAGTGTTTCATAGTATTTTCTTACTATCCTTTTTTTCTGTTTGTTCTGCTGTGGCATCACAGTATCTTTTCTTATTTGTGTTATTTGTATCTTCTTCTTTCTTTTGTTAGATTTGCCTATGATTTGTTGATTTCAGTTAATCTTTTCAAAGAGCCATCTTCTTGTCTTATTGATTCTTTCTATTGTTTATTTTTGTGTGTGTGTGTGTTTTCAGTTTAATTTATTTCTGCTCTCACCTATATAATTTATTTTCCTCTCATGGTAGTAGGCTAACTTTGCTGCTGTTTTTCTAACTGTTGGAGATGATGGGTTAAAGTGTTGATTTTGTTTCTTTCTTCTTTTTGGATGTATGTGTTTATTGCTATAAACTGCCTTCTGATCACTAAACAGTGATCAGAAATAAACTATGTTCCAAAGGTTTTGGTAAGTTGTATTTTTGTTCAAATTTGATTAAAATAACTTTTCTGTTTCATTTTTTATTTATTTTATTACCCCATAGTTTTTATGCAAAGTGTTGTTTATTTCCATGTATTTGATTTTTGCCTTTGATAATCCAATTATTGATTTCAAATTTTATAGCATTGTGATCTGAGAAGATGCTTTGTAGTATTTTGATATTTTTTAAATTTATTGATGTTTACTTTCAGGCCTCACAAATGATCTATTCTGGAGAACGTTCCATGTGCACTGGAAAAGAATGTATATTGTGTTGTTGTTGGGTTTAGGGCTTTGTATGTGTCTATGAGGTCAAGTTTCTTGATTGTGTTGCTCAATTCTTCTGTGTCTTTGTTGAGTAAGTTGTCTGTCTGCCACAAAACAACAATTTGTATATGTAAAGATTCCTCATGAGCACAATTAAATATTCTGGAATACCTATTCCTAGCAATGTTATCCATAGCTTGTCATGATCCACACAGTTGTAAGCCTTTGCATAGTGAATACAGCACAAGAAAACATCTTTCAGACATTCTTTGCTTTCAGCCAAGACCTATCTGATGTCAGCAATGATATCCTAGCTCCCTGTCCACTTCTGAATCCAGCTAGGATTTCTGGAATTTCTGCATTGATGTGCTTTTACAGTCATTTTTGAATTATCTTCAGCAAAATTTTATTTGATGTGCTATTAATGATATTGTTCAATGATTTTAGCATTCCACTAGGTCACTGCTCTTTGGAATGGCACAAATAGGGATCTCTTCCAATCAGTTGCCAAGATAGCTGTCTCCCAAATTTCTTGGCATAGAAGAGTGACTCCCTCCAGTGTTGCAATTTGTGTTCCATCAAAGATTTCAATTTGTGTGCCGTCGATTCCTAAAGCCTGTTTTCTCACCAGTCCCTTCAGTGCAGCTTGAACTTCTTCCTTCAGTACCATAGGCATTTAATCACAAACTACCTCTTGAAATGGCTGCACATCAACTATTTCTTTTTGGTACAGTGAATTTGCATATTCCTTCCATCTTTGTTGATGCTTTCTGCATCATACTCTATTTTCCCCCTAGAATCCTTCAGTATTCCAATCAAGGCTTAAATTGTTTCTTCAATTCTTTCAGCTTGAGAAATGTTGAGCATATTCTTTCCTTTTGGTTTCTAACTCCAGGTCTTTGAATATTTCATTATAATAATTTGTGTTCTCAAATTGTCCTTTGAAATTTTCTGTTCAGCTCTTTTACTTCCTCATTTGTTACAGTTTCTTTAGCATCTCTGCCCAGAAGAGCAAGTTTCAGTCTCCTCTTGAAATCATCTTCATCTTTTCTTTCTTTCATGTCTTTGTAATGACCTTTTTTGCTTTCTTCCTGTTTGATGTTCTTGATGTCATCTCACAGTTCTTCCAGTCTTCGGTCATTAGTGACTAATACGTTAAGTCTGTTCTTGAAATGGTCTCTAAATTCAAATGGAATATGTTCAATGTCATATTTTGGCTCTCTTGGACTTGTTTTTATTTTCTACAGCTTCAGCTTGAACTTACTTATGAGCAATTGATGGTCTAGTCCAAAGTCAGTCCCTTGCCTTATTTTAACTGATGATATAGAGCTTACCTAAAATAACACAGGCTGAAGTAGAAGACTTGAACCGGACTACAATAAGAGAAGAAATTGATCAAGTCACTAAAAAACTCCCAACTATATGAAGGCCAGACTCAGATGGCTTTACTGGTGAAGTCTATCAAACATCCCAAGAAGAGCTGACACCAATTCTACTCAAACTATTCCATAATATATAAAAGGATATATATAAAAGGATGGAAAACACAGATGTAGTCAATTTTATTACTATCACAAAGGCCACAATTTCCAACTACAGACCCTTCCTCTTTGATTCCAATCACCAATAATTATCAATACATCTTGATTGCATATTTGATCAATTTCAAGCTGAAGTGGTAGACGTCTTAAATTTCAACATGATATGGTTTAGTGGTTGATGCATAAATTTGAATAGTGATATTAACTTGTTTTCCTTGTAGGTGTATGCATATTATTCTATCACAGATAGCATTGTATTTCAAGATTGATCTTGAAATGTTCTTTTTGACAATGAACATGAGACCGTTCCTCTTCAGTTTGATGTTCCCAGCATAGAAAACCATATGATTGTGTCTGATTTGAAATGACCATTTTACCTCATTAATGCTAATGACAGGAGTCTTGATGCAGCACTGTAAGATAAAGTACTGGACTACAAGGTTGGTTTGAACCACATAGTCTGTGGTTCAAATCCACCAGCTCTTCCTTGGAAACGCTATACAGGATTGCAATGCATTGGAAACGACTTAACAGCACTTAATAACAACAACAACAATGCCAACGATATCAATCTTTATGCGTTCCATTTCATTTTTGACAACTTCCGAAGTTCCTAGATTCATGCTTCATGCATTGCATATTCTGGTTATTAATTGATGTTTGCAGCTGTTTCTTGTCATTTTGAGCTGTGCCCCTCCACCAAATAAAGGTCCCGTATGCTTTACTCTGCTTTTTCTTCTTAGTATGTCTTATTGTGAGAGCTCCACTTACATTTGTCCACCCTGGTGCCCCTACTGAAATTTAAAATACTGGTGGCATAACTTCCAGTATCACAAAACACACAAACAACAACAGTATGACAAACACACAGACAGTGGTGACTGCAGATGTTGTTGTTGTTGTTGCTAAGTGCTAACCAGTGGGTTCTCACTCATCTCTCTCTGTTATATACCGGGGTGTCGGTTCGACTCATAGCGATCCTACATAGGGTTTCCGAGGCTATAAATCTTTACAGGACCAGAAAGTCTCAATCTTTCTCCTGCGGAACAGCTGGTAGTTTCAACTACTGATCGTGATATTAGTAACCCGATTCCTAACCACAACCCTAACAGAGCCCCTTGTTCTCACTCATAGTGACCCAGTATTGGATTTCCTAGGAGTGGCTGGTGGGTTTGAATCACTGGCTTTGTGGTTGGCCATGTCTAGTGCTTATCCTAAAGTGCTACACCAGTACTTGAAAATTTCCAACCCAAGCCAATGACAAAAATTAAAACTCTCAAAGATGTTATAAAGGCTAAATGTTTTCAGAAAAATAGAAATTGTATCACAAGAGCATTTATCTATTAAGCACATTCTGTTTCGTTTACTGTGGGTAATCAAAGCAAGTATGATTTTGCTGGCATCTGTGGTCAGTTTTATGCATATTAGGAGCTCTGCTGAGGCTATGACCTTTAGAATTCACATCACTAAAAATATGCAGTTAATACTTAACATAGTGGTTCTAGTTAACCTACAAGACTATTATCTGTCTACCTTCTCAAACATAAATAAACTTGATGCATACTGGTGTAAATAGTTCATGCTTACTGCTAAGCTGAAGTATGGCATTTCAAACTTAGCAGCTCAGCTGAAGGAAGATCAAGCAATCTGCTTCCCTAAAGATAACAACCAAGAAAACTCTGTGTTGTATTTGTACCCGAATACACATGATTGTTGAGTCAAAGGCACCAGGTTTACCAGATTGTACTGAGGGACTATTGTAAGACTAACTGTTTCTTCAATCATATGAAAACCACAAGTCAAACCTGTTGCCATGGAGTCACCTCTGACTCATAACCACTTTATAGGACAAAATAGATCTACCACATAGGTTTTTCCAATGTTGTGACTTTTACAGAAGCACACAGTCACCTATTTCTCCCACAGAGTTGTTGGTGGGTTACAACTGCCAACCTTTTTATCAGCAACCAAGCACTTAACTACTACCCTACCAGGGCTATTTCAAAAGTAAGAGATTTAATTAAATTGAAACATATCAGATTACTGACATCCGAGATTCAACGTCTACAAGGATGTTCCATAAATGTTGAGCTAGATATAGTTTATTGAATTCAACTCATTTAATAATTTCGAGCTAATGTTTACAAGAAATCTTCAAACAAAAAGTGCTATTCAAGACCTTTAACAGAACCAACCCTGAGGTTTCCAAATAATACATGAATACAACATATCCTGATGCTGCTTTATTGCCCAATAAACCACTAGGTTATAGATTAGCCCAACTGATAAATCCACCAATGGTTTTGTGGTTCTATGATCAGTGTGCAATGATCTTTATAGCTCAATAAAACTCAGGACACTTTTACAACCCAAGGCAAAACCTGTGGTAAAGAAAAAAAAAAACACTAAAAAGGGATACACATTTTTTTTTCATCTTCAAAAGTCTCCAAAAGATTTATTTACATATTAAAAACACATATATCTAGAATGCAGGTCAATAAAAAATATAAACAGTAAGAATTTTTTCTATGTTGGGTAACATCATTGATATTTATTATGGTGACCCAACATGACAGTTTGTTTCTAAATGTCTTCATGAAATAAAATAAAAATTAATTTCTGAAAAGCATGATTATGGTACAAATTTTATTTTATTATATGGTATTTTTATGTGCCATCTTGTCGGTTCCTACTCATAGAGACCTTGTATAGGTTTTCAAGAAGCAACTATGGGTTTTAACTGCTGACCTTAAGGTTCAAACTAACCTTTCATCCCAATGCTTATTCTACAGTGTCACTCCAGGACTCCATTTTATTATATAGCGTCTCCTCAAAACTTGTAATTCTTATCTTATACATTTCAATTGAAAAATCCAGTCAAGCAATAGTTTATTCTTCTTACCATTTAGGAATAATATGAATTTACTTCATTAAGAAATTGGAAAAGAGAATTTTAAAGATGTTCCTCAAAGAGTAGAAGAAAAAGATTGGCTATAACCTTCTGTTCCATATCCTAACCTTCTATTCCATATCCTTTCAAAACTGCTATAGTCTTTAGTAGTTTAGTATTTTTAATAATTTAGTATTCACTGGACTGCACTGTCAGTTTGAACAAGGTCAGCAGTTCAAACTCATTAGCCACTCCTCAGAAACCTTGTACAGAGTTTGAAGACGCAACAGCATTTAACAACACCATTCATGTCCTCTAGTTTTCAAATATATGTAAATATTTGAAACTGGGATTGCAGTTTTATTATTTGTTTACTTGTTTCATAACTTTACCATATGAAACACATGATGATTTAAAAATACTGCATGTTTATATTTGTATTTTTTTCTTCACAAAGCACAATGACTTACAAGATGGTACCACATGGCTTTCCAGATACTTAATTGTGGAACTTATACATAACCAAGAGGCAATCATTAGAACAGAGTGAGGGTACACTGAATAGTTTAAAATTAGGAAAGGTATGTGTTAGGATTGTATCCTTTCACCATATTTATTCATTCTGTATGCTAAGCAAATAATCCAAGAAACTGTGTTAATATGAAGAACGTGGCATCAGGATTGGAGGAAGACTCATCAACAACCTGCAAAATGCATGTGCCACAAGTTTATTTGCTGGAAACAAAAAAAAACCTTGAAGTACTTACTGATGAAAGTCAAAGTCTACAACCTTCAGTATGGATTGCACCTCATTGCAAAGAAAATGAAAATCCTCAGAATTGAACCAATAAATAACATCATAATAAATGGAAAAATTATTGAAATTGTCAAAGATTTCATTTTACTTGGAAACTCTTACATTTTCCTCAATTAACTCTTATGGGTATAGCAGTTAAGGAATCAAAAGATGTGTTTTATTTGGAAAATCTGCTGCAAATAGCTCTCTCTTTAAATTTTAAAACACAAAGACATCAGCTTGGGAACTAAGATGCACCTGACTCAAACCATGGTATTTTCGGTCACCTCATATGCATGTGAAACAAGGATAATGTATAAGTAAGACCAGAGAAGAAACGGTGCATTTGAAAGTGGTGTTAGTGATGAACATTGAAAGTATCATGGACTTCCAGAAAACAAACAAAATTGTGTTGGAAGAAGTGAAGCCACAATGCTCTTTGGAAGAGAGGATGCCGAGACTTCATCTCACATACTTTGGACATGTTATCAGGAGGTACCAATCAGTCGCTGGAAATAGACATCATGCTTTGTAAAATAGAGGGTTAGCATAAAATAGGAAGACCCCCCTAGGATTGACAGAGCCACTTTAACAATGGGTTCAAACATGTCAACAATTTTAGGACTGGGCAGTGTTTCATTCTATTGTACATAGGGTTGCTATGAGTTGGAACAGATTTAATGGTACCTAATACCACCACCACTACATGGTTAAAGTCAAGAAAGATGTGTTTCAGGATTATATCCTTTCACCATACTTATTCAAACTGCATGATGAACAAATATTCTGAAAAATTGGATTATATGAAAAAGAATGCAGCAAGACTGAAAAAAGACTAATTAACAACTTAACATATGGAGAAGACACATCCTTGCTTGCAGAATATGAAGAGAACTTTAAGCACTTACTGATGAAAATCAAAGGCTACAGTCTTCAGTATAGATTACACCTCAACAAAAAGAAAAAAGAAAAAAAAATTCACAACTGGACCAATAAGAAATATCATGACAAACAGAAAAATATTGAAATTGTCAAGAATTTCATTTTACATGAATCCTCCGTGTCCAAGGTAAGTAGTTAAATAAAGTATTGCATTGAGCGATTCACTTCTTAAGTATTCAGAAGCAAAGAATTCACTTAGAACTAAGGGGAGGTTGCCCCCAAACTTGATAATGTCAGTCTCCTCATATGCATGTGAATGCTGGACAGTGAATAAGGAAGACCAAAGAAGAATTGATGTCTTTGAACTATGGTGTTGGAAAAGAATATTAGATATACCATTGATTTCCAGAAGAACAAACAAATCTGTTTTGGAAGAAGTACATCTAGAATGCTCCTTAGAAGTAAGGATGATGAATCTTCATCTCATGTACTTTGGACATGTTATCAGGAAGACCTGTTCTGGATAAGAACATCATGCTTGGTAAAGTATACGGGTAACAAAAAGAGGAAGACCCTCAACGGCATAGATTGATACAGTGGCTACAGCAATGGATTCAAACACAGTAATAATTGTGAGGATAGTACAGGAGTGGGTAGTGTTTCTTTCTGTTATATATAAGGTCACTCATGAATAAGAGCCAATTTGATGGTCCCTAACAACAACATTTTAAAATACCATTCTTAAAATTAATGGATGATCATTACTTTAAGAAAGAATAAAGCAAGATTAATTATTTAAATGCAGTGATCTAACTACCAAAATAAAAATGCAGCTTCATATTGAAACTTTTTTTGTTACTTAAAATACTTAAAATAAGATAGCCTTCTGTTTGCATAAATTATTTGAATTATGAATTTTATGTTAACTCTTTAATAAAAATAAGTGATCCAGATCAGCAAATGTCTTAATGAAAATTATCATATTGAATAATAGAAGTTCCCAGAATTTCTTTGAATAAAATGTCTATTACTCTATGTATTATTAATGATAACTCTATATTTCTGAAAAATAATGCCCCGGTATGCTTTGGGTTCTCTCTAGAGATAAACTGATTACTCAGAACATCTATTTGCTGAATAGAAATGAATCACCTAAGGGAGCCAAGAGCTCACTACTTGGAGAAAGTATTGTTCATACATTTTCATTCCTGTTAGAAAATTCAACATGCTGCCTTATAAAATTTCCAACATGTTAGATTAAATCAGAAGGGGCTGCTTTCTTTATTATAGTGCTTTTGCTTTGCTTATTTATATTTTATGTGACTCACACTTTTACTTTCAATTCCACTTTAGAAGATATTAGAAATTAGCTTGTCAGATACAATTCAAACCAGGAAAATTTGATGTTGTATATAAAATGAACTGGTATACTTAAATTTGGCCTAGAAATATCCATTACACAAAACATATAATATAAAACATTCAATACCATGGGAGTTTTACCTCAGATCTGTTTTCTGCTTTTTCTAATTAGATATGAAATTAACATGCTCTTGAACCTTTAAGGACTGAATTGCTGTAAAATTGGATGGGTGGAGAATTTAATATTTCCAAAATAGTATTACACAGATATAAAAAACAAGCAAGATTTTTGGCAAATCAAAGTAAATAGAATTATTTGGGCATTTACAGTCTCTTATGCCAGGATGAATCTAGTTTCATGATATAAACTCATGAGCATTTGTCAGTATCTCTCAACTTAGTTTGTTTCTCTCTGTTGTCATTGTTGTTAGGTGCCATCGATTAGGTTCTAATTCATAGTGACCATATTCACAACATTAATGAAAATGAAACCCTGCCTGGTCCTATGCCATCCACGCAATTGTTGCTATGCTTGAGCCCATTACTGCTGTCACTGTGCCAGTACATCTCTTGGAGGCCATCCTCTTTTTCACTGACCCTCCACTTTAGCAAGTATGATGTCCTTCTCCAGGGATGGTCCCTCCTGATAATATGTCCAAAGTATAAGAGATGAAGTTTGCCATCCTAGCTTCTTAGGAGCATTCTGACTACACTTGTTTCAACACAGATATGTTTGTTCTTCTGGTAGTCCATTGCACTCTCAGTATTCCTCAGTATCATAACTCAAGTACATTAACTCTTCTATGGTCACTCTTATTGTCCAACTTTTACATGCATATGGGGCTATTGAAAATACGATGGCTTGGGTCAGGCACACCTTAGTTTGCAAACCATCTTTCTCTCTAAAATAAGACAAACAAAATGTCCATTTAAACTCTGATAACAAGTATACTCCAATCTTGCAATTGATTGGTTCAGAAAACAATAATCTTACAAGAAGGTGTTTCTATGATTTCATCTCGTATTTCAAGACTATAAACCTACTTTGGTGAGTTTCTAGAGAAGAATGTGGATATTGTGATTCTTGTATTTGCTTCCATATTTTTATATCAAAGCACTCACCACTGTACTCCTTATGTGCTCTTCATTGCATCATTTTCCAAATCTAAATTTTTCAATATCTGAAGAGAACAGCTAATGTCACTTTTTACAATAGCCATGAAATGCAGTCTCAACCAATATTTTCATTGTCTTAAAAATTCCTCTATTTAAAAGTTGAATTAAGTGAAAGTAAATAAATATTTAAAACTTGAATTCAGTGAAAGTAAATAAATACATGAAGGATAATACAACAGAAAAAATAATAATTCAATATATATATATTTTGCTAATGATGTTTTCACCACTTGCCTGTCAGTTTGTCATACTGTGATGGTTTGTGTGTTGTTGTGATGCTGGATGCTGTGCCATGAGTAGTTTAAATAACAACAGGGTCACCCATTGTGGACAGGTTTCAGTGGAGATAGCAATGTTTAACCACTGAAAACCTTATGAATAGCAGTGGAACAATATCAGATAAGATGCCAGAAGGGGAAAACATCTCAAATGGCAGTAGCACATTGTCAAATATAGTGCCAGAAAATAAGCCCCTCAGGTAAGAAGACACTAAAAAATATGACTGGGGCAAAGCTGCCTCCCCAAAGTACAGTTGACCATAGTAATGTGAATGGGGAAAGCTATCAAGACCACCATTTTCTGACAGGGCACAACAAAAAAACAAGGAAAAACCGCTAAAAACATCCATTAATCAGAACATGGAATGTATGAAGTATGAATCTAGGAAAATTGTAAATTGTCAAAAATGAAATGGAACACATATGAATGAATATCCTGGGCATTACTGAGATAAAATGGACTGATATTGGCTGCTTTTACGTAGATAATCATAGTTAACTATGCAAGGAACATAAACTGAAGAGGATTGGCATCACATTCATCGTCAAAAAAGAACATGTCAAAATCTATCTTGAAGTACAACACTTTCTGTGATAGGATAATAACCATACACCTACAAGGAAGACCAGTTAGTACCATGATTATTCAAATTTGCCCACCAAACACTCAAGTTTGCAAAGATGAAATTGAAAAATTCTACCAACTTCTTCAGTCTGAAAGTGATCAAACATGCCATCTTCTTACATTGATAATTACTGATGATTTGAATGCAAAGGTTGAAAACAAAATGGAAGGATCAATAGTTGGAAACTATGACCTTGGTAATAGAAAGAATACTGGAAATAGCATGATAGCATTTTGCAAGAGCAATAATTTTTTAATTGCAAATACCTTTTTAAACAACATAAATGGTGACTATATACATGGATTTCACCAGATAGAATACACAGGAATCAAACTGATTATGCTTGTGGGTAGAGTCAGTGGAAAAGCGCCATATCATCAGCTAAAACAAGGCCTGGGGCAGACTGTGGAACACACCATGAATTGCTCATATGCAAGTTCATATTAAAGATGAAGAAAAAAATTTTAAGTCCATGACAGCTAAAATATAACCTTGAATATATCCCACATGAATGTAAAGGCTCTCTCAAGAATGGATTTTATGACTTCTGGTTTGGGCGGCAGTAGCTCTGGTAGTGTAGTGGTTATGAATCGGGCTGCGAACCTCAAGGTCAGCGGTTCGAAACTACCAGTTGCTCCGCGGGAGAAAGATGAGGCTTTCTACTCCCGTAAAGATTTACACCCTCAGAAACCCTGTACAGGGTCGCTATGGGTCGGAACCGACTCGATGGCACTTAACAACAATAACAACAGAGAAAGCAAGGTAGGTAAAGCTCTGTGGTGGAGAGACTAGAAACTCACGGAGGAAGCGCTCACAGAACAACTCCAGAGCTCTGGATCTACCATAAGGTCCACGTCGTCAGTTTCCTGCACTCTCAAGTGACAAAATCACGATATTAAGGAAAATACTCTGAGTTACATATCTGGATACAGGACTCCCTCCACAACCACCCCACCCTGGCAGAACTTAGAGGGCGGGGCTACAGCCAGACCGGCTCAGGGAACCAGCGCTAAAGCAGTGCAGGGACATTTGCAAAAAGAAGCGCAGGAGACTCTACACATTTTTCCCTCCTCTTACCTGTTGCACTTTCTTTGCCCAGCCTAGAAGCCTTCAGGCGTGTGGGTGTGCACTCCCTCCCCCGCAAAAAAAGTGTTCCAGCGCTGACCCCACAGTTTTCCCACAGTACAGAGAGAAGGAGCTTGGTGGCTATTTATGACATCAGCCGTGGGGACACAGCCCTAAAATTGACTTGTGTGGGACCCTTGTTGGCTGTGTGCCATGGAGTCAGTTCCAACTCCTGGGGACCCTGTGCAGGGTTTCCAAGGCTGTGGGTCTTTGCAGGAGTGGAGTGCCTCATCTTTCTCCTGTGGTGCCGCTGGTGGTTTCAAGCTGCTGACCTTGTGGTTCATGGCCCCATTAGTGGCCACTGTGCTACCTGCTAACTTCTGCTGGACCCTTACGCAGGTCTATATAGCAAGAAAAAATCAGACACTTCAGGCCTGACAGACAAACCATAAAACAATCTGTAAAATCCCAACATAAAAGGACTCAACAATCTCGAGAATTGCACTGTGCACAGGCAGATACCTAACTGACCTTCAGAGACAAAAATAGTGGACAAACTTTCTCCTGTTAACTCCTCAGTATCTATCTGCGCACCTCTACTGTAGTGATTAGAGGAGGGGCCTGAGCGAGCAGACACCCTCACCCACTGCTGGAGGCTTCTACCTTATGCACACACTGCCTGTGTAGTATGGGACAGTTGGCCACAGCTTTAATTTTGTTCCAAAGTGGTGGTTTTTGTCTCTGCATTTATATTACTTTTGCTTTTGGTCCTTTTGAACATATGTTTCCTGGAGGTGGAGATTTTTCTTCCTATGTTACCCAAGAAGAGACAGCAATTGGGGCAATATAACCAAGCTATAAGCATACCCAATAATATCCCACCACTAAGACAAAAGCCAACAACACCTTCTAAGCATTACATATGAAAGGGAAGCTTATCTCCTGATCATATCCACCAGGAGACACCCAGTAA
>NW_006408537.1:12867031-12872510 GCF_000296735.1 Chrysochloris asiatica
CCAGAACTAGAGAGCTGTAAGACAAATCTCTCAATACTGCTAAGATAGAAAAGCAAGCACAAAAAAGGATAAAATAATCTAAAGAGAGTCTAAGATTCATGCTGGATAACATGAAGAGGAACAACTTAAGAATTATTGGCATTCCAGAACAGGAAGAATCAGAGAATTCCACAGAGGAGACAGTTGAGGAGCTTCTGGAAGAAAATTTCCCTAACATCTTAAAAGATGACAAGATAAACATTCAAGAAGCTGAATGTACCCCAGGAAGGATAGACCCCCAAAAGAAAGTCACAAAGACATATAATAATCAAACTCTTCAAAATCAAAGAAAAGGAGAGAATATTAAAAGTGGCCAGGGAGAAGAGAAATGTCACTTATAAAGGCAAGCAAATCAGATTAAGATCTGACTATTCAGAAAAAAATCATGCAGACAAGAAGGTAATGGGGAGAAATATACAAAGCCCTACAAGAAAAACACTGCCAACCAAGAATCATCTATCCAGCAAAACTATCAATCAAATATGATGGTACAATCGAAACATTCCATGATAAACAGAACCTGAGAGATTTTATCAAAACCAATCCAGCACTTCAAAACATACTAAAGGGAGTTCTATGGACTGAAAACCAATAGAACAGACAACAACCAGAGATTGACAGGCATAGCAACACCACCTGAAACTCACTCAACAGATAGCAGAGTCCAGAACAGAACAAGACTACAACAATGAATTCAAAGGAACTGGGAGGTCAACCGAAGATAAAAATTAATCAATGTCAAAGAAGGGGCAAACGTAGCAACAGAGATCCAGGTGGTGAGGATGTCAGGTAGATTACAGGATACAATGGATTCTCTTAAATGGAGAAAAAAGTTAGTAGATTATAAAGTAACCCCAAAGAAAGTTAATACTTTACAACTTACCATGAAAATGAACTACCAAGCAGAACAAGCAAACATGAAAACTAAAAAAAACAGACAAGAAATAGTGCAAAAAACACAAACCAAACAGTGCTACCAAAAAAGTAACATAATGGCAGCAATTAATTCATACGGATTGATAATTACATTGGATGTCAATGGATTGACTGCACCAGTGAAGAGACAGAGTGTCAGAATGGATAAGAAAACAAGATCTTTCAATGTGCTACCTGCAAGAGACACACCTTACACACAAAGACAAAAACAGACTAAAAGTTAAATGATGGAAAAAAATATACTAAGCTAACTACAACAATAAACAAACAGGAGTGGCAATACTAATCTCTGACAAAGTAAACTTTAAGATAAAAACCAGCATAAGAGACAAAGAAGGACACTATCTCATGATCAAAGGGTCAATTGACCAAGACAACATAACCATAATAAATATCTATGCTCCCAATAAAAGAGCACCAAGATACATGAAGCAAACCTTACTAGATTTGAAGAAAAAAATAGATAAATTTACAATTATAGTGGGAAATTTTAACACACCATTCTCAAAAAGGGACAGAACAACCAGAAAGAAACTCAACAAAATTACAGAGGAACTAATGAACACTTTACAATGAAGTTGAGAAAAATAAGGAAGAAGTCAGGAAAGTGGTACAGGAACCATCAAATAAGATAGATATAACATTGGAAACAATTCAAAACCTATAGAAAGAGGTCCGAATGATTAATAACAGAATATCAGAAACGGACAATAAACTGAAAGGGCAAAGGAGTACAATTGAAGAGCTAGAAGCCAGAACAAGTGAGCTAGAAGATAAATCTCTTAACACTACTAAGATAGGATAAGTGTAGGACTAAGATAGAAAAGCAATCACAAAAGAGGTTAATAAAATCTGAAGAAGACCTAAGATTCATGTTAGACAACATGAAGAGGAATAACTTAAGAATTATCAGCATTCTGGAACAGGAAGAATCACGCAAGTCTACAGAGGAAATAATTGAAGAGATGCTGGAAGAAAATTTTCCTAATAACCTGAAAAGCAAAAAGATAAACATTCAAGAAGCTCAACAAACCCCAGGAAGGATAGACCCTAAAAGACAATCACCAAGACATATAATAATCAAGCTCTCCAAAATCAAAGATAATGATAGAATCCTGAAAGCAGTTAGGGAAAAGAGAAGTGTAACATAAAAAGACAAGCAAATCAGATTAAACTCAGATTTCGCAACAGAAACCATGCAGGCAAGTAGGCAATGGGAAGACATATATAAAACCTGAAAGAAAAGAACTGCCAACCAAGAATCCTCTAGCCAGCAAAGCTGTCAATCAAATACGATGGTATAATTAAAACACTCCAGGATAAACAGAAGCTAAGGGATTTTGCCCAAGCCAACCCTGCTATGAAAAACATCCTAAAGGGAGTTCTGTTGACTGACAACCAACAAGTCAACAACCAGGGAATGACGTACGTGGCAGCATCTCCCTGAACTCAATTGACAAATTAAAGAGATAAAAATAGAATAAAATTATAAGAACAGAGGATCTGAGAGGTCAGTCTATGATCAAAACAATTACAATGTGAAAGAAGCTAAGCAAAGAGGAACAGAGATCCAGGTGATGAGGTCAGGTAGATTACAGGATAAAATAGACTTGTCTTAAATGGAGGGAAGAATTAATGGAATATAAGGTAACCACAACAGTGGAGTTGGGGTAGGGTTTTAGTTTGTGTGTTGGTGAGGGCAATACAAGAAGTGGGAGGAGGTTGAAGAACAAGATAGATAGGGGAACACTGAGACAGGTTACATGGCCTAAGTGGAACAGAGGTAAATAGTGATGCCTGCTCAAACTTGGAACAACAGTGCTCTATGATACAGGCATCTAGGCATAGTTTGAAGAGGGGAAATAACACTAAAATGCTTGACTGCTATGAATATTGGTTTCCTTTGCCTACTATTGTAAAATAGATACTTGAGTGGGATAGAAAGGAATGTTGGGAAACATAATTACAGAAAACTTGTAAGCCTGTCTTCAGCCTATAACTGATTGGAATACCTAAAACTTGCCCAGTGAAATAGGCCTCTTGAAAAGCCTTTTCAGAGTATAGGACCTTAGGTGGAATCCTGAGTCCCATCCAGAACCTTATGAGGTGGGGCATTCCCACTAGCAAGGAAAGCAGACCAGCCTTGAACAGCTAGAGCAACAGAAGATATATCTTCAAAGAAAGATCATCAGGAGAAATCCAAAATAATAATGCCAGCATGATTAGCTACTACAAGAATAAGCAAGCTGTTCTCCAGGAAGCCATCAAGGCAAGCAATCAAGTTCCTTTAGGCTAAACTCCCCTCTAAGACTGAAACTCCAAGGGAACACATGAGCAGGCATGTAAGCACCATTTACAATAGCAAAAAGATGGAGACAGCTTAAGGGCCCATCAACTGAAGAATGCATAAATAAACTGTGGCACATACACACAATGGAATATCATAGCATCTTAATGAATAACAAGAAAGCTGCAAGCCACCACATAACATGGATGAACATTGAGGACATTATGCTGAGTGAAATTAGTCAGTTACAAAAGGAGAAATACTGCATAGGACCACTACTATAAAAGATTAAGAAAAAGAACCCATACTAAAGGGGGGTTGATTCTTTGCTGGTTACTGGGATGTGGGGGTTGGGGTGAAGTGCAGGAGGGGAAAGTGGAGCCCAGGGTAGTTAATAGACACAGGATAGATTGGGTGCTGTGGGGGGGAAGGGTCAATACACAAGAAGGAGGAGGGGAATAGAAGATCAAGGCAGATGGAGAATAGTTAGGCAGGTTTGCATGGGCTAAGTGAGACAGAGGTAAATAAAGATGTAGGTACAACCTTGGAACAACAGGGCTCTGGGATACAGGGATTGAGGCATGGTTTGAATAGGTAAAAAAGGGGGAAATAATGTTAAGATGCTATTATTGCTGATATCAGATGGATTTTTTCTGAAAGCAGAGAATACCAGAAAGATACTTGTTTGTGCTGTTGACTATGCAAAAATATTCAACTGTGTGGATCATGACAAACTGCTGGAAACTTTATGAAGTATTGATATTCTAGAACACTTAATTATTCTCATGAGGAACCTGTAAAGAGACTATGAGGTAGTCGTAAGAACAGAACAAGGGGATACTGAGTGATTTATAATTAGGAAATGTGTTCTCCAGGGTTGTATTCTTTTATCATATTTATCTGTACTGAAAGCTGAATTCTTTGATCTTAAGTATTTCAAACCATCTTTGCTTTCAACAAACAATCTTATACCATTTGCATATTGCAGATTGTTAATCAGTTTTCCTCTCTTTCTTATGCCATGTTCTTCTTCATATAATCCAATTCCTCAAATTATTTTCTCAATATACATATTGAATAAATATGTTGAGAAATTAGTAAGGATCATGAATTTCCAAGATTGGAAATCTTGTTAGAGACCATCCAGAACCAAGATGTTTGACATTGACATTGGTGGTCTGAATGCAAACAGCAGCCAAATGACTTTTCAGGCAACAGATGCAGACAAAAGGACCAAAGAAGACTCATTGTGTGTGAGTGCAACTGATTGGATGGATGGAGACACTATCTGCAATCATGTAAAAGTATTTTTGATAATAATGGGCAAAGCATTGAAAGGTATTTATGTTCAGCACCCCAGATTGATGGGATGGGAGTTCATGGAACCCTAATATGGGCATAAAAAAGTTTTAGTCCATTTTGTAAACATAGGTTGGTGATGTCTGGTCTATAGATATTATGTGTGACAACCTTTATTGTCTTTTTCTTACAAATAATATGTTTAGTTATAATGAACTCATTTGTCTTTTTCCCGTTTCTTTCTGGAAATACAGGAAGAATTGATATTTTGAGAAATTATCTGGAGACAAATTTGCTTTGCAAATTTTCAACAAAAACACAAAAGTATTTTATTTTTAAAAATGCATTAATAGTTTCTCTATGCAAGAAGAGTGGCTACAAATTCATTACTCATAGTAAAGATTTAATGCCTTTGCATGATGGTGCTGGTAAAGAATATTAAATATACCATAGATTATAGGCAGAATGTATTCCTTCCATCTTCTTTTGATGATTTCTTCATCATTCAATAATTTGCCCAAAGAATCCTTCAATAACGAAAATCTAGGCTTGATTTTTTTTCTTCAGTTCCCTCAGCTTGAGAAACACTGAGCATGTTCTTCCTTTTTGGGTTTCTGACTCCAGATCTTTGCATATATTGTTGTAATATTTGACTTTGTCTTCTAGAACTGACCTGTGATATTTTCTGTTCAGCTTTTTACCTCCTCATTTCTTCCATTTGCTTTAGCATCTCTATGCTGGAGAGCAAGTTTCAGTGTTTCTTCTGACACCCATTTTGATTTTTTTCCTTCTTGAGTCACTGTACCAAAAGGAAATTGTTGATGTTCAACCGTTTCAAGAGGTATCATATGATCAAAAGCCAATGATACTGAAGGAAGAAGTCCAAGGTGCATTGAAGGAATTGGCAAAGAAAAAGGC
>NW_006408537.1:12873183-12876313 GCF_000296735.1 Chrysochloris asiatica
AACCTGTGATATGCAGATGATATAACATTGCTTGCCTAAAGTGAAGAGTATTTAAAATACTTACTGAGTGACATAGCCACAGAGGACTAGAGTGGAGAGTGAAGCGTCCAGCGTATATGAAGAGAGGGCATATGCATAAGAACACCCACACTTGCAGATAATACCCACTTGACCTGGCTTCAATGACTGAATGATCAGAGATCAACCAGAAGAAGAAAGAAGAGGAAAAAAAAGAGTAATCTGATAAAATTTGATGAACTTCACCTATACCTATGGATGCAGTAGCTCAAAAGAGGGAAAAAATCCTTACAGCAAGGATCATTCCCACCCCCTCCAAACATAGAGTAGACAGGGATGAGCAACTTGGACATTGGCTACCCAAAATGGGGGGCTACAAAGGCAAGAAGTGACTGGCTTACAAGCTTTCAAGAGTGAACCTAGATTCAGAGGGCATGAAGGAAGGTAGAATCTCCACAGAGTAGTATACAATCTGTCTAGGCGAGGCTGATGAAATGAAATGTGGATGGATCTCTTATGATACAATCATTGTTGTTGTTATGTGCCGTGGAGTCGGTTCCGACTCATAGCGACCCTGTACAGGGTTTCAAAGGCTATAAATCTTTACAGGAGCAGAAAGCCTCATCTTTCTCCCACGGAACAGCTGGTAGTTTCGAACTGCTGACCCTGAGGTTCACAGCCCGATTCGTAACCACTACGCTACCAGAGCTCCTTACAATAGTGAATAATTATTATCAGGACTGTTTGTGAAGGTAGACGTTTTATAGCAAGAAGGGGAGTGATTAACTTTTCAGCCTAGGAGTGGAGGTCTCTGGGACCATTAAGGGAGAATAGATGAGAGTGGGACCCGACCCAGAGAAGCAATGATGCCTGAGATGGAGGCAGAGACGATGACGTGGAGAGATGGAGAAGTTGGGGACTTTAGACACGGAGAGGGAAAGGGAATGTGTGCTGAAGACTGGGGGGCAGGCTTGTAGTGTATACCCTTTGGTTGGTTGATAATGCATGGAGGGGATTGTAACCATAGCAATGAAATGATATACGATACGATGAATGTAAAACTAATGTTCTCCCATGTAAATTAACACATAATTCACAATAAAACATTTAAAAAAAGAAAACAAAAATTCTCACCACTGGAGGAATAAACAACATTCTTATCAATGGGGAAAAGATTGAAGTTGTCAAGAACTTCATTCTTTTTCGATCAACTATCTACACTCATGGAAGCAGCAGTCAAGAAACCAAATAATGTATTGCATTAGGCAAATCTGCTTCACAAGACCTTTTAAAATGTTTAAGAGCAAAGATGTCAGCTTGAGGACTAAGGTGCGCCTGACCCAAGCCATGGTATTTTCAATAACCTCATACACATGCAAAAGCTGGACAGTGAATAAGGAAGACCATTAAAGAATTGAGGTTTTTGAGTTACGGTGTTGGAGAAGAATATTGTAAGTGCCATGGGCTGCTAAAAGAACAAATAAATCTATGTTGTGAGAAGTGTAGCCAGTGTGCTCCTTGGAGTCCAGGATCGCAAGACTTCGTCTTTCATACTTCGGACATGTTGTCAGGAGGAACCAGTTGCTGGAGAAGGATATCATGTTTGGTAAGGTGGAGGATCAGAGAAAAAGAGGAAGACCCCCAACGAGATGTATTGGCAAAGTGGCAGCATCAATGGCCTCAAGCGTGGCAACAATTGTGTGGTTGGCCCAGGACTGAGAAGTGTTTCATTCTGTTGTGCATAGGGTTGCTATGAGTGGTACCAACTCGATGGCACCTAACAACAACAACATAGGCAAAATGAACTAATCTGTCTTGGAAGAAGTACAGCCAGTGTGCCCCTTAGAAGTAAAGATGGAGAGACTTTGTCTCAGGTACACTGGGCTTAAACAGACAAAATTGTAAATATGGTGTAGGACAGTGCAGTGTTTCATTTTGTTGTGCATAGGATCACTGTGAGTCAGAAGAAAATGCACCTAACAACAACAGTAAGGAAGATGAAGCACATGTTTTCCTTCCCAGACACTTATGGGATAGTACAACTATCTTTTGCAATTATGTGCAAAGGTCCTACCTATTATGCAAAGGCCCCGCCTGTTAGTTGTAAGTGGTAGCAAACACCTGTCAGTTTCTAAGTAGAGTTCAGTTTGGGGGCAATATATGGATTATTTGAAGAAGAACATGGCATCCGAATTGGAGGAAATCTCATTAACATGCAAGTAAAATCTTGCTGAAGATAATTCAGAAATGGTTACAACAGAACATCAATAAAAAGCAGCATTCAGAAGAGGATGTAGAACCAGGGATATCACTGCTGACAGCAGATCAATCTTGGCTGAAAACACAGCATACCAGAAAGATATTTTCTTGTGCTTTATTGATTACACAAAAGTGTTTGACTGTGTAGATCATAATAAACATCGCAAAAAATGGGTATTCCAGAAAAGTTGATTTTGCTCATGAGGAACCTGTACAGAAAACAAGAGGTAGTAGCTGGAATAGACTAAGGGAATACTGAATGGTTTGAAATCACAAAAGGGGTATGTCAGCATTGTGTCCTTTCACCATACTTATTCAACCTATAAGGAGCCCTGGTTGCATAGTGGATTATGCATCAGGCTGCTAACTGCAAGGTCACTAGTTAGAATCCACCAGCTAATCCACGGGAGAAAGATGAGGCTTTCTGTTCACATAAAGATTTACATTCTTGGAAATCCTATACAGGGTTGCTATGAGTTGGAACCGACTCCATGACCAACAACCATCACCACTACCATTCTGTACCCTGAGCAAATAATCCAAGAATCTGGATTACTTGAAGAAGAACATGGCATTAGGATTGAAGGAAGACTCATTAACAACCTGTGATATGTAGATGATACAACCTTGCTTGCTGGAAGTGAAGGGGACTTGAAATATTTGATAAACATCAAATATTAGAGTCTTCAGTATGGATTGTACATGAATGTAATGAAAACAAAAATTCTCACCACTGGAGTAATAAAGAACATCGTGATACTTCATTTTGCTTGGATCCACATTCAACATTCATGAAAGCAGCAGTCAAGAAATCAAATAATATATTGCATTAGGTCAATCTGCTGCAAAAGAT
>NW_006408537.1:12876778-12879852 GCF_000296735.1 Chrysochloris asiatica
TCTGAACTGACTCAATGGCACCTAACAACAACAAAAGTGCTACATTTAGTACTGCAAGTCTCTTTCACAATAATCCAATGAGATAAGTATAGAAATACATATGAGTCTCTAAAATGCTAAGTAATAAACAGAACTGATATAAGAACAATCCAATATTTTAATTCAGGCTTATATCATTCCAAAGGTCATTAGAACAGAACATCTAGGATGCGCAAGACACAGTCCTTGACCCGTTTCTGATTGCAGCAAGACTGGCGTGGACAGTACCAACCAAAATCAAACTCACCTTCAACTATTACTCAGTGTAGCACAGCATGTCTCTAAAATTTTGACAGGAGTCCAGGATGGTAGATAAATGTGTACCATGTTTCTTAATGGTTAATTCTGGGAAGCTTCCTGTGTGTTTCTCAGGAGATTCCCAAAAGAATGGTGCTCTAATTTCTCAATGTAGTAACTTTGAAAAATGTACCCTAATATTGGCTCTTTCTTCTATCTTATCACACTTTTACCCATCTTCTTTCTTGCTTCCTTGGGTCAGTTTTCCCACTTCACACAGACACTGCTACAGGGTTAATGCAAACTAACATGGTCATGTTCGTATCACCCTAACAGGATTGTAGAGTTCCTGAATGGTGCAAAGGATTAACATACTCACTGCTTACTGAAATGTTGTTGATGCAAGTTCACCCAGATGTGCTTCAGAAGAAAGTCCTGGCAATCTACACATGAAAAATCAGCAGTGAAAACCCTGTAAAACAGAGTTCTATTTGACACACATTGAGTTGTCATGAGTCAGAGTTCACTTGACACCAACTAACTCACTGGTTTCATATTGTGTTCATTTAGTTTTACAACCTTGTGTATGTTATAAGAACACAAAATGTCATAAAGGAAGCATGCGATAATGGAAAAAGTTTTGTGACAACCATTTCAAGAGGTAGCATATGACCAAGCACCAGTGGTACTGAAGGTGCACTGAAGGCATTGGCAAAGAATGAAACTCTAGGAATTGATGGAATACAAATTGAAATCCTTAAACAAACTGATGAATCACTCATTCATCTATGCCAGGAAATTTGGAAGAAAACTACCAAGAAAAGAACCATATGTGAGACCATTCCAAAGAGAGATGCTCTAACAGAATGCAGCAATAATTGTACAATATCATTAATACCACATGCAAGTAAAATTCGGCTGAAGATAATTCAAAACAAACGGCAACAGTACAATAACAGGGAATTGCCAGGCGTTCAAGATGGATTCAGATGACAGGACAGAACGAGGGATATCATTGCCGGTGTCAGAAGGAACTTGGCTGAAAGTAGAGAACAACAGAAAGATGTTTACCTATGCTTTATTTACCCTGGAAAGGTTTTTGATTGTATGAATCATGACAAGTTATGGATAACATTGTGAACAATAGGTATTCCAGAACACTTAAATGTGCTCACATGGAACATGTACCAAGAGACAACCATTCGTACAAAAAAAGGAGTCACTGATGCTTTAAAATCAAGAAAGGTGTGGGTCAGGGTTGTATTCTTTTACCATACTTATTCAATATATATGCTGAGCAAATAATCTGAGAAGCTGGATTATATGAGGAAGAATGTGGCATCAAGACTGGAGGAAGACTCATTAACCACCTGCTACATGTAGACAAAATAGCCTTGTTTGTAGAAAGTGAAGAAGACTTAAATTACTTAATGGTGAAGATCATAGACCACACACTTCAGTATGAGTTGCACCTCAGTGTAAAGAAAACAAAAGTCCTCACCATTGGACCAAAAAACGGCATCATGATAAATGGAGAAAATATTGAAGTTGTCAAAAATTTCATTTTGCTTAGATTCACTATCAACCCTTATGGAAACAGTATTCAAGAAAGTAAATGATGTATTGCATTAGCCAAATCTGCTGCACAAGACCTCTTTACGGCGTTGAGGAATAAAGACATCAGTTTGAGGACTAAGATGCATGTGATACAAACCATGCTATGTGCAATAGCCTCATATGCCTGTAACAGTTGAACAATGAATAAGTTAGACTGACAAAGAAATGATGCTTTTGAGCTATGGGGTTGGAGACAAATATTAAAAGTACCATGGACTGCCAGAAGAAGAACAACAACAACAACAAAATCTGTGTTGGAAGTACAGTTATAATGCTCCTTGGAAGCCAAGAAGGTGAAACTTGGTCTCTCATTCTTCAGACATATTATCTGAAAGAGCCAGTACGTGGAGAAAGACATCATGCTTGGTAAAGTGGAAAGTCAATGAAAAAGAGGGAGATCCCCAAGGAGATGAATTGGCACAGTGACAGCAGCTTAAAGAATGTGAGGGTGGCACAAAACCAGGCAGTATTTTGCTCTGTTGTGCATAGGGTCACTATGAGTCGGAACTCACTGAATGGTACCTAAAAATAACAACAGTGTGTTAAGTGGATTATGCCAGTAAGTTACAATTTTGTTCCCACTTTCCTAACCTGAAATATAGGACTACACAGTCTGTAAATTACTTTCTTCTTAGAAACTAAATTCAATCAGTTTAAAGTTGTTTTTTGTTTTTTTTTTTTAAGTAAGCAAGAGATGTTTGATTAGACAATAGGTATAATTTCTCCCTATACTAAATTAGTCCAAACTGAAATGATGAAATGGTAAGTTTAGTTCTTCTTTATGATTAATCAGTGATGAGTGGTTTTAGTAATATGACACGAGAACACCTTAATAATTACTAGACACTTTTTCTGAAGGAATTTACAATTTGTCAGCCATAGTGGAATTGGGGGGCTCTATTACCTAAGTGAGTCCTGGTGTGGAGCTGTGGGCTAATGCGACAGACTGTGAAGTCGTTTGAACTGCAAAGTCGGCTGTTCAAGCTCACCAGCTTCTCCTTGGAAACCCTATACAGGGTCGCTATGGGTCGGAATCGACTCAACAGCACTTAACAACAACAACAACATTACCTAAGTGAAGCTCTGGTAGTGTAGTTGTTATGAATCGGGCTGCTAGCCTCAGGGACAGCATTTTGAAACTACCAGCTATTCCGCAGGAGAAAGATGAGGCTTTCTGCTCC
>NW_006408537.1:12880512-12887150 GCF_000296735.1 Chrysochloris asiatica
GTGAATAAAGAAGACCATAGAAGAATTGATGTTTTTGAGTTATGGTGTTGGAGGAGAATATTGAAAGTGCCATGGGCTGCCAAAAGAACCAACAAATCTGTGTTGGAAGAAGTGCAGCCAGAGTGCTCCTTGGAGGCCAGGATGGCCATACTTCTTCCCTATGCTTCGGACATATTGTCAGGAGGGACCAGCTGCTGGAGAAGGATGTCATGTTTGGTAGGGTAGAGGGTCAGAGAAAGAAAGGAAGATCCCTAGGGAGATGGATTAACAAGGTGGCAGCATCAATGGGTTCAGGCGTGACAACAATGGTGAGGTTGGCCCAGGATCAAGCAGTGTTTCATTCAGCTGTGCATAAGGTCACTATGAGTTGGTTCTGATTAGATGGCACCTAACAGCACAACAACAACTATTAAAAAAAAAAGAAAGAAAGAAAATTACTGCAATGATATGATATAGTGAAGTCAAGCATGAGAGAAAAAAAAAGCCAAATTTAGCAGGATTTTGTTCATTATTTTCTACAAAAGCAAATGTTGCTGATTTTTGAGATGGTAAAATGGGGAGTGAGAAATAGTCTTTCTGTAAACTCTCCATTTTAATCACTTTTACCATTGGGAGCCCTAAACCAGTTCAAATGTGGAATAAAGAGGAAAAGGTGGCACAATCATTAACCTCATTGTTTTCTGAGTTCTCTCCAGTGTGTCATAAATGAATAGGTTGTTCTGTCTGACTAGAATAAGTCTTGCTCCCAAAAGGCAAGATTATGATGGACTAGACAAACTGTAATGGATCTTTAAGCCTACGATAAACCTCAAAAACTATTTTGTGTTATCAGAATTCTGTATATGAATGGTCTTTTCCATTTTGAAATATTATTCTCCCACAATAATATTTTCTTATAACTCTTATTTATGATATTCCAATATTGAATTAGGTCTTTGGGATTTATATCTCTCTTCCAAATAGCTTTCCTCTGTTTCATAATCATACACATAGCCAACTATATGCTGAACATGTCTACTAGGAGACCAACTGCATCAACAACTACTGCAGTATAGCCCCCAAAGAGCAAATCTTTGCCTTTCAAACCTCTCTGGGTTGTCTTTTTTTTCACATCCTCCTTCTGAAAATTGCTCTCTCAGAAAATAACACTACTATCCTTAACCCTTTCATGTCTTATAGGTTATATTGTTGGTAGTGGTGGTGGTTGTTGTTGTTATGTGCTATGGAGTCTGTTCCGACTCATAGCGACCCTGTGTAGGGTTTCCAAGGCTGTAACTCTTTATTGGAGCAGAAAGCCTCATCTTTCTCCTGTGGAACAGCTGGTATTTTTGAACTGCTGACCTTGCGGTTCACAGCCCAATTCATAACCACTATGCTACCAGAGCTCCTTTGGTAGTGATGGTAGTGGTGATAAAATGTCATCATGTTTGTTCCAATTCATAGCAATCTCCTCTAGGGTTTCCAAGGAGAGTCTGGTGGGTTTGTACCACTCACCTTATGGTTAGCTATCCAGTGCTTATCCTACAGTGCCACACCAGGAATCTATAGAATATATATCATCGACCAAATTTACAGACTCTAAAGTTTCCTGGAATGCTGCTATCCCAGTTGTAGTACATTCAGGAAACTGTATAACAATGTTAATCAGAAAAAATGTGACTCATGTCACCAATCCTACCACCAGAACACTCTTGGAACATTCCTAAAAATGGTAGAGATCAATTTGCATTTTAGGAAGGTGTTTCTGAAAGCTATGTGTTATATAGAGACAGGGCTAGATTGGATATCTTATTTTTCTAGGCAATAAATAATGAAAACCTGATCTGAGACAGCATTGGTGGAGATACATAACTGTATCAAAATGTATATTACCTCAAAAAACACAACTTTCCCCCTGCTTGATTTCAGGATGCCTTTCTTTACTAAAAACACATATTATCAACAAAAAGTTCAAAACATAAGATAATTTGGTCATGAAAGGGTTAATTTTTCAGACCTCAAAGTGTAATCCTTGTATTCTTTCTTTCATTACCCATCCAAGCAGCAGAACCAAATGTCTTTACTTTCTAAGTCTTCCTCAAATTTTTGCCCTTCTCTATAGCCCCACCAATACTGTCTCAGATCAAGTCTTCATCATTAATGCCTAGAAAAGTACAATATCCAATATAGCCCTGTCTCTATGTAATGCATAGCTTCCAGAAACAGATTCCTAAAATAAAAATCGATCTCCATCATTTTTAGGTTATGGCATTAGTATACCTTTCTTTGTAGTCTAATCTTTCTTCACTGTCCACTCAAAATGGAATTAGTGTTTTAATAAGGGAAATTGATTAAGTAAATTATTTGCATTTCTTCAACTACAATATATTTTCCCTTATCTCTGCTTCTTCTGAAGGTTACTATGCAAAATCAAATCCTCATTTACTTCTTCATGCAAATTAATTCTATAATTATTTTCAGCTCTGTTCATATAGAGAAAGTGAAAGAGAGACTTCATTAAAAGCAAAGAATGTGTAAGCAACAAAAGATTCATATATACTATGTATTTATTATGTTCTAGGTGGGCATGCTCTGTGGACATATCCAAGGTGAACCCTGCCTAAAAACAGAACAACAAGGATTTTCCTGCAAAACTGTACACCCACCAAATGACAACTGATATCTGCCATTTCTCCTTAATGTTTCTAGGCCCATGGGATTTCACATTATGTGATATAAAGTTTCAGACCTGATCAATTCTAAAGCTATAGCCACCGAGGAAATAAAATTCTGAAGGACATGAAATCAGCTATCTATTATCATGCATTAGACCCAGGAAGGATGCTGCATTAGGGAGAATGGAGGTATGAGACGACGCTGGGTGAAAAGATTCAAAAAGCAGTGTAGAAGGGAAGGTCTGTCCTCCTCACAGGTTTCACATGCCAACTTTCTACTTCTTGGAACACTACATGGAAGCAAGTAGGAGATGCTGTTTTGTAAGCGTTACTAGAGCAAAGTAGGGTATTTTTTTCATGTTTACCTGAACTGTAAGTTTCATAAAGGGTACACAAAATACACAATATGTGTTTCAGTTAAAATACATAAATTCATTGCTAAGAATGCTAGTAACTCAGATCTCTTGTTCTCCATATTCTGTTAACATTCTTAACAGTTGGCTCTTCCCCTCTATTTCTCATAGGTGTACTATCTGAATGAAGATAAAGAATCATTGACATCATTACTTTTTACCATCTGACCGAGTTAACCTTAATGAGTTTTTAATTTGTTTCATAATGCTAGTCCAAGAAACTCATTTCTTTGCAATGTACTTTGGAGAATATTTAGTTATTAGAAAAATCCACTTTCTTTCTATTATGAATCATTTGTAAGTGAAGAAATATTGATTTTCAATTTTTTTTAAAGAGCATTGATATACCTAAAGTTGTTTAAAATGCAAAATATCCATTTGCAACATTCATTTCTTTTATCTAGGAAATTTATACAACACTTTGCTCCTTCATGAACTTCCCTACTTTCACCTAAATCCAATTCTACAGATACATATGTCAGTTTAGATTCTCAAAGAAACAGATAAGATGTGATTAGCCTTTTAATAAGGGAAATGCTTATGAAGGATAAAGGGAAAGGAAAGAGGAACAGGCTTTAAAGCCTTCAGACCACAGTGAGATTCTGGGAAGCGCTTCAGATTCCAAAGCATCCTTGTGAAAGTGTCAGCAAGGCAGATGAAGAAAAGTTGTAAAGTAAGGAAACACTATGTTGGACAAAAATGGCCCTGATCTAGTATTCTCTGGAAATCGAAAGATGTGGCAACTGGAGGTTGTCATTTACTGCAAAAGATTCTCTTGAAAGGATATTTAAACAGCTCAACTACATGTGTTCTATAGTCCATCCCTTTGGCTGCACAGATCTACATCCCATGCATATTCAGGGAGTACTCATCCATGGTTCCCATAAACTATCCTTCTGAAGAGAAACTTTAAAAAGAAGACTAACAGTCTGAACTATAGCCACCATCACAATAGATGGTCTCAAGGCCAAAACTGGAACTTATAATCTCTGTCCTCCACTGTTGTTGTTAGTTGCCATTGAATCAATTCTGATTTATTGTAGCCCCATGTGTGCGGTGTATAAATGTCCTATAGAGTTTTCAAGGTTATGACCTTTTGGCAACAAAAGGAATTCCCTTCACTCTCAATTGTCATAACAGCGGGAAGCTTATCTGGTAATATTATCAAACCCTTCATTTTAGAGGGATCTGAATCACTGGCAAGCAAATCAGGGTATTTTATAGCATCAGTGGAGAAAAGATTGAAGTTGTCAAGGACTTCAATCTTCTTGGACCAACTATCAACACACACAGAAGCAGCAATCAAGAAATCAAATGACGTATTGCATTAGGCAAATCTGCTGCACAAGATCTTTTTTTTTTTTTTAAGTGTTGAAGAGCAAAGATGTCAACTTGAGGACTAAGGTGCACCTGACCCAAGCCATGGTATTTTCATTAACCTTATACGTTATGAGAAAGTTGGACAGTGAATAAGACCATAGAAGAATTGATGTGTTTGAGTTATGGTGTTGGAGAAGAATATTGAAAGTGTCATGGACTTCCAAAAGAACCAACAGATCCGTTTTAGAAGAAGTGCAGCCAGAGTGCTCCTTGGAGGCCAAGATGGCCAGACTTCGTCTCTCATACTTTGGAAATATTGTCAGGAGGGACCAGTCGCTGGATAAGGATATCATGTTTGGTAAGGTGGAGTGTCAGAGAAAAAGAGGAAGACCCCCAACAAGATGGATTGGCCAAGTGGCAGCATAGATGGACTCAAGTGTGGCAACAACAGTGAGGTTGGCCCAGGATCAGGCAGTGTTTCGTTCTGCTGTACCTAAGGTCACTGTGGTTCGGTACCAACTCGATGGCACCTAACAACAACAACAAAACCTATTATACCTATTAACAATGTCAGTTCTGTGACTGTTTCTCCTACTGTCAGCTCTGATTTTCAGAGAGACACCAATAAATTTCTCAGTGATGTTGGTCATCTCTCACCAGCAGTTTTATAATGGTGTTGATGAGTGGTGTATTATTTGAATCCCCCTATGGAAGCAAAGGAGTCCTGGTGTGGTACTGTAAGATAAACACTAGATTGCAAAGTTGGTTTGAATTCCAAGGTCGCTGGTTCAAACTCACCAGCCGCTCCTTGGAAACCTCATACAGGGTAGCAATGAGTTAGAATTGACTAAACAGCACTTAACAACAACAACAACATGGAACATAAATTTCTGAAGGGTTTTCTAAAATCACATATCTGTCTCTGTATACTCACTTCCCTTAGCCCCTTTATTCCTTCTTTCCATCTGTAAAGCAACTCTGGCATTTCTACCTGGCTCAAATGAGTCCGCATCCTTTTCTCAAACTTCTAAGAATGCCCCTGTTGTTGTTGTTAGGTGCCACAAAGTTGCTTCCAACTCATAGTAATGCTATGCACAACAAAATGTAAAACTGCCTGGTCTTGCACCATCCTCACAACTGTTGTCTTGTTTAAGCCCATTACTTCAGTCACTGTGTCAATCCATCTAGTTGTGGATCTTTTTCCATTTTTCTGAACCTCCACTTTTCTAAGAATGCTATGCTACTCCAGGGACTGATCCCTCCTGATAATATGCCCGAAGGATGAGAGATGGATCTCATGATCCTGGCTTCCAAAGAGCATTCTGCCTGTACTTCTCCCAACACATAACTGTTTGTTCTTCTGGCCATCCAATGTACTTTCATTATGTTTCTCCAGCGCCATATTTCAAATGCATTGATTCTTCTACAGTCTTCCTTATTCATTGTCCAATTTTCACATGGATACAAACGATTAAAAATACCATGGCTTGGGTCAGGTGTACCTTAGTCCTCAAACTGACATCTTTTCTCTTTAACACTTTAAAGAGGTCTTGTGCAGCATATTTGTATAATGTTATACATTCGTTGTTTTCTTATCTGCTGCTTCCATTAATGTTAATTGTGGATCCGCACAAAACGATGTCAACTTCATTTTAACAACTTCTATCTTTTCACTATTTATTGTGATGTTATTTACTGGTCCAGTGGTGAGAAATTTTGTTTTCTTTGCAGTGAGGTGCAGTACATATGGAAGGCTGTATTCTTTGATCTTCATCTATAAATATTTTGAATCCTCTTTGCTTTCAGCAAGCAAAGTTGTATCATCTGCATATTATAATTTGTTAATGAGTCTTCCTCAAGTCCTGGTGGCAAATTCTTCTTCATATAATCCAACATCTCAGATTATTTACTCAGCAAACAGATTGAATAAGTATAGTGAAAGGATCCAACCCCAGCACATGCTTTTCCTGATTTTTAGACATTCAGTATCACATGTTCAGTTTGAACAACGCCTGTTGATCTGTGTGCAGGTTCCCCATAAGCACAACTAACTGTTCTGGAAAACCCATTCTTGACAATGTTATCCATAGTTTGCCTGTACTTCTCCCAACACATAACTGTTTGTTCTTCTGGCCATCCAATGTACTTTCATTATGTTTCTCCAGCGCCATATTTCAAACGCATTGATTCTTCTACAGTCTTCCTTATTCATTGTCCAATTTTCACATGGATACAAAACGATTGAAAATAC
>NW_006408537.1:12895961-12896991 GCF_000296735.1 Chrysochloris asiatica
AAAAAAAAAACAGCAATGAAGTTGCGAGCTAAGCCCGACCACATTCAATAGACCCCTGTGAACCCGGGTGAAGACCTGGATGGCCATCAATAAGGCAATACCTGGGGACTCCTGGGCCCAGAGGCAGTCACATGACCCCAGAGGACTAGAGTGGAGAATGAAGCATCCAGCTGATATGAAGTGAGGGGAGATGCACAAGAAAACCCATACTTGCAGATAGTACCCACTTGACCTGGCTTGGATGGCTGGATGTTCAGAACTTGACTAGAAGAAGAAAGAAGAGGGGGGAAAAAAAGAGTAAACCACTACAATTTGATGAACTTTACCTATACTTATGGATGTAGTAGTTCAAAAAAGGGAACAAATCTTTACAGCGATGATCACTCCCACCCTCTTGGTACACAGGGTTGACAGGGAGGGGCAACATAGACATTGGCTACCCAAAATGGGAGGGGGCTATAAGGTAAGAAGTGACTAGCTTACAGGCTTTCAAGTGGGAGCCTAGTTCCAAATGGGGTGGGGGAAGGTAGAATCACCACTGAATGATTTCTAATCCATTGTGGAGAGAATAGGATGCTCCTGCATTGCTGGTGGAATTGCAAAATGATCCAACACCTCTGGAAAGCAATATGGCGCTTCCTCAGAAGGTTGAAAATAGAAATCCCTTATGATCCAACAATTCCTCTACTTGGTATTTATCCACAAGAAATAGAAGCCATAACACGAGTAGATATATGCACACCAATGTTCATAGCAGCACTATTTAAGCCTAAGTGCCCATCAACTGAAGAATGGATAAACAAACTTTGGTACATACACACAATGGAATATTATGCTATCTTGAAGAATAAAAAGGGGGTTGCAAGCCACCACATAACGTGGATGAACCTTGAGGACATTATGCTGAGTGAAATCAGTCAGTCACAAAAGGAGAAATACTGCATAGGACCACTACTGTAAAAGACTAAAAAAAAGAACCCATACTAAAAGGGGGGCTAGATTCTTTTCTGGTTACCAGGATTTGGGGGTT
>NW_006408537.1:12899141-12901058 GCF_000296735.1 Chrysochloris asiatica
AGCATCCTTTCTATCACCAAGGCCGTAATTGATCCTTCCTGTTTATTTCCAACCTTCACATTCTAATCACCAGTAATTATCAATGTATCTTTATTGCTTGTTTAATTTCAGACTTAAGAAGTTGATATAATTCTTCAATTTCATCACAACTGCATTTAGTGATTGGTGGGCTAATTTGAATAATAGTGGTATTAACTGGTCTTCCTTATAGGTGTATGCATCTTTTCTTATCAAAAACAACATTGTACTTCACAACAGATATTGAAATGTTCTTTTCGACAACGAATGTGAAACCATTCGCCTTCAATTTGTCATTCCTGGCATAGTAAACCATATAATTGTCTGATGCCAAATAGCCATGCCACTTCATTTTAGCTCACTAATGCTTACAATGAAGTCCTGGTGTAGCTGTAGGCTCAGCACTGGACTGCTAATCACAAAGTTGGTGTTTCAAATCCACCAGCTGCTTCTACAGGGTGACTATGAATCAGAAGTGACTTAAGGGCACTTCACAATAATGCATAGGGTATAGATCTTTATGGTTTCTATTTCATTTTTGACAACTTCCAATTTTCCTAGATTTATACTTCTTACATTCCATGTTCCAATTCATTATGGAGGTTTACAGCTATTTTCACTCATTTTGAGTTGTGTCCCATCAGCAAATGAAGATCCTGAAAGCTTTATTGTATTCACGTAATATGATCAACTCCACTTTGAGGAGGCAACTCTTCCCCAGTCATATTTTGAGTGAGGGCATCTTCTTACAGCACTATATCTGACTATGTTCCACAACTATCATAAGGTTTTCAGTGACCAAACAGTCAGAAGTAATCTGCCTCTTTTTCTTCCTAGACTTTCTTAGTCTAGAAGTTCAACATATGATTGTATACAAGAGCTCAATCCTGTCAAAAGAAAGGTCTCTTTTTGAGGAAAAATAATATCTACTTTACTCTCAATTATTCTTCTATATGCAATATCTAAAAGTAAGCAATTATAAAATGAGACTTGCAATCAAGAAAAAAGATAGTTAACCAGTATTTATTACAAATGTTAGACATACCAGAAAAATTATTTTTAAATATATACTATTAAAACATTTTTAAATAAATAAAAGAAAAATAAATAAATAAATAAAAGGAATTGGATTAGCTCATAGCTATGACCGTGGTCTCAAACATAGCAATGACTGTGAGACTGTTTCCAGGTTCAGGAACCTAATAATAAAAACAGTATATTCTTGAAGATGGTTTCCATGATTTACCTTCTGATGTCCTTATTGACTAATACAATTAACACTAAGTACTTGATGCTGCCTATCCTCAGTCACTAATTATAAGAACAAACTCACACATTGATTTGCTACCTGATCTCTTTAATTGAATAATTAATTCCTTAGTGACAGTGTCTTTCAGTCATGGTAAAATTGGGCCTTAAATGGTGATTCATCAGCAAACAAACCTGGAGATAAACAAAAGAAAATCAGTTTTAACCACAAATACTAAATATTCGGAAAACAAGTAATAATCTGAATTGTTTCTTGTAAGTAGTTAAATTTGTTTATAAAATAATAGGTAAATGATTCTCAAAGCACCAATGGTCAAATCACTTTTGAGGAAGTGATGACTTCCATTTATCTACAGATATTGTGAGTTTCTTAGTGCTAAAGTAACACAGTCAAGAAATCAAACAAAGTATTAATAAGTTCAAGTGCAAAGATGTCAGTTTAAGGACTAAGGTGCTCCTGATCCAAGCAATGGTATTTTAATCACCTCGTCTACATGTAAAAGTTGGACAATGAATAAGGAAAACCATAGAAGAATTGATGCATTTGAGTTTTGTTGTTGGAGAATAATATTTCAGTACCACGGACTGCCCAAAGAAAAACAAATCTGTCTTAGAGGTACAAACAGAATG
>NW_006408537.1:12901158-12904333 GCF_000296735.1 Chrysochloris asiatica
AATAAAAGAAAAATAGAAAATTTCAGCATAAATATGGAATCTTTTAAAAGAATCTTTAAAATATCTTTCTCATTCATATCCATTTTGTATATACACAAGTTTGCAAAGTCCTTACATCTATAAATACATAATTAAATAATGAAAATTTCAATATCTGATAAGAATTCTTGGGACTGAGAGCAGGATAGGAAAAGTAGAGGAAATAATCAGTGACTCAAAACATCATAGAAACAGAGGATAATGATAAAAATAATAATCTATAGCAGATTAAGTATGTTGCTCACTCACTTTTATTTCTATATGCATGCCTGATGCAGGAAACAAGAGTAGAGCTATACTTCACTACCAGACATTAGGCATTTTAAGCTAATATACATGCTTACACAAAAAGTTGAAAATTTTTGATATAGACGTGCACATAAGGTCATAATATTTATGATATTATACTACTACCTAAGTTTTTAACCTCTCCAGATAGATAAATAAATGGTCAGCAGGGAGAATGCAACTTGTAGGGCTCACAAAGATTTTCAAAGAGATACATATGCAAGGATAGTTTCATATGTGCTTTTTATTAAAACATCTGTTTTAGAAGGCAGCATTCAGATAGATTCATTCTGGTAGCCTTTCTCTCACTTTGTAAAACAAAAGCAAACATCTTCTCTACCTCCTGTCTTATTTAAGAACATTACATGGCTAAGTATGGAGAGTTAACAAATATCCAGGACTATGAAATAGAGAAAAAAAAATATTACTGTGTAACTGAATTCTAATGACTCGATAAGAAATTAGTCTGGGGTAATATGGCACTATGGGTTATTGCTTCACACTGCAAAGCTGTTTAAACTGCAAGGTCGGACGTTCAAGTTCACCAGCTGCTCCTTGGAAACCCTATATAGGGTTGGTATGGGTAGGAACCAACCCGACGGCACTTCACAACAACAACAACAACAACATGATATGCAATCCTTGCCAATCAATAAAATTGAATAACTTGATGGAGGTGTCTGCTAATTAATCTTTGAAAACCAATTGTTAATAATGTATCATGATGTGATTTTATGCATTTAATGCATACAGAGTACTGAGAAATGAATGACCTTATCTCATTCATGTTTATTTTGTATATAAACAAGTTTGCAAAGTCCTTACAACTATAAACATAAAATATAATAACATTTATGGTCCTCAGATAAAGGAAGAATCTTACATTTCTATTTATTGCTATGGTGTTAGTGGTGTGCCGTGGAGTCGATTCTGATTCATAGCGACCTTGGATAGGGCTTCCAAAGCTGTAAATCTTTATGGGAACAGAAAGCCTCATCTTTCTTCCACAAAATGGATGGTAGTTTCAAACTGCTGACCTTGAGGTTAGCACCCTGACTCATAACCACTACACTACCTACCAGAACTCGTTTATAAAACCTTGAATCTATTCAGGTTATTTTGATCAATTGTGTCCTAACAATTGTCAGATAAGTCAGAAGAAAAATTTTAATACCTACAAACTTATTGGAGTTGTGATACGGTGTTGCAGGCTAAGCATTGGACTGTTAACCACAAAATTAGCAGTTGAAACCCACCAGTTGCTCCTCTGTAGCCTCTATACAGACAGGGTCACTATGAATGGGAATTGACTGGACAGTACTTAGCAGCAACCAAAGAATCTATTGCCAAGGGAATTTTCGTTTTAATTTGTCAGTATATTTTGTTGCAGAAAATTTGGTCTAAAATAAGCTTTTATGCACTAAAAATATGTTGTTGGGATAAAATTTCATTGGGGAAATTGATTGGAAGCACAAGTTGAAAAGTTAAGAGAAACGGTGGAAAGTGTCTAAGTGCTAAGTATAAGCTTGATTACATATTGTTAAATGAATCACTATGGGGTCCTGGTGGCACAGTGGTTGAATGCTCGACTGTCAAATCCACCAGCCATTCTGATCCGCAGGAGAAAAGATAAGGCAAACTTCAGCTTCCATAGGATTGGAGGTGGTGGTTATGAGCCATGGAGTCGGTTCCGACTCATAGCGACCCTGTATAGTTCCAAGGCTGTAAATCTTTACAGGAGCAGAAAGCCTCCTGAGGAACAGCTGATAGTTTCAAACTGCTTACTTTAAGGTTCGCAGCCCGATTCATAATTACTACGCTACCAGAGCTCCTTACTTCCCCATAAAATTACAGCCTAGGAAACCATATGGGACAGTTCTGTTCTACCATATGAGAGGTCACTATATGAGTTGGAATTGACTTGGTGGCACACACAGTATCAAATCACTATCAAGTTTAGATTCCATTTGATGTAAGAGTTTGTTTTTAAATGTCAAAATTTACAAAATATTAGAAATCACATCTTTCTACCTATACTCACTTTTGAAAATAAAAAAGTGAGAAGGGACATTATTTTTCAAAAATCTTAAGGCACAAATAATCAAAAATTTGAAAGTCATTGAATTAAATAATGTCTAAGATTCCTGGTGTGGTGCTGTGGGCTAATGCGTCAGACTACAAAGTCATTTGAACTGCAAAGTTGGTGCTTCAAGCTCACCAGCTTCTCTTTGGAAATCTTACCCATGGTCGCTATGTGTCAGAATCGACTCAACGGCACTTAACAACAACAACAACAACAATAACAAGATCATTTTATGACTATGACTCCATGAAAAAGGAAAAAAATTGCTCAATGCTATTTGCTATTTACCTATAGACTTCTAAGATAAATAATTATTACGTGTTAATGACGAACTGCTACCAATAAAACAAACCACCATAGGGATACATATTTCTAGTCGGTGACACATTATGTTCAGAAAATTTTCATAGTACATAGATAGGAAAGCTCTCATGTTACAAATTCAGAAAAATTTAAAATCTGTTTTGAGTTCTCATTTGTAGCCTTTAGGAATCTTAGAGAAAATGAAAGTGTCTTTTCTGGCACTTAGTTGTTTGAAATTCTAAGCAACATTATATACTTTCCCATTTTTTGTCTTCTTTCACCGTTCTAGAAAATCTAAAATAAGTATTACAGCAATTATCATTTCACTGATACTGGTAAATTCTATCCTTTTTTTTTTAATGCCCAGGTTTATAGTCCTCTGTTGCTTTGCTTTTTAATAGTTGGTGTAGTGTGGTACTGTGGGTTAATGTGCTGGACTTCAAAATTGGTTTGAACAGCAAG
>NW_006408537.1:12904543-12918678 GCF_000296735.1 Chrysochloris asiatica
GTTTGGAAATAATGAATAGTTGAAAAGAAAAATTCTTCCTCATCCTAAATAAATGTCATGTTTTTACATTATATTACTTGATGAACTATATTATAATATAGTATTAAAATGCTTTTGCTGATAAAAATAAGATATTCATTAGTAGTGTATTTGTACAAAACAGAATTTCAAAAATCATTTAAGAGATGAACACCTGGGAGCTTAACATAAATTATAATTGACTTTCTTTGTGCTTTTACATGGCTAATATAAAGCCAACCATAGACTATTCATTTATATTTGCTGTGTTTTCCTCAGATTTTTACTGCATATTTGTTATTTGGAATTTTGTTTTTAGTCTATTGTGTCTCCTGTAATAAGGAATTTAAATTACAATGAAATCTCACTACCAAGGGAATTCAATAGCTTGGATGTTAGCAATATTCAATCATATGTGTCTAGACTTCTCTTCAATCATCAAACGCATGAGATCTATAATTTCAGCAGTGATGCATGACTGGAGAAGTTCTAAGATTAAAAGGGCTCCAGGTAGTGCTAAGTTCATTTAGAGAGAGCTGACAGTACTGCTCTCACCAGATAAAAGGAATATAATTACTGACCTCTTCAGGAGACAGCAGTGTCTACTTTGATTGTTACAGGTGTGTTGTTTGGGTTCAAAATTTTTTTATAACCTATCTTCTTACTAATTTTACATGGCAACATGATTCCTCAAATTGATCTTATATCTCAGCCAATCTTTTCAAAAAACCAATCACCATAGCAAAATGTCTCTCTTCTTTATTTCCTTAGCACATCATACATATGAACTACTCCTTCGAAGACTACTTAAGACAGATTGAGAATTTCAAAGACTTTTGTTCATTTGTATTATTCCATCAAAGCTGTAACTATAGTGTTCACTGACTTTTATATACAATGCAGAGAAGAACAGAACAGAAGACTCAGAAATGTTGACTTTTATTTTTAGTATTTATAAATACTTTTAACAAAAAATAGTCATATGAATCTTAAATGAATGCTTTTCTTCCCTTTTTATATATTAAGGAAACCGTCTCAATGAATCAAAAATGCCTAATAAGAAAACTCTTATCTGATAAATATGTCCCTTCACCAAGGAAATTAGATTGTTTTGATGACTATGGTGTAGTGAATTTTCTAATGTTTCTTCTAAGCATAGTACGTAACTCCCACCAAACAATGCTTCATAATAACTTGGTTTTAGTAAGAGAAGGTGGAAGAAAGGGTGATATCATTCAGCTGTGGATGTTATCAGAGTTAACTGCAATTGTAAAAACTTGAAACTCTAGCATTGGTATAAAATGAAACATCTCAAAAGCAGGCAAGGGAATCTCGCTGCTATCAAGAAGAAAGAGCCAGGAGCGAAGCATGTCCTTTAAATCTGAGATCCTTGTGCACTGAACCTCCTCAACCCAAGGACAGAAAGCTGTGACACCAGAGGAGTGGCAGAATAGAAGTTTCAGCAGAACCAAGAACCAGAGGACAAATCAGAGCTGTGGGCTACGAAGCCCACAGAGCAAGTAAAACTGAATGATTTTGGACAGGAAGTTTACTTATAGAGTGGGCTGCCTACAAGCATTTAAGTAGGGCTAGGCTTGCTGACCCACGGAGCTAGAACCAAGTGCCTTCACGGGAGGCTTATGGTGGAGTGGTGTATCTGGTGGGCATTTATCAGCAACTGTAAAAGAGTTTTGTAACATTCTGCTGGAGGAGAAAAGCCTGCCTGCAGGCACAGCAGACAAAAGGCTGTCTTGACTGGAACAACAGTGCCCTGAGCATTTTCAGATCCTGCATTATAATCTGTTAAATTCCCTAATAAACACCATAATTTTAAGTATGGTATCTGAGTCTGTGTAGCCATTGCAATGTATTGTTGAACCCAAATGAGAAGTAGAGAGTGTTACAGAAGGGATAATAAAAGCTTTACCACCACTCATCTGTCAGTTTGTCACACTGTGGTGGCTTGCATGTTGCTATGATGCTGGAAGTTATACCACCAAGAGTTTGAATGCTGGCAGAATCATCCCAGTAAACAGATTTCAGCTAAGTTTTTGTACTAAGACAGACCCAGAAGGAGAGGCAGACTACCTCAGAACGTTTATACACTGAAACTGTTATGAACAGCAGTCAAACACTGAAAGATAGCACCAGAATATTGAATAGTGAAAAATGTAGCTTTCAGAACCTTCATTTGAGGATGGTACACATCTTGTTGCAAGACCAATGATTTCTTCATTGCAAATATATTTTTAAAACATTAAAAATAATTACACCCATGAATTACACCATATGGAATATATAGAAATCAAATCCACTGCATCTGTGGGAAGAGATAGTGGACAAACACTGTACCATCTGCTGAAACAAGGCCAGGGGCAGACTGTGGAACAATTGCTCATATACAAATTCAGGCTGAAGCTGAGGAAAATTAAAACAAGTCCCAAAACATGGCAATGAACATATCCCACCTGAATTTAGAGATCAACTACAGAACAGTGTTGATGTATTAGACACTAAAGACCAAAACAGAAAAGTTGTGGGATGACATCAAGAACATCATACTGAAAGACAGCAAAAGGTCATTAGGAAGACAAGAAAGAAGAAAAAACACAAAATGGATGTCAGAAGACATTCTAAAACTCGTTGTCCAGTATAGAGATACTAAAGCAAATGGAAGAAACTAGGAGGTAAAAGAGCTGAACAGAAAATTTTGAAGGGCAGCTCAAGAACACAAAGTTGAATACGGTAATGAAATGTGCAAAGATCTAGATTAGAAAACCCAAAGAGGGAAAACATGCTCAGCATTTCTGAAACTGAAAGAACTGAGGAAAAAATTCAAGTCTAAAATTGAAATATTGAAGGATTCCATGGGTAAAATACTGAATGATACAGAAAGCATCAAAAGAAGATGGAAGGAATACGCAGAGTCACTGCACCAAAAAGATGTTTAACTATTACAATAGGTAGCATATGATCAAGAGCCAGTGAAACTGGAGGGAGAAGCCCAATGTTCACTGAAGGCATTAGAAAAGAACAAGTCTCTGGAAATTGATGGAATACAAATTGAAATCTTTCACCAAACCAAAGCAGTACTGAAGACACTAACTCCTCTATGCTAAGAAATTTGAAAGACAGGTACCTAGACAACTGATTGTGTTCCTTCCAAAGACAGGTAACCCAACAAAATGTGGAACCTATTGGACAATATCATTAATATCACATGCAAGTAAAATTTTTCTAAAGATAATTTAAAAATGACTGCAACAGTGCTTATTGAGGTTGGTGCAGGATCGGGCAGTGTTTCATTCTGTTGTACATAAGATCACTATGAGTCAGAACCGACTTAACAGCACCTACCAACAACAATCAAATATTAGCAATATTTATGTGGTTATTTTCATTGTGATAATGAAAGACTCACTTTGACTGACAGCCAAAAAATATAAAGATTGTACTGAAAATGTGATGTTCAGAGTGAGTACTACCTAGAATGCTATGTCCACACATTGAAATTCCTGCTCTGTCCATAAAGTAGACCAACTTTCTTCTTGTGAAATCTGGTTCATTAATCTATAGTGTCAACTTAACCTTAGGTTAAATCAAACTCTCTGGTCAAAGCAAAAATGAGACCATCTTGAGATTGTTGTTGTTGTCATTATGTGCCATGCATCACATCAGTTCCAACTCATAACAATCAAGGAATAGAATGTGAATAAACACCTAATTGATGTTAACTACAGTGTTCCATTTCCAAAAAAACATGCCAATCTATAGATTGTCTACACACTCTCTCAAACCATTAAATTCTAGGTTTACACTCACCTGGAAAAGGCCCAAAATTGAAGATAACTTTTTTATTATTAAAGAGACCTCGTGTGCAATTGTTAAGCACCTGGGTCCTAATATAAAGGTTGACTGTTGAAACCTACCCAGGTGCACCACAGGAGGAAGACCTGGCTATTATTGCCTTGGAAACCTTATAAGGCAGTTCTACTCTGGCTTTTGTGATTGCTATGAATTGGAATAGAACCCATAGCGCCTAACCATAACATGCAGCATATTAAGTGAGATACCATGCATCTAATTTCTCCACTTAAATACCCTTGTCCCACACATTTTGAGATTTTTCCATTATTGATTAATAACTAGTAAATAGTACTATGAGAATACTGATGATCTCATCAAATAAAATGAATCTTTTTTGACATACACTAAAAAGGTTGTCCCATTCTTGATAAATCTGAGTGGAAGAGAGGTAAAGCTCTTGGTTTACTGAGAAAAGCCCAGAAGTGGTCAATAAGAAAACTCAAGTATGATGGAAAGAAGACTGGGTGTTGATGGCCAGGAGGAAGGCTTGCAGAATATGCCCTTTGGTTGTTTAAATTATTCTGTATCCTTGAGTGTGTTTGTGTACATCCCCCCAACCCAAAACAAAACAAACAAACAAACAAACAGAGGGAATGGAAGCAAATACTGTTGAATGGTGATGCATGGAGGAAATTATAATCATTACAATAAAATGATGGTGTAAAGCTGATGTTCTCCCATGTAAACTATCACTCAGTTTACAATAAAAGCTTAAAAAATAAAAAAATAAAACTGGAGTGTCACCCATAATTCTGCCACCAATTTAGCACTTAACTTCTGTAGACCAATGCTTCTCCATCACTAAAAGTAGGGTCTTGTAAATGAGAGGCTTGATAACATGCTGTCTTAGCTACTCACCAACCAAACCAAAACCCATTGTCCTCAAATTGATTTGAACTCATGTATAGACTTTCTGAAGCTATAAACCTTTGTCGAAGCAAAATGCCTCGTCTTTCCCTCCCTGGAACACCTGGTAATTTATAACCACTGACCTTTGGCTAACACCCCAATGCTTCCTGTGTAGTACAAGTAGGACTCATTGCCAGGACTTTTTACGTTGCAAGATGCATAATAATCACTTCCCTTTTTTATTTACCAAGTGATATACTTGCCAGTTTGTCATATTATGGTGGTTTGTATTTTGCTATAAGGTTGGAAGTTATACCATGGGTATTGCCAATACCAGCAGGGTCGCCCATGGTGGACAGCTTTCAGTGTACCAAGGGTGTGGGAATGATCCTCGCTGCAAAGATTTGTTCCCATTTTTGAGCTACTACATCCATGTTAGGTGTCGTGGAGTCAGATTTGACTCATAATGACCCTGTACAGGGTTTCCAAGGCTGTAAATCTTTACAGGAGCAGAAGGCCGCATCTTTCTCCCACAGAACAGCTGGTAGTTTCGAACTGCTGACCAGAAGATTAGCAGCCCGATTCGTAAGTATAGGTAAAGTTCATCAAATTGTAGCAGGTTACTCTTTTTTTTCCCTCTTCTTCTACTAGTTGAGTTCTGATCATTCAGCCATTGAAGCCAGGTCAAGTGGGTACTAACTGCAAGTATGGGTATTCTTGTGCATCTCCCCTCACTTCATATCAGCTGGATGCTTCACTCTCCGCTCTAGTCCTCTGTGACCATGTCACTACCTCTGGGCCCAGGAGTCCCCAAATCTTGCCGTACTGCTGGCCAACCAGGTCTCTACCTGGGTTCACAGGAGTCTATTGAGTGTGGTACAACTTAGCTCACAACTTCATTGCTGTTTTTCCCCCACTTCCCCTTATTGGTGACCAATGTGGTCACCAGCCAGACCACATGCCTGCTTGTGTAGTCCCTTGAGTCTTAGTCTTGAAAGTGGTTTTGCTCTGAGGGAACTAGACCACTTGCCTTGACGGCTCCAGAGCGAACAGCTTGCTTGTTCTTGTAGTAGTCAATCAGACTGCTGTTATTGTTTTTTATTTTTCCTGCCATCTTTCTTTCATGAAGTATCTTCTGTTCTTCTAGGTGCTCCAGGCTGGTCTACTCGTCCTTTCAAGTGGAAATTTCCCACCTCAGACATCCCAGTAATCAGCAAATACATATATATACATATAAATTTTTTTCCCCTTTTAGGGTGGGTTCTTTTTCTTAATCTTTTACAATAATGGTCCTATGCAGTGTTTCTCCTTTTGTGACTGACTAATTTTACTCAACATAATGTCCTTAGGGTTCATCCATGTTATGTGTCCTTCCATCTTTTTTTGATGTTTTCAGCAGCATTCAATATTATGCCCCCAAAATCCTTCAAAATTTCAGCAGGAGTCTTGAATTTTTTCTTCAGTTTTTTTCAGTATGACAAATGCTGAGTGTGTACTTCCCTGTTGAGTCTCTAATTCCAGCTTTTTGCACATTTCCGTATACTACTTGACTTTGTCTTCTTGAGCTCCCCTTTGAAAATTTCTGTTCAGCACTTTTTTACCTCCTCATTTCTTCCATTTGCTTTTGCTTCTCTATGCCCAAGAACAAGTTTCAGACTCTCTTTTGACATCCATTTTGACCTTTCTCTCTTTCCTGTCTTTATAATGATCTTTTGCTTTCATCTTGTATGGTATTCTTGATGTCTTTCCACAACTCTTCTGGTCTTTGGTCATTAGTATCTAAAGCATCAAATCTGTTTTTGAGAAGATCTCTAAATTCAAGTGGGATGCGTTCAAGGTCATATTTTGACTCTATTGGACTTATTTTAATTGACTTTAGCTTCAGCGTTACATATGAGTAATTGATGGTATATTCCACAATCTGTCCCTGGTCTTGTTTTGGCTGATGATACTGAGTTTTTTTCACTGTCTCTTCCCACAAATTTTGCCAGTTTCACTCCTGTGTATTCTTTCTGGTGACAGCCAAATGTGTAGTCAACTTTTATGTTGTTTAAAAAAGGGACTTGCAATGAATAAGTCATTAGTCTTGCAAAATTCTATCATGTGCTCTCCAGCATCATTTCTGTAACCCAGACCATAGTTTCCAACTACTAATCCTTGCTCTTTGTTTCTAACCTTCACATTCCAATCACCAATATTTGTCAGTGCATCTTTATATCATGTTTGATCAATTTTAGACTGAAGAAGGTAGTATAATTTTTCAGTATCATTATCACTGTCTTTAGTGGATGGTGTATAAATTTGAATAATAGTCGTATTAATTTCTGTTTCATGTAGGCATATGGACATTAGCCTATCACAAACAGCATTGTGTTTCATGATAGATCTTGAAATGTTCTTTTAAACAATGCATGTGGTGCCTTTCCTCTTAAATTCGTCGTTACCAGCATAGTAATCATATGAACGTCAGATTCAGAATGGCTAATACCAACCTATTTCAGCTCACTAATACCTAGGATATTGATCTTTATAGTTCCATTTCATTTTTGACAACTTCCAATTTCCCTAGATTCATACTACATACATTCCATGCTCCAATTAGTAATGGATGTTTACAGCTGTTTCTTTTCATTTTGTGTTATGCCCCATCAGTAAATGGAGGTTCCAAAAGCTTTACTCAATTCACATCATTATGGTCAACTCTACATCTAGGATGTGGGTCTTCTGCTATCTTATTTTGAATGAATTTCATCCTGAAGGACTCGTCTTCCAGTATTATACATGACAACAACCTGCTGCTACTTATAAGGTTTTCATCTTCTGGTACTATATCTGACAACGTTCCACTGCTATTCATGGAACTATGCTATTCATAAGATTTTTAGCTGCTAAACATTCAAAAGTAGTCTGCCTCTCCTTCTTCCTAGTCTGTCTTAGTCTGGAAACTGGTGAAATCTATCCATCAGGTAGGACTTTGTTGGTATTTAAAATACTGGTGGCATAGCTTCCAGCATCATAGTAACATGCAAACAACCAGAGTATGACAAACTGACAGATGAGTGGTTAAGAGTTGAACATATCCTAATGTAAAATATTATTAATCCTAGAAACTATTATTAATGTAAAAATGTATTTATCCTAAAATAAAATATTATCCTAATGTAAAAATATTAAGTAGAAAGAGGAACAATGTAGTTGCATAACTTACAAAAGAAGAGAAAATCAAGAATTCAAGAACAAAATAGAATCAATAAATAGAAATAAACCTAATTGTAACCCTAAAAACTAAACAAAGTCTTACTACTAGCCCTAGCCTAACCCTTACCCCTAATACTAACTCTGGTTCTAGCCATAACTCTAACAATAATCAAAGTCCTAGTTGGTTCCAACTCAAAGCGACCCTATATAGGGTTTCCAAGGAGGGACTGGTGAATTTGAACCACCAACCTTGCAGCACAAACCATTCTTTCAGTCTAGTGCTTTATCCCACAGTACCACACCAGGACTCCAGACCTAGCCCAAACCTAGCCATATTCCTAACCCTAACCCTAACTCTCATTCCTTAACTCCTACATACCATTCCTTTGTAAAAAAAAAAAAAAGTTTCAATGTTGTTTTTTACATTTTATATTGTTTTATTACCACTGTCATGGAGTCTTAAGAGAGAACTCAGCACTTGGGCCAATACCTTGAACAGCATGAAAAGCCATTACATGATAATTTACTTTATAGAGGGAAAATAAAAGTTCTCCAGTGAAATTATCTTATAAAAGTCATATTTAAAATTTGTCTTTCTTTTTTTTTTCTGAAATAAATTCCTCAATCACACACAGAAGAGAGTATCTTCCATGTTTCTAAATAATCCAGAAATCCAGGTTTTGGTTGTGTTCATCACTGCTGCAAGTGTTTAGTTTAGTAGTACAAAATGTGTGACTATGGCCTTTATTTACAATTTCATGTCAGTTGGTGATGTGAGGTTTCACAGACTGCACTCTAAATCTCTTATAATGAAGAGGAATATAGTTTGTTTCTTAAATTTCCAAAAACAGAAAAGTTGTTTTCTAAGTCAATGGACTAGAGTTGTGGAGCAACACTATGCTCTGGAATTGTTGGAGTCTGAAACTTGAAAGTCAATAAGTGGATGATAAAACACACAATTTTTCTCTATAATAGACCCACTGAATGTGTGTTGTTAAACCTAATCATGCAAGCATTCAGTACATCTCAGACAACAAACTTCCCAAATTAAAATTATTTCAATCAACATGATAAAAGAGTTTTGTATATTCAAAAGTCAGTTTCCCTGAAGAACCATTAAGCCTGATGAAAGCAATACTTTGACATTAAAGAACAATACACTTGAGTGTTTTTTTTTTTAAATAGGTCCTTCAAATAAGCTGTGCCTCAAAAGCTTTATAAAATAAAATGAGAAAATAATAAAATAATATAATGGAAAATCATATAAATTATGTTAAGTAGTGGAACACAATTACATGATGAATACATATCTGTCATTCATTCACCAAACCAATCATGAGAGAAAGCAATAAAGAAAAGAATGGAGAAAACTATTTTCAGATTCGAGTTAAAAGCAAAATAACAAGTTGTCATGATGTGCTTTGAATCTTCCTGGCATCAATATGGTAGCCCTTCTGCACCTACAGATGGTCACAAGAATGACAGTGTCATTATATTCTCAAACAATTAATTTAGGAATGCTCAAATTATGTTTCCCCAGAGGATAAAGAAAACGTTTGCCTGAAGATTTAACCTAAAGAATGTTGTAAGTTTCAGTTTTCTTTCAATCATGTTTTTCTTCTTTTTATCTCATATTTTTTCTAGTAGATTTCTTTTTTCTTTCTGTATCCCTGTTAGCTAACATTTGTGCTCTCATTTTTCTTCTCTTCCCTATTGATTTTCTTCTGTCTATTTAAATTCTTTCTTTAAGCTTTCAAAGGATTATGTCAAAGGAAAAATATTTAAAAATACTTGTACATTTTAATACTTGTTCTGTAATATTTGATTCTTAACAAAATGATTTAAAATGTTTAAAAAACTTAGTGTCATTAGTGAATTTATAAATTTTTTTAATTGGATCTTTACTAAAATAACCTTAGAGACACATGAAATATCTTCCAGCTTCATGGATTTCTTTGCCTGTAACTAGTCAGTTAGCAGAAAAAAATAGTTCATCTTAAAAAAAATCTTAATTTGTTAAAATCTCAAGATTTCACATACTGCTGACATTATTGATGAACAACCTTAATAATAAATTTTTCAACTACTATACCCTTGTTCTCACTGCATTTTAGAGAACAGTTAATTCCTCAAAGACAAAGTCTTAACAAGGACAACCTATGTTTGACAATGTGATTTAGATGAACTTTATGCTTATAAAACAAAAATCAATCACAGCATTGGAAAATCAACATTCAATGTTTCTATCAGTGGTATGAAAACTAATTCAGCATGCTGTTTCTAAAGGAGTTTTTTAAGCTTTAAAAAGAATGAAAAACCTTGAATCTTAGAAAACTTAACCAGATAAATTCATGCATTATAAATCTTAAAACTAGAAATCATATCATTAATTGTGAAAATACATAATTAGTATCTTTATGGGCTTTCAATTTTTTGCTAGATAAAATTAAAACTGTCACCAAAATTTGAGGCCATTATGAACATGACAGGTCGTTTGTTGAGAAAAAAGGTAATATATAAATAGCATCTGATAATTTGTTGGAAATATTAGCATATAGATGGCTATGGAATGTGTGAAGTATTATCAGCAGAATTCCAATCAAAAAAATTTTTATAATGTGATTCAAACATGGTTATATTCCAAATGTAGTTAGATTACTAGCCCTAATGGCAAGTGTAAACTACATGAAATATATTTAATCTGAAGACAAATTTATGAGAAATTACAATACTTCTATGTTGAAAAAACTCACAATCGTATAAAGGCATACATAAAACTTCTACAACAATATAGAATGAAAAATCAGCATTGCACACAGTAATATTTTTCAAGAACACTAACAGCTTATCTGAAACTTTCTTGGTTGATCTAGTATCTTATGTAACAAAATGGACTATGAATTGTAAATCAGAATGTAGATGACCTACTCAGTCTGTTTCTGACCATATAAACTAGACTCTAAGCATCTTTCAACATTTTCAGTGAATACACTCCATGTCGGAGCACATTTAAGCAACAGGATGGTGAGTCTACTCTAAAAGCACTAAACAACTGTGAAATTTATGCATTACCATTTTTCTTTTATGAAACTTCTAGTTAATGAAACTTGACAATAGTAGTTATACTAACCACAGTGTTCTATTTAGGTGAACTATATTTTATTAATTTAAGTGAATATTTTAGTGTCTCTTTGATAGATCAAAGTCCAAGAATAAAGAAAAATACAAATAAATTTATTTGGGGATCTTTAAATGACTGCCTGGTGTGACACTGTGGGTTAATGCGCCAGACTGCAAAGCCGTTTGAACTGCAAGGTTGGTGGTTCAAGCTCAGCAGCTGCTCCTCGGAAACCCTATACAGGGTCACTATGGGTCAGAATCGACTCAACGGCACTTAACAACAACAACAAATGACTGCCTGAAGGAATTTTTTCATAACATGCTACCAGAATATTTAAAGATTAAATACATTATATGACTTGCCAACCATAAAACTCTTTTCATAAAGAGGGGTAACATGGCTTGTCACATGTTGTTGCTGTAGTTGTTGTTGTTAGGTGTCATTGAACCAGTTCTCAATCACAGCAACTCTATGCACAACAGAATGAAACATCGCCAGGTTCTGCCTAATCCTCACAATTGTTACTATTTGAACCCATTATTTTTACCAGGTGTCAATCCATCTAGTTGGAGACCTTTCTCTTTTTCACAGACCCTACATTTTACTAAGCAGAATGTTCTTCTCCAGGGACTGGTCACTCCTGATTACATGTCCAAAGTATAAGAAACAAAAGTCATACTGCTTTTAAGGAAAATTATGACTGCACTTCTTCCAAGACAGATTTGTTTGTTCGATGGTGCTTTTAATATTCTTCTCCAACACCATAATTGAAATGCATTGATTCTTCTACAGATTTCCTTATTTGTTGTTAAACTTTCACATGCATATGAAACAATTGAAAATTCCATGCCTTGGGTATGGCGCACCTCAGTCCTCAAACAGATATTTATGCTTGAATACTTTCAAAAGTTATTTTGAGAAGATTGAGAAAAAGTCATATGATTTTTTGACTGCTGTTTCCATGACTGTTAATTGTGGATACAGGTAAAATGAAATCATACAACTTCCATATTTCCTTCATTTGTCATGATGTTTATTATTGGTCCATTTGTGAGGATTTGTATTTTGTTTACACTGAGGTGAAACAATAATGAAGGCTGTGGTACTTGGTCTTCATCAGTAATTTCAGTTCTCTTTGTATTCAGTAAGGAAGGTTGTATCATCTGCATATCACAGCTAGTTAAAGAGCTTCCTGCAATAATAATGCCACATTCTTCTTCATATAATCCAATTGCTTGGGTTATTTGCTCAGTATACAAATTGAATAAGTATGGTGAAAGAATACAACCCTGGTGCCCACCTTTCCTGATTTTAAACTATTTAGTATCCACTTTTCTGTTCAAATGACTGCCTCTTGGTCTACAGGTTTCACATGAGCACAGTAAGTATTCTGGAATACCCAGTCTTTGCATAGTCTGTCATGATCCTTACAGTTGAATCTTTGCATAGTCAAGTAAATATCAAAATATCATTCTGGTATCCTCTGCTTTTAGTCAAAGTCTATCTGGCATCAGCATTAATATCTCTAGCTTCACATCTACTTCTGAATCTATCTTGAATTTCTGGAAGTTCCTCGTTGCAACCATTTTTTTGATGAGTTTCAGAAAAACATTACTTTCATGACATTGTTATTCATGATATTGTTCAATAATTTATGTGTTATGTTGGGTTGCCTATCTTTGGAATTGGCACAAATATGGGTGTCTTTCAATTGGTTTCTGTGTAGCTGTCTTTCAAATTTCTTGGCATAGATAACCGAGTGCCTCCAGTGCTACATCAGTTTATTAAAAGATTTCTATTTATATTCCATCAATTCTTGCAGCCTTGTTTTCCACCATGTCTTCAGTGCTGGTTGGACTTGATCATGCCTCATGAACTGGTTGAACATCAACTATTTCATTTTGGTATGTTGTTGCTGTTAAATATTGTTCAGTCAGTTCTGACTCATAGTGACCCTAAATAAGGTTTCAGAGATTTTAAATCTTCCAAGGAGCAGAATGCCTCATGTTTCTTCCACAGAGCCATTGACAGGCTCAAATATTGAAACTTGTGGTTCACAGTCCAGTGTTTTAACATATTCCTTTCATCTTTTGATGATGAAGGACCCTGCTTCTGATCAACAAAATGGCATTGCATCTGCCCCTAAGTGGTGCCAAGTCCTGCTTAAGCTTCCTGTCTCCTGAAAAGCTTAAGTCTTTATTACAACAAGAGACCCTTCTCCTAGTAGTTTTAGGTTTCAGGAAAATCTCCATAACCCCGCCCACTGGAAGTCCACCAAAACTGTACCTCCTAAGTCCTCCAGTCTGTAAGGGCTGGGTAGGCTCTTTGTCTCTCTTGACTTTGAGTTCCCCCTCCCAGGTTTACTCTCAATAAAACTGCCTGCTATTAAAGTCACATTTCTCTCCTTGTCTCTTTCTTTCTTATTTCTTACAAATGCTTTCTGCATTATTCAATATTTTGCCCATAGAATCCTTCAGTCTTATAATATGAGGCTTATATGGACAAAATGTTGATGATGCAGAAAGCATCAAAAGAAGATGGAAAGAATGCAAAGTCACTACACCAAAGTATAAATGGTCGAAGTGCAGCAATTTCAACAGGTAGCATTGGCATGAACTATTGATTCCTGACTTTTTTGTTTTAATTACAAAACAACCAATTTAAATGAAATGTTTTCAGATACGAGATATATGAACTTGTATTCTAGCACATTCATGGTATGATCGCCATAATTTTAGAATGTATATGCAATCATAAGCTTAATTTTAAAGTTACAAAAAATACAGTTGCATATATGAAGGACTATATTTTGCCCCCACCCACCCAAACACACTAAAAAATCTGTTCTTCCCTTTTTTTTTTCACAAGAAAGAAAGAAAAGGTCAAAATGAATGTCAGAAAAGACACTTAAACTTGTTCTCCAGCATAGAGATGCTAAAGCAAATGGAAGGAGTAAAGAGGTACAACAACTGAACAGAAAATTTCAAAGATCAGCTCGAGAAGATAAAGCCAAATATTACAACAAAATGTGCAAAGATCTGGAATCAGAAACCAAAAACGAAGAACACGCTCAGCATTTCTC
>NW_006408537.1:12920903-12935454 GCF_000296735.1 Chrysochloris asiatica
TTATGATGACAAGGAAGAAAGGAAAGACCAAAATGGATGTCAGAAGAGACTCTGAAAGTTGTTCTCCAGCACAGAGATGGTAAAGCAAGTGGAAGAATTGAGGAGGTAAAAGAGCTGAACAGAACATTTCAAAGGGCAGCTTGAGAAGACAAAGTTACATATTATAATGAAATGTGCAAAGCCTGCAGTTAGAAAACCAAAAGGGAAGAACACAGTGTTTCTCAAACTGAAAGAATTGAATAAAAAATTCAAGTTTTGACTTTAAATATTGAAGGATTCTGTGGACAAAATATTGAATTATGCAGAAAGCATCAAAAGAAAATGGAAAAGCACAAGCGGGGTGTGGGACCCTATCTAGAGAAGCAGCGACACCAAAGATGGAGGCAGAGATGAGGATAAGAAGAGAGGGAGCAGCTGAGGACTGAGGACTCTGAACTCATGGAAAGAAAGGGACTGGGTACTGGTGGCCAGGAGGCAAGCTTACAGAATGTGCTCTTTGGTTATTTAAATTATTATATATTCCTGAGTGTTTCTGTGTACACTCCACCACCACCACCACCCCCAAAAAAGGGAATGGAAGCAAATACTATTGAATGATGATGCATGGAGAAGATTGTAATCATTGCAACAAAACAATGGTGTAAGCTACCACGTACCATGGTAACCATGTAAACTATCACTCAGTTCACAATAAAAACTTTAAAATTAAAAAAAGAAAGAAACTAGAAAGAATATACAGAGTTATTGTACCAAAAAGAAATGGTCAATGTTCAACCAAGGGCTAATGGTACTGAAGGTAACAGTCCAAGCCACACTGAAACCATTGACAAAAAACAATTCCAGAAATTTATAGGATGCAAATTGAAATATTTCAACAAACTGATGCAGCATTGGAGGTACTCACTCATCTAAGCCAAGGAATTTTGAAGAGAGCTACCTGGCCAACTGATTGGAAGAAATCCACATTTGTGCCAATTCCAAAGAGAAGTGAACCAATAGACTGCAGAAATTATCATATAATATTATTAATATGCAAGTAAACTTTTGTTAAAGAGATTTCAAATACAACTGCAATGGTACATTGTCAGGAAACTTCCAGAGAGTCAAGCAGGAGTCAGATGAGGATGTGAAACAAGGGGGATCATTGCTGATATTAGATGGATGTTGGCTGAAAGCAGAGAATACCAGAAAGATGTTTATATGTACATTATTGTCTATGCAAAGGCTTCTGATTTTGTGGATTATGACAACTATGGATACCATTGCGGAGAATGAGTATTCCATAACAATTAATTGTGCTCATTAAGAACCTATATATAGACCAAGAAGCAATCTTTTTAACAGAACAAGGGGACACTCTAATGGTTTAAAATCAGGAAAGGTATGTGCCCAGGTTGTATTCTTTCATCATACTTACCAATTTGTGTGCTGAGCAAATATTTCAAGAAGCTGGATTATATGAAGAAGAACATGGCATCAGGGTTGGAGGAAGACTCATTAACAACCTGTGATATATAGATGAAAGTGAAAAGTGCTTAAAATATTTACTGATGAAAATGAAAGACCACAGCCTTTGGAATGGGTTGTATCTCCATATAAAGAGAATAAAAATCCTCACCACTGAACCAGCAAATAATATCAAGATAAGTGAAGAAAAGATTGAAGTTGTCGAAGACTTCATTTTGCTTGGATCAACCATTAACACTCATGGAATCAGTAGTCAAGAAATCAAACCATGTAGTGCATAAGGCACATCGGCTGCACAAGACCTGTTTAAACTGTTCAAGAGCAAAGGTGTCTGTTTGAGGACTAAACTGCACCTGACCCAATCTATGGTAATTTCAATAACTTCATATGCATGTGCAAGTTGGACAATGAATTATGAAAACTGTAGAAAAAATGATGCATTTAGGTTAGGTGAATATTTAAAGTATTGGACAGCTAGAAGAACAAACAAATTTGTGTTGGAAGGAGTACCATCAGAATGCTACTTAAAAGCCAGGATGGTCAGACTTCATCACTCATACTTTGGACATATTATCAGTAGGGATCAGTCCCTTGAGAAGGACATCATGCTCGGTAAAGTGATGCTCAGCAAAAAAGAGCAAGACCCCAAAGAGATGAATTGGCACAGTGGCAGCAGCAGTGACTGTAAGATGGCGCTGGACCGGACAGTGTTTCATTCTGTTGTATATAAACTCGACAGCACTCAACAACAGTCGCCCAGATTAAACTACATTTCCCAGCTTCCCTCAGAGGTATAACTGGCTGGCTCTGTGTGTAAATTCTTATCAATGCAATGTGTAAGTAAGCATGATGTGCAGTTCTGGAATCACTTACTTTTTAAATTCTTTCCCCTCTCCTTTCCTTTTTTCCTTTTCCTTTCAGTTGGAAATGGCTGCAGCAACTTGGAACTTTTGATTTTTAACTAGAAGAACAACTCTACCAGTCTATTGCACTGAATGAACTCAAATAGCGGAGCCCACCCTAGAGTGCTAACTGGAAGAAGAGTAATGTGCTGCCTTGTTTGAGCCCTTCGGCCTTTGGAGCCTCTTTGCTATCAGTTTAGCCCATTCCCTAACTAATGATCATTGATGTGACTAATAAGCTTCTCTTTTCTCTGTCTTCATTTTACATGAATTATTTTATAAATTATTAAGAACACTTGATTTACAGATATTAGAAATAAGTATTATTCTCTGTTGTTATTTATTGAACAGGATGGTGGTCCTATAAGAATCCCTGATAGTGTAGTTAGTGGGTTTTGAGCTGGGCTGTTGTTGTTGGTATCAGGGACAGTCAAGTAGGTCCTGACTCTAGTGACCCTGTGTACAACAGAAGAAAACACTGCTCGGTCCTGTGCCATCCTCACAATTGTTGCTATGCTTGAACCCATTGCTACTAGCACTCCATCAAATTAGGGGTCTTCCACTTTCACATTGACTATCCGCTTTACCAAGCATAATGTCCTTTTCTAGTGACCGGTCCCTCTTGAAAATATGTCTTAAGTATGAGAGATGAAGTTTCCTAATCTTGGCTTCTAAGGACCATTCTGAATGTAGTTCTTCCCACATAAATTTGTTTGTTCTTCTAGCAGTCTGTTACTTCTCATATTCTAATTGGAAGAAAATTCATATTTGTGCCCATTTGAGATTTACATCCTTGGGACCTTATAAAGGGTCACTATGAGTCAGAACCTACTGGATGGCACTAACAACAACTGTTAATTGGAAATTCATTGGTGAGGCTGTTGTTAAGTGTTGTCAAGTTGGTTCTGACTCATAGCAACCCTGTATACAGTTTCAGAGGAGTAACTGGTGGGTTTGAGCTATTGATTTGCATTTCAAATCAACCTTACAGTCCAGTGCTTATCCTATAGCACCACACTGGGTCTCCTTGGTGAGGCTACTTCATTTATATTTTACAATTATTCACAATTGGAGTCCTGGTGTGGTGCTGTGGGTTAGTGCACTGGACTGCCAAGTTGGTTTGAACAGCAAGGTCCTTGGAAACCCTATATAGGATTGCTATGGGTCAGAACTGACTTGACAGGACTCAACAACAACAACATTATTCACCATTATTAGGCAAATTTTACTCACGAGTATTAGAAATAAATGTTTTTTGTTGTAGGGAGCATAATGGTTTTGTAGAGTAAGCACTGGACTTTGAACCACAGGTCAGCAGTTCTAGCCCACCAGCTGCTCAGCGAGAGAAAGATGCGACTTTCTAAAACCTTAGAAACCTTATACAGTATCACTATGAGCCACAATGACTCCACAACACTTTAAAAATAAAAATAAAAATTCTTCACTATACAATTCTTATATTGCATTCTTAACAAGGCCAATTCAGATTTCAAGATTATAAGACTTTAATTTGAAGGAACAAAATGCATCGATCATATATAAAAGGAAAAGATTATTCTTAACTGTAGCTGAAAGAATCTTATTTCCTCATTTTAAATTCTTCCGTTAAATTATAGAGTAGCATGATAAACAGAAGAATGATCTGGCATGAATTATGCATAAGGAAAAAAAAAGAAAGAAAAGGCAAGAAACAATTGCCTTTCGTTTTAAGAAGTGTTAGTGAGTGTTGTTAAGCTGATGAAGCACTTTGGTAGAAGGCCCTTGAGCCTTATTTGATGCCCTGAGTCAAATGCATCATCTCAAAATGAATAAAATGAGACAGCTAGTGTCAAAGGTAAGGAACCCTAGGAGCTTTAGGAGCACCTGTTTTGTCCTATGAGTGACGATCTCCCACACCCCATGGCACTTTACTCTATCTGACTGCTGTAAAATCTTAAACCTCTTCTAAAAGTCTAAAATAAAAATAAATAAATAAATAAAAATGGAGTACTACTCCTTTCAAAGGGAAAAGGCACAAGCATTGTTTTTCATTAAGAAACTATGAAAGCTATGGAAACAAAATTTGATAAGAAATACAAAATAAAATCTCATTTTTATGTGAAATTCTCCATGGAGGTTATACTCACGTTCTTTCTGTAGCAGCAATTTATTAAAGTGCAGGGACATTCCCAAGCAGTTGCCCCCTACAAGCTTACCAATTATGTGACTTGAACTCCATTCAAGAAAATGATTTTGGCCACTGGAATATATTTGGTTTGTTTCTAAGTTTTCCTGTATGAACTTTAAAATTTTGTGTTTTGCATTTACATCTTTGATCCATTTTGAGTATGAGATTTGAATCTTGTATTATTTTTTGGGTCAATGTATATCTTGTTTTGCACATATCATTTATTCAAGTGACAATCTCTACCCTATTTATCTGCAGTCAAAGATCAGCTGTCCATAGGTACAGGAATTACTTTTTTGTTTCAATTCAGTTCCATTGGTCTATGCATATGCTATTGTACCAGTACCAGGCTGTTTTGACTACTATGGGTGTGTAGTAGGTTTTGAGATCAGGATGTGTAAGGCCTCCTACATTGTTCTTCTTTAGCAGTTCTTTTCTTGTCCAGGGTCTTTTTCTTTTCCATATAATGTTGTTCACTAGCTTTTTTTTATCTTTTTAAAGCATGATATTGGAATCTGGATCAGGATTGCATTGTATCTGTAGATCATTTTGGGCAGTATTGACATTTTCACAATGTTAAGTTTTTCTCTCCATAAGCATAACGTATTCCTCCATTTGTGTAGGTCTTTTTTTTATTTCTTGTGGCAGTGTTTTGTAGTTTTCTTTGTATAGGTCTTTTGTTTATCTGGTTAGATCTATTTCTAAAGATTTCATCTCTTGGGTGTTGGTGTTGGTGTGCCTTGGAGTCAGTTCCAACTGATAGCAACCTATACAAGGTTTCCAAGCAGAAAGCGTCATCTTTCTCCCATGGAACAACTGGTAATTTCAAACTGCTGACCTTAAAATTAGCAGCTCAATTCATAAACACTATACTACCAGAGCACCTTCATCTTTTGGATAGTTTCTGTAAATGTTCTCCTAATTTCCTTTTTAAGATATTTTCTGTATGAAGTCTATCCTCTAAGAATGGTGATAGTTTGACTTCTCCCTTACCAATTTGGAAGCCCCTTTTTTTCTCTTTCTTGCCTTACTGATCTAACTAGGAGTTCCAGTATAATATTGCATAATAGTGGTGATAGAGAAATCCCTGCCTGATTCTCATTCTCAAGGGGAATGCTTTTATTCTCTCTGTTGAGAATATTGTTGATAGTTAATTTTGTATATATTCCCTTATGCTGAGAATTTTCCCTTCTATTCCTATTTTGCTAAGAACTTTTATAAAGAAAGGATGCTGAATTTTATCAAAATTGTTTTCATCATTAACTGAGATAATTATATGATTCTTCATCTTAGTTTTATTTGCATGGTAAATTACTTTGATTTTCTAATTTTGACTGTTCTTGCATGAATTCTACTGTTAAAGATGTATTTTTTTTTACATATGTGCTGTTGAATTCTATTGACTAAAATTTTGTTAAGAATTTTCACACCTATTTTGTTGTTGTTGTTAAGTGCCATCAAGTCGGTTCTGATTCATAATGACCCTGTATAGAGTTTCTAAGGAACCGGTGGTGAGTTTGAACTGATTGCTATGTGGTTCAAACTAACCTTGCAGTCCAGTCCTTTATCCTACAGTGCCAGGACTTCTTGTTGTTGTTGTTGTTGTTGTTGTTGTTGTTGTTGTTGTGAGATTTTCCCTTTTTTTTTTTTGTTTCTTGCCTTTCCATTTCTTCTTTTGTTACAGGTCTGTTCAAAATTTCTACCTTAATTTGCATCAATAATTATGTGGAATATTGAACTATAATTTTCTTTTTCAATGGTGTCTTTGCCTGGCTTTTGACATCAGGGTTATGCTTCCTTCATAGAATAAATTTGGGGATATTCCTTTCTTTACTATGTTCTAGAATTGTTTTAGTAAAATTGGTGTCAACTCTTCTCTGAAGGTTTGATGGAATTCTCCATTGAAGCTGTCTGTCTGAGGCTTTTTTTGTTCGGAGTTTTTCTTATAACCTTTTTCATTTCTTCTTTTGTTATAGGTCTTTTCAAAATTTCTACCTCAATTTGTGTTAGTGTAGGTAGGTAGTGTGATTCCAAAACTTTGTCCACTCCTTCTACATTTTCAAATGTGTTGGAGTACAATTCTTCAGACTATTCTGTTATGATACTTATTATCTCAGTTGGTTCTGCTATAATAACCCCATCTCAGTTGGTTCTATTATTTGCATCTTATTCTTTTCCTTTATCAATTTGGCCACTACTTTGCAGATTTTACTGATCCTTTCTAAGAGCCAAATTATGATTCTATTGATTTTTTCCTATTATTTTTCTGTTTCTTGTTTCATTTCTTTCTGCTTTGATCTTTCTTATTTACTTTCTTCTGACCACTGTGGGCTTCTTTTGCTCCTATTTTCTATTTGAGCTGTAGAAATAAGGAATAGAGTTTGGACTTTTTTGCTATTTGATGTGAGCATTTATTGGTATATTTTGACCCATAAGAACTGTCTTTGCTGTCACAAAGATTTTGGTATGTTGTGTTGTTATTCTCATTTGATTCTAACAATACTTTATTTAATTATTAATTTCTTCTATTATGCACTGAAATTTAAGTGCAGTGTTAGTCAGTTTCCAGGTGTTGTATTTTTTCCTTGTTCTTCCTGTTATTGATTTCTAATTTTATAACATTATTATCAGAGATGATGCTTTATATTATTGCACTGTATTTGAATTTATTGAGGCTTGTTTTGTGACCTAAAACATGATATATTCTGGAAAATGTTCCAAATGTATGGGGAAAGAATGTGTACTATGCAACTATGGGTGGAGCATTTTGTACGTGCCTATCGCTATGGGTCGGAACCGACTCGATGGCACTTAACAACAACATAAGGTCATGGTGATTGGTTATGTTATTTAGATCTTCTGTATCTTTGTTATGTTGCTTTCTACTTATTCTGTCTTTTTTGAAAGTGATGCATTAAAGTCTCCTGGTATGACTGTAGAACTCTTTCCCTTTTCAATGCTGTTAGTGTTTATCTTATGTATTTTGGAATTTTGACAGTAGGTGCATAAATATTTGTTCTGGTTGTGTGCTCTTGGTGAATTGTCCCTTTAATCATTATAAGATGCCCTTCTTTGTCTTTTATATTTTTGCTTTTGCCTTAAATCTATTATATCAGAAATTAATATTGTCACTTCTGCTTTTTATTGTTGTTGTTGTTACTGTTTGCTTGATAGGCTTTTTAACTATCTTTTGATTTTTAGCTTATTTAAAGATTGTGGACTCCTAGATTGTAAACTCTTAGTATATGGAGCTGTAGGGTAAGCTCTGGATTGTAAGGTCAGTTTGAAATGTAAGGTAGGTGGTTCAAACCCACCAGGTGCGCCTCAGAAACACTATGCAGAGTCACTATGCATCAGAACCAACTTGGCAGCACTTAATGAAAGTGCAACACTGTAGGATAAGCAATGGAATGCTAACTACAAGGTCGGCAGTTCAAATACACCAACTGCTCCTCAGAAACCCTACACAGGGTCATTATAAGTCAGAACTGACTCAACAACATTTAACAACAACAACAATTGATTTATGTCTAAGGTTGATTTGTGTCTCTTATAAAAATAGATATTGATAGTTCATATTTTTCATCCATTCTTCTACTCCCTTTATCTTGACTGATGTATTCAAAACCATTCACATTTAGTGTGATTATCAATTGATAGGAATTTACTACTATCATTTTGTTTTGCTTTGTGTATGTATGTATTGTTTCTTTGTTTCACTTACTTTTCTATGCTGAGTACCTTTTTGTTTGTGATTTTTTTTTTTTCCTTTGTTGTTACTGACTTTCTGTTTACTGAGTCTTTATGATTTACTTCTTTTTTAATTTGATGAGTAGGTTTGTTAATTTTCTTTGTGTTACCCTGAATTTTACCATTATCTCCCTAAGTTTGAAACTATGGAAGTTTGAAACTAATGCCTCCTTGACTTCCTCTACATATGGAAGTTCTATAACTACACTATTTAGCCCCCCTGTTTGCTTTGAAGTTGTCATTTACAGATTGAAGTCTCTGGACTTATTTTCATTCTCTTAGCTTGCTTGCTTGCTTTTTTCAGAATTCTTTATCTGAGTTGGCATTGGATTGTGCTCTATGTGTCTTAACATCAAGTTGTAGTCTCATGGTACTACATCACTGTGTGATGTAGTAATATTTCTTTAAAAGTTTGTCAGGTTTTTATAAATTCCTTTAATTTCTCTTTATTTGGAAATGTCCTAGTTTCACCATTGTATTTGAAAAACATTTTGCTGGAAATAATTTCTTGATTGGCATTTTTTTTTTTCTTTCAGGATTTTATGTCTATCATCCCATTGCCTTCTTTACTGCCAAGAAATCTGAGCTTAGGCTTATTGTTCTCCCTGAAAGCATCCCATATAATTTTTAGGCTTTCTTCATGGTTTTTCCTATTTTGTTTGTTTTTTCTTATATAAATTGGCATCAAGAGATTTGTCTTCTAATTTTCTGATTTAGTCTTCTGTTGATTTTATTCCTTCCAATGTATTATATATGGAGTCATGGTGTGGCGCTGTGGGCTAATGCATCAGACTGCAAAGTCATATGAACTGCAAGGTCAGTGGTTCAAGCTCAGCAGCTGCTCCTTGGAAACCCTATACAGGGTCGCTATGGGTTGGAATCGATCTGACAGCACTTAACAACAACAATAACTAGACTATTTACTAAGGCAATACAAATATATCATTAATTCACAAAATAAAAAACAAAACCAACCCTGCAGAGTATGAGTTATCTATCTCTGAAACTTTAGTGTTAATTTTCTGGCTTTTTCATTGCTGTTTTTGTATGGGTTCTAATTATTTATTTATTTTGTCATTTGTTCTTCTAGAGTTGTGTTTTCCTTGGTTTTGTCTGTGTTTTCTTTTATCTCTTTCTTGACCTGTTGTGAAGTTATAAGTCTTTTGAATTCTTTATCATGTAGTTCTTTACCATTCCTTCCTTGTGAAGATTTTCGGTTTCTTTATTTTGGTCACTTGCTTGAGCCATCTTGTCCTGCTTCTTTATATGATTTAAAATTGCCTGTCACTTCTGAAGCATTAGGGTATTATTCCATTTAATTTACTGATTATATGTTAGTTTGATTTATCTTTATTTTTATATATTCAAGCAGGTAGGCTGAATATGCTATGTTGGCACTAGTCTGGCAACTCTGGAGTGCTTGCCACCTGTCTCTAGGTGGATGGGACACTGACTGAAAGTTTGAACATGGATCTGTGCGCAGTAATTGTGTGGAACTGCTGAAAGCAGGCTAGGTGTTCATTAGATGCTGTCTGTTGTTAGTTCAGTGGTATGAGAGTGGGCAAGGTGGTAGGTGTGATGGATATGGCAGGTGAATGGGGGTAAAGGAGAGGGTTCTCCTGTTTGCCAGGTCAATGGCTGGGCAGGAGTGACAACAGTGTAGTAAAGTGCAGTGTATTCTCTGATAAACTGGGATGGGCATGGTTTGCAGAAGCATGGTTGATTTCACTCACTGGGTCAGGTGGTAGGGTGGCAGGTGGGTGAGCATGCAGGGATATGTTGCCGCCATGTTCAGGGGTGGGAGGCAGGCCAGTGAACACATGGGAGCATGGATGTTGCTGCTTGGCAGGTCTGTGGGCAGAGGATAAGTAGCAGGTGGAAAAACATGTAGGAATACAGTCATCCCTGCTTACAAGGTCTGGGGTCAGTGAATATTAGATGGTCAAACATGTGAGAACACAATCCTTGATGCTTTCCAGGTCATGGACTGGGTAGAATGCATGCAAGGTTGTGAGAAGGGATCTGGGAGTGCAGATGCCAGGTAAATGACTTCACAGGAGTGTGCCTACCATCACTCAATAAATTGGGGTGAATAGGGGATTATTTGGCAGGTAAATGGGTACATGGGATGTGCCTTGACCAAATGCAAGGAGAGGGACTGCCTGGATTTTGGTTAGGTTGGGACGTTCCTTTGACACTGGATAGATCTATTGTTTCCTGAATGCTACCTACCTTAGTGGTCTGGGACCACTGGCCATGAGTATAGCTAACTCCAGATCCTGGTTCCTCTCTACTCTGTGGATCTTTGGAACTTTCACTCACTTTACTTCTCTCTGGATGTGTCTACCTAGTTTCTCTGTCTCTTACTGGGAATGCTGTGAAGTTGCTCTACTGTTTGTCACTTCCAGGATCACTACTGGCTTTGTGTTAAGATTTGTTGTTATTGTACAGTGTTATCGAGTCAGTGACAACTCACAGTGACCCTGTATAACAGGGCAGGTACACTTCTTTGAATTCACTCACCTGGCACTCTCACCCCCAGATCGAGTGAGTAGTAAGTTTGAACTACCAACCTTGTGTTAATATGACCATGTTAAACTGGGATGGCTAGCAGAGTACCTCCTCTGCTTCACTCTTTCAGTTTCTTATTCCAATTGGTATTTTAGTCTATTCTTTATCCTCCCCTTTTCTGTTAAGAGTCCCAGGAGAATTGTCTGTATCGGATTCATTTGGTTTCTTAATTCGTTGGTATAGAGGGAAGGCACAGTGTGTATAAGTAAATCCCCTTTTCACTTCCATATCTTTGGGAAAATTACAAATCCTACTTAATCCTACTTAAATCTTCTTGGATCAACTATCAACACTCACGGAAACAGCAGTCAAGAGATCAGACGACGTATTGCATTGGGCAAATCTGCTACACAGGAACTTTTTAAAGTATTGAAGAGCAGAGATGTCAGCTTGAGAACTAAGGTGCGCCTGACCCAGGTCATGGTGTTTTCAATAGCCTCATATGGATGCAAAAGCTGGACAGTGAATAAGGAAGATTGTAGAAGAATTGATGCCGTTGAGTTGTGGTGTTGGAGGAGAATACTGAAAGTGCCATGGACTGCCAAAAGAACCAATAGATCTGTTTTGGAAGAATGCAGCCAGAGTGCTCCTTGGAGGCCAGGATGGCTAAGCTTCGTCTCTCATACTTTGGACATATTGTCCGGAGGAAACAGTCGCTGGAGAAGGATGTCATGCTGGGTAGGGTGGAGGGTCAGAGAAAAAGAGGAAGACCCCTAACAAGATGGATCGGCCAGGTGGCATCATTGATGGACTCAAGTGTGGCAGCGGTAGTGAGGTTGGCCCAGGATCGGACATTGTTTCGTACTGCTGTGCATGGGGTCGCTATGAGTCGGTTCCGACTAGATGGCACCTGACAACAACAACAAACTTAATCCTCAGTATAGAGAGAATAGGATTCCTGGTATAGCACTATAGGATAATCACTGGACTGCAAATCACAAGGTCGGTTGTTAAACCTACTAGCTGCTCCTTGGAAACCTTGTACAGAGTCACTTTGAGTCAAAATTTATTCAAAGGCACTTAACAGTAGAGAAAATGAGTGGTTGGTTGTTCCAAGGTTCAAATATGTAAAGTGGTTGTCTTAGTTATTGTAGTACTGCGTTATCTAATGTCTCTTCTAGCTATAGTCTATAATGCCCACCAAATAACATTTCTGCCCTGCTGGGTCTGGTTAAGAGAGGATGGGAGAAGGTATTGATAGAATGACATGATTCAGCTGTTAGCAGAGTTAATTGTAATTGTAAAAACGTGGAACTCTGTTGTCATTGTTAAGTGCTTCAGAGTCGATTCCAACTCATAATGACCCTGTTTAGGGTTTCCGAGGAACAGATGATAAATTTGAACCACCAACCTTGAGATTCAAACTGGCCTTGGGGTCCAGTCTAGAATGGCTATAAAATAAGCCATCACAGAAGCAGAAGTGTGTGTGTGGGGGGGGGAAGCTCGCTACCATTTAAGAAGATCCAAAGGAGCATCTCCTCTGGATCCCAAGATCCTTGCACTTTGAACTTCCTTGACCTAGGAACAGAAACTATGACACCAGAGGAATAGTAGAAGATCAGCAGCAGCAGAACCAAGAACCAGAGCACTAGACAGAGGAGTGGACTTCCAAGTCCATGGAGCTAGTAAAGATAAGTTACTTTGGACAGGAAACTTGCTTGTAGAGTGGGGTGCCTCCAAGCACCTAAGTGGGGGAGCTAGCTTTACCATGAGCTAGAGCTGAGTTCCTTCTGAGGCTTATGGTGGAGTGGTGTGTCCTATGGGCATTTATCAGCAGCTGACTGGAACAGCTGTGCCCTGAACATTTCTGATCCTAAATTGTAACCTGTTAACTTCCCTAATCACCATCATAACTGTGAGTAAGGTATTTGAGTTCTGTGAGTAAGGTACTTGAGTTCTGTGTGGCCATTGTAGTGAATTATTGAATCCACCAAAACAGAAAGGGTTGTGGGAGGAAAGGTTTGTTGTCATATAGTTTTGCAATTATGTAGACAGAAATATCACAAGTGGATGGTTTTAACAAACAAATTTATTATTTCACAGTTTGGGAAGCTAGAAATCAGAATTCAGTGCACGAGCTCCGGAATGAGGTCTTTGTCTCCTTTCAGCATTTGTATGCCCAGCATTCCTTGGAGAGCTCCACAGTATCAGTCTTTCTCCAGATCTTTGAACTTCTGGTGTGACTCTATAGGATAGGCACTGGACCACAAGGTCGATTTGAACCACAAGGTCTGCAGTTCAAACTTAGCAGCTGCACCTTGGAAACCTATGCAAGATTGCTATGAATAGGAACTGATTCAATAATACTTAATTACAAAAGAAAAAAAAAAGTTTCACAGTGCAGGGACCTAAAGCCAAAAGGACATACTCCACTCCTAGTTTTTCTGTCTTTGGTAGTAGGTCCCTCTGAGCTCAGCTCATTTCTCTCCGTTTTGAATCTCAAAAGAGATTGACTCAAGGTACAACCTCATCCTGTAGATTGCATCTGGTCTCATTAACATTATAGAAGTGAGGGTTTACAACACATGGGATAATTACATCAGATCTGAGTCATATCACTTCAGATCACAACATGTGAGTGGTTTCAACATATTAGCTCCCATCATGGAGGTGATAACTGCATTTTACCTTCTAAACCACTGAAAATCTTGGCCAAGAGAAGCTGACACAATACCTTAACTATTACAGTGGTTAAAATAATACATGATACATAGTATATACTCAGTACATCTCGGTTATTATTTTATTTATACAAATGGAAATGTAATACACACACTGTCTTGAACCTTATTGAATATTTATAAATCAGCATGTATAGATTTATCTCATCATTTTATGTAGAATTCATGCTATCCTGTTATGTGGATTACTAATAGTTATATAATCAGTATGGGCATTTGGGTACTTCCCAATAAATTTTTATCATATACAATGCTAAAAAAAAAAAAAAAAAAAAAAGTGTATGTATATGAGGGGGCTTGGAGCCCTGGTGTGGCACAGAATAAGCACTCAACTACAAAATCAGTTTGAACTGCTAGGTCAGTGTTCAAATCCACCAGCCACTCTTCAGAAATCCTGTGCAGGGTCTCTGTGAGTTGGAACCAACTTAAGGGCACTTACCAACAGCAACAAAGAGGCTTAAAAAGTTTGTGGAAAAATTCAATGAAAAGATCATGGAATTTTTCCATGAACTTTTTGAACCCCCTTGTATCTGTAGATGTATGATATTGACATTTTCAACTGCATGATTGCTAGGTAAAAATCTTATAATTTTCTATTTCATAGATGTTACAAAATTGTCCTTCAAAAAATTTCTGACCAGAACTCTACCAGCTTGAGGCCCTGGTCAGACTTAGCAGAGGTCACCTGCCCACCATTGACACATATCTAACTGTGCAAACAGATATGAACAAGCAGATATATCTATTTGTATCTCCATAATAAAAATATTTTATTACTGCAAGGTAGGTGGTACAAGTCTACCAACCACTCCTGGGAAACCCTAAACAGGGTCACTATGAGTTGTAACCAACTTGACAGCAATTAACAACAACATTACTCATCAATTGTCTATTATTAAAATTATCATTCTGAGCTGTATTTTTATAAAACTATATCTTAAAGCTATTATTTATTGCATTTAAATAATTTGAATTGCAGCCAGAGTGCTCCTTGGAGGCCAGGATGGCTAAGC
>NW_006408537.1:12936279-12938317 GCF_000296735.1 Chrysochloris asiatica
ATATCATTTGTATGACATCATGCAGAGAGGTAATAAATACATTTTTTATGTGAAGATTTATACATAAAAGTAAATTTTTAGAATTATGGTTGTAGCTGTTATTAAGTGCCCTAGAGTCTGTTCCAACATATACCAACCCTGTATAGAGTATCTAGGGAGCAGCTGGTGGGTTGGAACAGCCAACCTTGTGGTTAGCAGTCCAGTGCTGATCCTGCAACTGTTTCTTAACCAATATAGTTGGAAATTCAGAGGGACCTATTGGTACTGAAAGCTTTCTGCAAACCCAGAAATTAAATACAGTAAATGAACATGTTCTCTAGAAAGTTTATCTAGGTTTGGCAATTCTAAAAACAACCAGATTCATGTCATATCCATGCTGTTTGTAAAATGTTTTCTGTCTGTTAACATAAAATAAGCACACTGATAACTTCTCATTTATTTTCCATATTCTTCTTCTACTTTGTCAACGACTTTTCCTGATGACAAATATTAGCTTTTTCAGATACAGATAACAATCTGAACCCCAGGTACTTTATGTATTACAAATACCCAGAGACTTGAAATTGTGACTGTGGATTTTTCCCTGTTGTTGTCTCAAGCAGCAGTTATCTGCAGCCATTAGGAACACAAAGAAAAATAGCAGCCAGTGGCTACTGGAAAAAAACTTCATGATGGCCAGATGTTTAAGGGTAAATGCTGCTGAAATAAAGGACAGGGAGGAAAATATGAGAATCCTAAAACTCTTAACCACATTTGAATGCTTGTAAGGAAAAATATCTTCCTTGATTCCATTAGGGAAAGGGCTTAGAGGTGCATGAAGAAGATAAGTAGACTGCCCTGAAAATTACAGGAAGTGATACTACATGTTATTGTATATTTATTGCAATCTACACATTAGCTGAATATTCAAATTAAAGTTAAGATTGCTACATTTGTGAAAAGCTAGCCAAAATATTAAACTGAAAAGTGTTTAATATATTGTGTATTGTCCACAATTCATTTTGCTAGGGTAATACTTCCTATTACTTTAATTAATATTTTCTTTTTTCTCTATTGGTTAACATTTTCTGGGAATTGCATTGCTAAAGAAGGAAAATATCACATTGTCCAGGTTTTCTAAACTGTCTCTAAACTTAAAATATATCAGTCCTGCCAGATTGAAATTTCAAGTATGTGGATTCACATTGCGACTCTTCTTTTGCTTTGGGTACTATCTACAATAATTCAAAAGTTAAATTTGACTAACTATTATATTGAATTTACAGGACAGTTCTTGGTATCTAGTAAAACAAATGTTCCAGGGATGTGACAAACATCAACCTCCAGTAATCAGTAAAATGTTATAAAATGCTGATAAACCTTTTGTTTTTTTAATGCATGTAGATCAATTATTTCACAATCTTATTTTATTTATGAATAAAATGATAATGCCTAAATAACCTTTCAATTCAACACTGGTTAATAAAACAAATATCAATTTGATTAAACTACTAGTCATTTAAAGGACACCTGGTTTGATTGAATGACCAAAATGTGGCTTCACTAGCACATCATATTCAACAATGTAATAAAACTAGCTGAGAATCAAAGGAAAAGTCATGGATAATTTTTCAGTATAATAACACAGTAACTCTGCTACATTTAAAGAATCATCTTACTTGTAATAAAGTAAGGATTTGAAATTTTCTTGTGATAAAATAATTTATGCAATTAATTTTCTGTAACCTTATAGTCAATCTGATAATTCACCCCACCATCTTTTATTGACCTCAATAAAAAGCTGAATGCATCAATTTTCACTAGTAATTTATTATCACAGAAGAAAAATTACTCATTTATAACTTGGAAGCTAAAGGGAAGAGAAAAACAAAATTGCACTTAATTTTCTCTAAAATGGCTTTTAGCTCTGAAATTCTGGTGCTTTTTTCTACTTTGAAATTATATCTATAGAAAGCTAGATCTATGGTCTATATAGGAAATTTGTTTTCTAATTATATCATGTTTGGTGTTTAAGATATGTGTGGTGGTGGTGGTGTGC
>NW_006408537.1:12942007-13005479 GCF_000296735.1 Chrysochloris asiatica
GGATAAGCACTCAATCACAAGGTCAGTTTGAAGAAGAATGGTGGTCCAAATTCACTGGTTGCTCCTTAGAAGCCCTATACAGGGTTGTTATGAGTTGAAACCAACTCTATGGTACTCGACAAGAACAAATTTCCTCTATGGTTTAAAAACAGTAGCAGAACCTGCCATTATGTTTAAGTTTAAAATTTGTCAGAACCAGTTTTTTCAAATTCAAATTCATTGAAAATACCTATTACTCCAAAGAAAGTAATTATATTGTTGGACATCTTCAACAGTTTTTAAACTTTATAGCACTTTTCCAAGACTCTCAAGTTTACTAAATGCAAATATATTTGAAGTGATATTAATATGAGGGTAAGTAAAATATATATATATATACTGCTATGATATCACAGAAACTTTTATTAAACAAAAATATCAAAATTTGAGGTCAATGTTTCTTGACATGGCTTCCTTCTAGGTTTATACACTTCTGGAAACCAATGATTCTTCATTGCAAATAACTTTTCTCAACAACATAACTGGCTACTATACACTGGACCTCACCAGATAGAATATTCAGGCATCAAATTAACTACATCTGTGGGAAGGAATTATGAAGAAGCTCAATATCATCAGCCAAAACAAGGCAATGGACCAACTGTGGCTAGAACAGATCATCAATTGCTCATATTCAAACTCAAATTAAAGTTAAAGAAAATTGAAACAAGTCCATGAGAGCCAAAAAGTGTCCTTGAGGATATGCCACCTAAATTTAGAGACCATCACAAGAACAGATTTGATGCGTTAGACACTAATGACTGAAGCCCCGGGAAAGTAAAAGGTAAAAAAAAAAAAAGAGAGAAGAAGAAAGTAAAAGGTCATTAGAAAGACAGGAAAGAAAGAAAATATCAAAGTGGATGTCTGAAGAAACTCTGAAACACAAGTCTTTAAAGTAGAAAAGCTAAAGCTAAAGGAAGAAGTGATGAAGTAAATGAGTACAACAGAACATTTCAAAATGCAGCTTGAGAAGACAAAGTAAAGTGTTACAATGAAATATGCAATGACCTGAAATTAGAAAGCTAAAATGAAAGGATACATTCAACATTACTCAAGCTGAAAAACTGAAGAAAAAATTCAAGTCTCAATTGTAATATTGAAGGACTCCTTTGGCATCGTATTGAACAGTACTGGAAATATCAAAAGGAGATGGCAGGAATACCCATTCACAGTACCATTTCAGGAGATAGCATGAATAGTATTAACAGAATAGCAATTGAAATATTTCAGTGCTGCAAGTACTCACTAGTCTATACCAAGAAATTCTGAAGAAAACGACATGGTCAACAGACTGGAGGACATTCATATATGTGTCCATTCTTAAGAAAGGTGACCCAACAAATTGTGGAAATAATTGAACAATACCATTAATATCACATACAAGTAAATTTTGCTGAAGATAATTTTTAAATGCCTACAGCAGTATATAGACCGGAAGGTGCTAGAAATTTAAGCCAAATATAGAAGAGGACTTAGAATGAGGGATATCATTGCTGACATCAGATGAATCTTGGCTGAGAACAGATAATACAAAAAGATATTTACTTGTGGGTTGTTTCGTTTTTGTATTTTTATTCCTAAAAAGTCTCAACCCAGTTTATTGTCTCTGAGTCCATGAAAAGACATCTCCATATTATTTATCCAAACAGCCACTGTAAAGACTCAAATTACAAAGTGGGTTCAATCTTCTTCCCACCCCTAGACACACACCCAGCAATCCAACTCTTACAGACAACTTGAGGGACTTCAGAGTCTGCCTGTCTAATTTCTCAGCATAACTCTTTAGATTTGATCTTCCTGATGGTCATTGTTCCTATGGGATCAAGACTGATGTAAGGGCTAAGAGCAGATGGTTTTACCATCAACTCCCATCAGCTACCAGTTGGCCAATATGGAAATAATTCCCTTACAGTCGTGTTTCCAACATTCATTTCCCTCCTTTATCAAAAACTTGGTGCTGTCACTTTCTTACAACAATGGATTTCACTGGCTGATGAAACTGAGAAGAGATTTGAGCAATTTCCTGAGGAAACAAAGAAAACAAAGCACCTTAGGAGCCGTCCTGCCCTTGGATCAAGTCCTACAGGGAAAAGCACTGCTGAGAAAGGCTGTGCTGGAGAAGAAATGGAATCTCTTCCTACTCCTGGAGGCTGCTCTAGCTTTACTTTTGAAGGGACAAGACAGGTATTCTGGGGTTAAAGGAGGTATAATGGGGGAAAATACATTTTGATTTTCCCTTTTTGAACTTCTTTGCTGCCGCAGTGTTTGCCTTCTTCTTAGCGGCTCCCTTGGCTTCCAGCTCCTTGCACTTAGCTGAAGAGAGCTAGCCCGTCAACTTAAAGAAATCATCCAGGTGGTCTTGGGTGCTGCCTTGGTGGTTCTTGTTCAGTCACTTGACCCATTACAGATTCGCTCCTCTGAAAACTGCTTTTCACCACACATGAACTTGACAGCTCGTCCTCATTGGGCTCACGCCATTCAGCATCACAGTCTCTGGGTCCAGCACCTTGGGCTCCAGGAAGTTCTGCTGGGCCGATTTATGGAGCCAATTTTCTGGCACAGAGTACTTTTTTGGGTCAATCTACCGCTTGATCTCCTCGATGCTCTTGTACTTCTAAAGAAGTCCACACTGTCTTGGGCCCGATACCCCGAATGCTCTCTTAGTAGTCACTGCCCAATAGGATGCACAGATCCACAAACTCCTCCTGGTTCAGGCCCAGCAGCTGCAGAATCTGGCTCAGGTGGAATTTCTGGATAGGCAGCTTCTAGGCCTCACTCGCAGCCAGGTGCCGCAGGAGCACGGGGCCATGGAAGGTCAGGCAGTCCATGCCCTCAGTGGCGGCAGCTTAGACTTTGTCCGCCTTTACCAGAGCAGCGCAGCTGGCCTCAGCCTCACTGGGTGCTTCGAGATGGGATGCCCATAAGGCCTAGCAGCTGCTTGCACTCATCATTGTGCTGCTTGCTGATCTGCACCAGCCACTTGGTGTATTTATCCACCTGCTTCTCCGACCCTGTCACCTGAGGCTGCTGCAACTACTTCTCTGCTTCAGCCCGCCGCTCACTACGCTTGGCCAGCTCGCTACTTGAGCTGTGGTGGCTTGCCATCAAAGACATACAAAGGCTTGATGACATTAATCATCATGAGGATGATGCAGTAGAACATGCCCATCAGGTTGCTGGTGGCCTCACCCTCTTGGTTCCGCAACACATCGACCCCCGGCAAACAGTTATCAGGAACTGATAGATGCTCATGGACACACCGATGGCCACCTTGTGGCCAAAGTAGCTTTTGATGTCATTCACCCAGATGGCGCTGAAGGCTAAGTCAGCAATCAGATTGGTCAGACCTTGAATTCCCATGGCAACACAGATGTGGGACAGCTGGATGTGAGGGCAAGAGGCCTTGGCAGCTAGAGTGTGATCCGGTATAGACAGAGAGTGTTGTTGGGGACAGTCCCAAACCCCACAATCTCCTCTACTTGGTCTCCAGTGTCTTAGCTACTGTGTTTTAATGGCTACGCAAAGGCATTTGACTATGTGGATCATAACAAACTATGAACAACATTGCAAAGAACAGGAATTCCAGAACACTTAATTGTGCTCAGAAAAATCTGTACATAAGACCAAGAGACAGTCATTCAAATACACAAACAGGGGGTTACTGAATGGTTTTAAATCAGAAAAGGTGTGTGCCAAGGTTGTTTCCTTTCACCATATTTGATCAATCTGCACACTGAGCAAATAACCCAAGAAACGGGATTATATAATGAAGAATGTAGCATCAGGATTGAAGAAGGTTCATCAGTAACCTGTGATATGCAGATGGCACAACCTTGCTTGCTGGAAGTGAAGAGAATTTGAAGTACTCACTGATGAAAATCAAAGACTACATCCTTCATTATGGATTGTACCTCAATATAAAAACAAGGAAAATCCTTACAAGTTGACCTATAAATAACATTATAATAAAGAAAAGATTGAAGTTGTCAATGATTTCATTTTACTTGGACACTTAGTCAATGCTCATGGAAGCAGCAGTCATGAAATCAGTTGACATATTGTGTTAGGTAAATATGCTGCAAAAGACCTCTTTAAAGTGTTAAAGAGAAAAGATGTCACTTTGAGGAAAAGGTTATTACTGACTCAAGCCATGGTAATTGCATCTGGCTCATATGTATGTGAAAGCTGGATAATATTTAAGGAAGACTAGAGAAGAATTGGTACATTTTCATTTTGCTGTTGAGCTCTGGTAGCGTAGTGGTTACGAATCAGGCTGCTAATCTCATGGTCAGCAGTTTGAAACTACCAGCTGTTCCTCAGGAGAAAGAGGAGGCTTTCTGCTCCTGTAAAGATTTACAGCCTCAGAAACCCTGTACAGGGTCTCTATGAGTCAGAACCAATGCCACCACACATAACAACAACAACAAAGAATATGGAAAGTACAATAGATTTCCAGAAGATCAAACAAATCAGTCTTGGAAGAAGAGCAACGAGAATGGCCCTTAGAAGAGAGGATGGGCCACTTCATCTCAGATACTTTGGCCATATTATTAGGAAGGATTAGTCCCTGGAAAAGAGCATTATACTTGGTAGGATAGAACGTTAGTGACCCTCAATGAGATGGATTGACACCACGGCTACAACATTGTGTTCAAACATAACAATTAGGAGGAGGATGAAGCACCGGGCAATGTTTCATTCTGATTGCTATGAGTCAGAGTTGACTCGACGGCACTAACCACAAGAGAAACTCAATGAGACTGACCTGTGTATCTGCCAAGAGTCTCTGGCTGTCAGAAAGGTTAAGTGCTCAACTACTAACCAAGTTTGGTGGCTTGATGCCATCCAGAGGGGCTTTGTAAGAAAGACTTGGCAGTCTGCTTCTGAAAGGTTACAGCCTTGAATATCCTATGGAGGTCAGTTCTACTGCTCAACACATGGGTCATCATGAGTCTGAATTCACTTGACAACAGCTGCTTTTTTACACTTATTTTTCAAGTGCAGGAATAAGATAGCATGTAAACATGGAATTTGTTGTTGTTAAATGCCGTCAACTCAGATCCAACCCATAGCAACCCTCTATAGGGATTCAGAAGAGCGGCTGGTGAGCTTGAACTACTGACCTTGGGGTTCAAACCAACCTTGCAGTCTAGTGCACTAACCCACTGTGCCACACTAAGACTCTGAATGGTGCACTGGATGTGGGGAACCTGCAAAGGGATTGACTGAAGATGGTAATTCTACAAAGTGGCCCCAGGTTGAAGGACACATACAGGCGGTCTTGCGGGGGGCTTGGAGCAGCCCATAGGTCTCCAGCTGTCATGCTGGAAGTTGTGAAGTCCACATGTATAGCTACTATTTATGCTGTTGAATAAAGGTATTTACAATGAAGAAGTTATTGGTCTTACGAAATTGTATCATGCAATCACCAGCACCATTTCTATCACCAAGGCCATATTTTCCAACTACTAATCCTTCCTCTTTTTTTTCTAACTTCTGCATTCCAATTACCAGTAATTATCAATGCATCTTGAGTGCATGTTTGTTCAGTTGCAAACTGTAGGAGTTAGTAGAATTCTTCAGTTTCTTCATCCTAATTTTAGTGATTGGTACATATATTTCAATAATAGTCATATTAATTAGTCTTCCCTGTAGGCATATAGCTATTGTTCTATTAATGATAGAATTTTACTTAAATATAGTTCTTCAGGTGTTCTTTTTGAACATGAATGTAACACCATTCTTCTTAAATTTGTCATTCCTGGCATAATAAAGCATATGATTGTCCAATTCAAAATACCTGTTTATTTCAACTCACTAGTGCCTAGGATATCATCTTTATGTATCCCATTTGTTTTTGATAACTTGCTATTTTCATAGATTCATACTTCATCTATCTATGTTTCTATAATTAATGGATGTTTGTAACTATTTCTTCTCATTTTGAATTGTGCTATATCAGGAAATTAATGTACCAAAAGCTTTGCTCCATTTGCATCATTAACGTCAACTCTACTTTGAGGAGTCAACTCTTCTCCAGTCATGTTTTGCATCCCTCCAACCTGAGGGTCTCATCTTCTAGCACTATATCAAACAATGTCCCGCGCTATTAATAAGGTTTCCAGTGACTAAACTTTCAGATGTTATCTGCATCTCCTTCTTCCTAGTCTGTCCTAGTCTGGAAGCATGGCTGAGACTTGTCTACCATGGATGACCCTGCTGGTATTTAAAATACCAATGGCATAGCTTCCAGCCTCACAGCAATATACAAGTCACCACAGTATGACAAACTGACAGACAAGAGGTGGTTATTATAGTTATTTGATAGATTATGCCCTGAACAATTCTAAACAAGGAAGGGTAATGAATGATTTCCTGGTTACAATATGTTTGTAGAAATATGAACAAAAATGGAATGAAGTAGAGTGTTCAAGGAAAACGCCAAAAGAACTCCTTTGGGAAGGGGGAAGAAAGTCAATCACCCATGAAAGGGAACCACTCAAGAGAGATAAAGTTGATCTCAAAACAGGCAAGTATAACCATCTAAACAAAAAGACAGATCTAATAAGAGAACATAGTTTTAGTAACCATGCATCAGGTACAACATCAGATGATAATTTCAAAGAAAATTAGTAAGAAATCTCAGCCTAGATAGGGGGTTTGATAAGAATGCAGAACCTGGAGTGGTCTGCAACTTGGGACCTTCTCAGTGACAGAAAAGTAGAGTAAAAGAAAGTTTTAAAAGTTTCAAATTAGGAAGGTGTGTGTCAGTTTTGTATCCTTTCACAATTCTTATTCAATCTGTATGCTGAGTATGTAATTCGAGAAACTGGACTATATGAAGCAGAACACATCAGTCAGATTGGGGGAAAGCTCATTAACAACCTGCCATTCACAGGTGACACAGCATTACTTGCTGTAAGAGATGAGAACTTGAAGCACTTGGTTTTGAAGATGAAATAATTGTTTCAGCATAGATTACAACTCAAGGCAAAGAAAACAAAAATCCTGAAAACTGTACAAGTAAACAACACCATGATAAATCAGGGAAAGATGGAAGTGGTTAAGAATTTCACCTTACTTGAATTTAAAATTGATGCTCATGGAAGCAGCAGTCAAAAAATCAAACAATGTATTGAATTTGGTAGATATGCAGCAAAAGTATATTTTTTAGGTGTTGAGCAAAGAAGTCATTTTGAGGTCTAAGGTACACCTAACCCAAGCCATGGAATTTTCAGTTACCTCAAATGTATGTAAAAGGTCAACAATGAATAAGTTAAGACCAAAGAGGACTGATTAATGCATTTGAGTTATGGTATAGGTGAAGACAATTAAAAATACCATAAACTTCTAGAAGAGCAAACAAATCTGTTTTAGGACAGCCAGGATGTCCCTAAGTAGCAAGGAAGGAGAAACTTCATCTCACATACTTGGGACATATTGTAAGGAGGGACTGGTCCCTGGAAAAAAATCACACTTGGTAAAATAGAGGGTCGGTGACAAAAAGGGAGACTCCCACCAACATAGCGGCTGTAACTATGGGCTCAAGCATAACAAAAATTGTGAGGATGGCAATGTGTTTAATTCTATTGTGTATAGAATCACAACAGCAACAACAAAGTGACCAGCAATGAAGTTAGTAGCTAGAGGACAAAAGGTGTTGTGAAATTCTATATCCAGTGAGTTTTCATTGGAGTACTGGATACAAAGGAGCACTGGTAGTGCAGTGGATGACGAGTTAGACTGCTAACCACAAGGTCAGCAGTTTGATGTGGAAGTAAGATGAGGTTCTCTGCTTCCACAAAGATTTACAGCCTTGGATACCCTATACAATGTCACTATGAACCAGAACCAACTCAATGGCAAACAACCACCACCACAGGATACAATGCAGTGTTAAAAACAAAGATATGTTTGAGCACAAGATACAGTGAACACAATACAAACAGAAGCTTCTTGAAGTATAAACTCTTAACTCCCCACAAACGTCTACTACCAGTAAGAGCTGACACCATCTCTTCTTTTTCTCAAAGTTTAAACCTAGACTACATATTCCTCCCAGTTATGGAAACCAGCCCTTTCCACTTAGTTCATTGGATTTCAAGATCTTGAAATGTTCTTTTTGATAACGAATGAGACATCATTCCTCTTCAATCTGTTGTTCCCAGAATAGCAAAACATATGGTTGTTAGAATCAAAATGGCAAATATCAGTCTATTTCACCTCACTAATGCATAGGATATCAATCTTTATGCATTCCATTTCACTATTGACAATTTCTAATTTTCCTAGACTCATAACTTTGTAAGTGCCATGGGCTGCCAAAATAATCAATATATCCATTTTGGAAGAAGAGCAGCCAGAGTGCTGCTTGGAGGCTAAGATGGCCAAACTTCGTCTCTCATACTTTGAACATTTTGTCAGGAGGGACCAGTCGCTGGAGAAGGATATCATGTTTGGTAAGGTGGAGGATTCAGAGAAAGAGAGGAAGATCCCTAATGAGATGGATTGGCCAAGTGGCATCATCGATGAATTCAAGCATGGCAACAGTAGTGAGGTTGGCCCAGGATTGGGCAGTGTTTTGTTCTTCTGTGAATAGGGTCTCTATGAGTCAGTACCAACTCAATGGCACCTAACAACAACAACAACAACATATTTTGTACATTCCGTAATCAAAAAGAACATTTCAATATCTATCTTGAAGTATAAGATAGTACAGAAGTACACTGTCTGTGCTAGGATAATATCCACATATTTGTAAGGAATACCTGTTGATACCACCATTATTTAAATTTATTCACCAACCACTAAAGCCAGTGAGGATAAAATTGAGAAATTCTATCAACTTCTCCAGTGTGAAATTGATCAAACATTAATCAAGATGCATTGATTAATGGTGATTGGAATGTGAAGGCTAGAAAAAAAAAGAGGAAGGATAAGAAATTGGTAAGTATGGCATGGTTATAGAAACAAAACTGAAGATCACATGATAAAGGTTTGCAGAACCAATGATTTATTCATTCCAAATACCTTTTTAAACAACATAAAAGACGTGGCACTGTAAAATAATCATTGGACTGCTAACTGCAAGGTAGGTAGTTCAAATGCACAAGCCGCTCCTTGGAAACCCCATACAGGGTCACTATGAGTCAGAACTGACTCAACAGCACTTAACAACAATAACATACATGTGGAATTCTAACAGATAGAAAATACAGACTGACTACATCTGTGAGAAGAGATGGTGGAATTGCTGGATATCATCAGCCAAAACAATACCAGCCAGCACAGACTTTGGGACAGACTCATATGCTGAAACTGAAGAATATTGAAACAAGCCCACAAGAACTATACTCCATCTGAATTTAAAGACCATCTTAACAATAGATTTGATGCATTACACATTATTTACTGAAGACCAGAAGAGCTTTAGGATGATATTAAGAACATTGTAAAGGAAGAAAAGCAAAATGTCAATAAAAGTTAGGAAATAAAGAAAAGACTAAAATGTAAGAAGAGACTCTAAAAGTTGCTCTCCAATACAGAGATGCTAAAGTAAATGGAAGACATGAGGAATTAAAAGATCTGAACAGAAAATTTCAAAGAGAAGCTCAAAAAGACAAAGTCAACACTATAGTGAAATGTGCTAAGACCTGGAGTAAGAAAACTAAAAGGGAAGAACGTTTTCAGCACTTCACAAGCTGAAAGAACTGAGGAAAAAAATTCAAGCCTCCACTTGCAATACTGAAGGATTTTGTGAGTAAAATATTGAATGATGCAGAAAGCATCAAAAGAAGATGGAAGGTATATGAGGAGTCACTATATCAAAAGGAAATAGTTGGTGTTCAACTATTTCAAGAGGTAGGACATGATAAAGAACCAATAGTACTGAAGAAAAAAGTCCAAGCTGCACTGAAGGTACTGGCAAAAAACAAGCCTCCGGAAATTGATGACGACCAATTGAAATCTTTTAAAAGTTGATACAGCATTGGAGGCAGTCAGTCATTTATGCCAAGAGTTTAGATGACAGCTACCTGGTCAACTAATTGGAAGAAATACATAACTGTGCCCATTTCAAAGAGAAATATACCAATGGACTGCAGAAATTGTCAAACAATATTAATTATCACATGCAAGTAAAATTTATCTGCTGAAGATAATTCAAAATGACTGCAACAGTGCATCAACAAGGAAAGTCCAGATACTCAAAGTGATTCAGTAGAGGATGTTGAATTAGGGATACCGTTGCTGACATCAGATGGATCTTGACTGAAAGCAGAGAATACCAGAAAGATGTTTACTTGTGCTTTATTAACTCTGCAAATGATTTCGACTGTGCGGATCATGACAAGCTAACATTGTGAAGAAAGGGTGTTTCAGAACACTTAATTTTGCTCATGAGAAACCTGCATGTAGACCAAGAGGCAGTTGGTTGATGAGAACAGTGATATACTGCATTGTTTAATATCAAGAGAAGTATGTGCCAGGATTGCTTTCTTTCTCCACACTTATTCACTCTATATGCTATGCAAATAACCAAAGAAGCTAGATTATCTGAAGAAGAATGTGGCATCTGAAGTGGAGGAAGACTCATTAACAACCTATAATATGTAAATGACAATACTTTGTTGGAAGTGAAGGGAACTTGAAATATTGATGAAGATCAAAGACTGCAGCCTTCAGTAGGGATTTTATCTCAATGTAAAGCAAACCAAAATCCTCTCAACTGGACTAATATATAATAGCAAGATAAGTGGAGAAAATATTGAAGTTGTCAAAGACCATTTTACTTGGATCCACAAGCAACACTCATGAAAGCAACAATCAAGAAATCAATTGATATATTTTACTGGGCAAATCTGCTGCACAAGAACTGTTTGAAGTGTTCAAGTGTGTCTGATCCAAGCCAGGGTAATTTCAATAGCCTCATATGCTTGTGAAACTTGAATAATCAATAAGGAAGACCATAGAAGAATGTACGCATTGAATTGTATAATTGATGCATTATGTTGTTGGAGAAGAATATTGAAAGTACCATGAACTGCCAGAAGAGCAAACAAATCTGTGTTGGAAGAAGTACAGCCAGAATGCTCTTTAGAAGCCAGGAAGGTGAGACTTCATCTTTCATACTTTGGACAAACTATTAGGAGGGACCATGGAGGAAGACATTATGCTTGGTAAAGTGGAGGGTAAGCAAAAAAGAGGAAGACCCCAACAAAATGGACTGGCACTGTGACAATAGCAATGGGCTCAAGCGTAACAAGTGTGAGGATGGTACAAGATCAGGCAGGGTTTCATTCAGTTGTGCAAGAGTCACTGTAAGTCAGAACCAACTCGATGGCACCTAACAACAAAAACACTTAGTTTGCGGAGTTTGGTAACTCTGTAAGATAAGCACCAGACTGTGAGCCACAAGGCTGGGGATTCGACCACACCAGCTCTTCTCAAGGGAAAAGATGAAGGAGCCTTACTGCTCCCAAAAAGATTTGATCCAAAACCCTATACAGGCTGATATGAATCACTTAACAAGTTAATAAAAACAAAACACTTAGTTAAAATTAAATCTACCTCCTCAGTCTAAGAGTTTCTGTTGACTGATCTCATTTGGCATGTATTAATACCCTGAATAATATTTGTTGTTTTTAAGTGTTGTCAATTGGATACACACCAAAACTCTACCTTTGTTTTACTTTGCAAAATACACTATTAAGAAAATAAAAAGACAAACCCCAGACTGAGAGAAAAATATTTGTGAAATGGTTATCTGACAAAGGATTTGTGTCCAAGATACAGTAAAAAAAAATTCTGAAAACTCAAAAATAATATCTGAACAGCTACCTCACCAAAGATGGCATACAGTTGCCAAATAGGAATTTTAAAAATGTTCAACGTTGTATGCCATTAAAAAAACTACCATCAAGTCAACTCCAACTCATGGTGACCCTATGTCTACCAGAGTAGCGTTGTGCTCCCCGGGGTTTTCAGTGTCTAATTTTTCAGAAGTAGATCACCAGAACTTTCTTCAAAGATGTGTTCTGATAGACTTGAACCTTTTCATTAACAGCATTTACTATTTATACCACCTGTTACTGTTGTTGCCATCAAGTCAGTACTGACTCATAGAGACCCTATGCACAACAGAAAGAAACACCGCCCAGTCCTGGACCAACCTCAATTATTGCCATGCTTGAGACCATTGATGCTAACACTTTGCCAATCCATATCGCTGGGGGTCTGCCTCTTTTTCTCTGACCCTCCACCTTACTGAACATGATATTTATACCACCTAAGGAGCTCTGGTAGCATAATGATTATGAATCAGGCTGTAAACTTCAAGGTCAACAGTTCGAAACTACCAGCCATTCCGCAGGAGAAAGATGAGGCTTTCTGCTCCTGTAAAGATTCACAGCCTCAGAAACCCTTTAAAGGGTCTCTACAAGTCAGTTCTGACTCCATGGCACATAACCACCACCAGGGACTCCTTATTCAATAATATGTGTCAATATTTGTTCATGAATTCTAACAAATGTACTACTGGAATGCTGTATGCTAACAATAGGAGAACTTAAGGATAGCATGCTTGGTAAAATGGAGGATCAGCAAAAAAGAGGAAGGCCCCACCAAGATGAATTGACACAGTGGCAGGCACAATGGGCTCAAACATAACAACTATGGGGATGGTACAGGACTGGGTAGTGTTTTGTTCTGTTGTGCCTATGGTCACTAAGAGTTGGAACTGGCTCATTGGCACTTAACAACAGCACTTATAAATAAGTTTTTAAAAAAATCTCTTGCCAATAACATTTTGGCCTAAAAGAATCAAGAATCAAAAACTGTCTAGCAAAAAAAAAAAAAAAAGTGTCTAGCTGTGGAGAGCAGTCATTATTGGTCCCAATACAAAAAATCACATACAAATGGTATAGTTATGTAAGGATTAACTGAAGGAATTTATTTACAAATAAACTATTTATAAAGATGTGGATGAGACATAAAAAACCACAAAGACTAGTACAATAATCTGAGTCAGTCAGTGGCAGAACAATTTCCATCCCTAAACCAGAAGAAATAAGAAGAGAGGGAGTGGAAGCAAGAACGTGGAGAGAGATTAGGAAAGGAGACTGCTGGGAGAAAGCACAGATCTTTAATGGAGTGAGACCAAAGGCAACCTGTCAGGGGAAAAGCCAAAGGAACTCTCTCTTCTTAGGTGTCCCTCCAATTTCCTGCCAACGAGTCCTATTTCCCAAACAGAAGCCAGAGGACATGGTGTTTCTGATACAGTTTATATAGTGGGGCAGAGAGCAGGAAAGGAAAGAGTGGAGAAAGCTCTCTGAGGCAAATGGAAGGTATTCCAAGCATAAACTAAAAGTCAACCAGAAAGTTTTAAAAGACTTGTGCATAAAGTAAAAACTCATTGGTGCATAATCAGACAGATATGACTTTATATTTCCAGTCAAAATTTTAATAGGCCTAGAATGTTAGCATGACTCAGCAGTATAACCTAAAAAGCAATATGATCCTTACTTACAAAAGATACACCAACTAGGTTATCCATAATCAGTAACTGAGTTTGAGCTCTGACAAGGCTATTCCTTGGCTAGGTGAATTTAGGTGAGTTCTTTAACCCGCCTGTGCTTCAGATTTTGCATCAAAATAATAAAAATAATAATACCTGACTCATAGGTTTATTGTGATGTGAAAATTTAGAACAAGTGGTCTGTTCCAATGATTCTCTCCTAAGTAGGTTCTGTAAATATGGTGGAATTTTTTGTTTTAGGGTATTGATATGAAAATGATAATATCAGTAAATAACTGTTTACTGTTGCATCAGTGTTACAACATTGTATGTAGTACATATTACTAATAATAAAATGTATAAAAATAAATAATAAAAGAATTCTAACTCAATTACATCATAAGTTAGACACAACTGTAACTTCATGTATGTAGGCATCTAACAACAACAATAAGAAGACATTTAAATCAGATTTTGGTACATTGTTAATGCCCTATGAAGTGTTTGCTGTCATTAATTTCTTAATAGACAAGCAATGAACTGATATATTGCAAGTATTGATGAGAATTGCCCATTTAAATGCAGTAGACTAACTCTGTCAAACCACTTCTAGGATATGAAATTTAATTCTGAGTACTGCATTTTAGGAGAGGTGTTAATGAACTGGAGTTCCCAGCTCTGGCAAACAGCTCAGCACTCAGCTACTAACCAAAAGGTTGGCAGCTGAAACTCAACCAGACACCTTAGAAAAAACCCTATCACATGGAGTTGCCATGAATCAAAATAGACATAATGTTTGACAAACTGGATTATATCGAGATGCCAAGTTGGTTCCGACTCATGGAGACCCTCTATAAGGTTTCAGAGGAGCATCTAATAGGTGTGAACCACTGGACTTGTGGTTAGCAGTTCAGTAGGCAACTAAAACTTTATGGAATCTGTTACATGAGGGTTAGTTGTAAAAAATAAGAAAATTTTAATCTAAAATTTTTTAAAAAAATTGTAAATGAGAGAATTACATGTTGTTTGCCATTGAGTTAGTTCTGACTCATAGTGACCCTGTACAGGGTTTCCAAAGAGCAGCTGGTGGGTTTGATCACCAACCTAGTGATTAAGAGTCCAGTGCTGATCTCCCAGGGCCACACTGGACTCCCACTGTATTCAAATATCCACATTTTTACACATAATACTCCCATTCTATGTGCTTAGATTTTTCTGTTTTTGTTTTGCCCCCACCTCTACCCCTGGTATTTTCCTTTGTGTGCTATGCTAACATTTTGCAACAATTAGCATAACAAAATTAGAAAATAACTTAGGAGGATATGGTTGGAAAACAAGTGTAAAATATGTACATTATTTTCATAAAAATGTGACACTGAAAAAGGCTGATACAAGGTAGAAATAGTGGAAATATTCCAGGCAACAATGAAGCTTAGGACCTGGCTCCCTGTGGTTCTGTGTTGGCTCTCTATACCCTGTAAACAGAATAAAAAAAAAAAAAAAAAAAAAAGCTGACATGCTATTCAAAAAGTTTAAATGTTTGACATATTTTCACTCTAAGGAGAATCAGATAATTTCCACATGGAGAATCTTCAGTCAGTACACCTCTGGCTATAAGATTTTTAATCAAAAGTTATTTCAAGTGTGTTGTTTTGAAAGATTTTATGGAATTGGCTAAGACAAGGATCTTCTTTACACATCTAAGTCAAAACTTACATCTGTCATACAACCTGTATTTCTACTTTCTCTAATTTATTCTGGTTTCTATAAAATGGATAATTTCTACAATCTACCGAGAAAGACTTTTATTACGATTTTAGCTCCCTACATAGGATGTATTTTAAGATACACAAAATTAAATAAGATTTATATTGGGTCTAGTTAAAAGCTACAAAAAGTACATTAAAAGTTTTGGAGTTTTTGTACATGCTAGAAAGCCATATGTCTTTTAAAAAGAATGTGGTAGCCCTTGAAGGAGAAATCATCAAAATGAAAATAAATCAAACTTGGTAATAAATTAGTAATAGCAATAACCAAAAAAAAAAAAAGAGTCTGAATGGAGCTATGGTCAAGACAGGGGGTCTGCTTTTCTTTTTATTTAAATGTCTAACAGTGCTTTTATATTTTCTACTAGATTTCTTCTACTAGATGATAGCTTGAGGACTAAGGTGCACCTTACCCAAGCCATGGTATTTTCAATAACCTCAAAAGCATGTGAAACCTGCACAGTGAATAAGGAAGACCATAGAATAATTGATGAATTTGAGTTATGGTATTTGAGGAAAATATTGAAAGAACCATGGGTTGCCAAAAGAACAAACAGATCTGTGTTAGAAGAATTGCAGCCAGAGTGCTCCTTGGAGGCCAGGATAGCCAGTCTTCATCTCTCATACTTTGGACATATTGTGAAGCGGGACCAGTCATTGGAGAAGGAAAGCATGTTTATTAAGTGGGTCAGAGAAAAAGAGGAAAACTCCCAGTGAGATGGATTGGCCAAGTGGCAGCATCAATGGGCTCAAGCGTGGCAACAATAGTGAGGTTCACTCAGGATCGGGCAGTGTTTCGTTCTGCTGTGAATAAGGTCGCTATGAGTCAGTACCAACTCAATGGCACCTAACAACAACTAGACTTCTTCTGCTTGTCTCAATTATGGGACACCTCAATTTCCTCTTATTCTAACAAATTTAGCTTTATATTGTAAAATGACAGGGATTTAAGGAAAGATGAATATCAGCTAATTCTTACCCACCATTTATTTGCATTTAGTAAAACTGGAGCCAGGGAAGAAGGGGAATCTGGAGTAACCTCTTTAGCTTGTGGTCACAAATTGACTTGAACCATGTCTCATGACATCAAGTTCAATTATTTTTCAACACACTATACTTCTTTTGGAGTCCTGGTGTTGTGTTGTGGGTTAATGCGCTAGACTGCGAAGTCGGTTTGAAATGCAAGTTTGGTGATTCAAACTCAACAGTAACTCCTTGGAACTCAAAACCAAATCGACGGCACTTAACAACAACAACAACAACAACAATATGGAACTGTGCTACACAGTTTCCATCAAGGCTCTACTTTTAATTCTATGAATTAATTCTATGAATCAATCAATGTTATTTAATCTTACAATGTCCCTGGAAATAAGCAATATGTACACAATAAATTACTTTATTTACAAAAATGTGCTTTGTAAATACAATTGCACATGGACACTTAACTGAAAAGACTTGCCATCACTTTAAATTTGTCCCATGAAAACTGGAAGTAAGGATATAATTTTGCTTTAAATAAAACTTAATCCCAAAATAGAGATACAAGTAGAATCTTGAAAGTAAATCCTGGATTAAAGACATGCCCTCAAAGAATTAAACAATAATATGAATCTCTAAAATTACTAGAGAAATCAGCTTACTCATATTGTAAAACTAATTATTTTATATGCCAACTGCTGTTGTTGTTAAGTGTTGTTGAGTTGATTCTGGCCCATTGCGACCCTGTATAGGGTTTCCAAGGAGCAGCTAGTGAGTTTGAACCGCTGACCTTGAAGTTCAAATGACTTTGCAGTCTGATGCACTAGCCCACAGTGCCACACCAGGACTCCATATGCCAACAATTCTGCTGAATCCAGCTTTTGGAGCAATTCAACCATTGAATGGATATTTAGCTCATGGTCACAACTAACAATACACCTAAAAATTAAAATTAAAATTCTACTTTCAAACTTCATTTTCATGTGGTGATTGACAATATAAAATTGCTTGTAAATTAAAGTGGACATTTTCTTTAGTTATTTTGTAAAAGAAGTGCTTTGTAAAGTGCTATGAACATTGTATTCCAATTATTGGAGAAAATTTTTATGAGACGTGAAGGAATTTCTAAACATGAATTCTCTGTGTCCTTGTCACTGACTCTCTGCTATGTCCTGTCACATGATTGACAACAGATAGTCACGCTATTTATGAACTAAGATCACTGCTCATTCTGGTTTTATTGAATTGCAGTACTTTTCCCCCACACCCAATTGCTTCAACTTTAACATTTCTTCATAGAGCATATCAAACATTTCTATAAGACAATGAATGAATACTATGAATGGCGTCCTGGTGTGGCACTATAGGATAAGCACTGGACCACAAAGTTGGTTTGAACCACAAGGTTGGTGGTTCAAACACACCAGCTACTCCTTGGAAACCCTATAGAGAGTTGGAACCAACTCAATGGCACTTAACAACAACATAAATGAAGCAAAAACCTCTGTTCCTATCTCCTACCTATCCCCTAACTTCAAAGATATGTTTTAGCATACAAGAAAGAGTATTTTGAAGTTAAGGAGCTCTGGTAGCATAGTGGTTACAAGTGGGCTGCTAACCTCAAGGCCAGCAGTTTGAAACTCCCAGATGTTCTGCAGGAGAAAGATGGGACTTTCTGCTCCCGTAAAGATTAACAGCCTCAGAAACCCTGTGCAGGGTTGCTATGAGTCAGAACCGACTCCACGGCACATAACAACAACAACAACAACAACAAGATATATTGTGGTTGTTAAGTGCTATTCAGTTGTTTCAGACTTATCGCAACCTATTATAGGATTTCCAAACCTTCACATCACAGCCTGTCCTAATAAAAACGCACCTGTGTTTGACTGCTCCCAGGTTGGATGATGAAGGGTTAAGAGTTCAGGGCTGGTGGGTTTGAACCACTGACCATGCAGTTTGTAGTCCAGTACTTATCCTATAGCTCAATACCAGGATTCCTAAAATTGGTCTGTTGTTAAGTGCCTTTGAGTCAATTCTGACTCATAGCAACCCTGTATAGGGTTTCCAAGTCTTTAAATCTTCAAAAGAGCTGAAAATCTTATTTATCTGCAAAGCAGCTAGTGAACTCAGACCACTGACTTCGTGATTGGCCATCCAGAATGCATTGTATAGAGCCACTGCACTCCCAATGTGGGTATGTTTTATTGTTAAGTGCTGTGGAGTCCGTTCTAACTAGTATGACCCTGTATAGGTTTTCCGAGAATCAGCTGTGAATTTAAACCATCCACCTTGCAGTTCTAATCCATCTTGCAGTCTAGTGCTTATCCTACAGCACTACACCAGGACTCCAAAGTGGATATGGTGGTGGTGGTGGTGTGCCATGGAGTAGGTTCATAGCGACAATGCATAGTGTTTCCGAGGCTGTAAATTTTTACCGGAGCAGAAAGCCTCATCTTTTTCCCACGGAGCAGCTGGTAGTTTCTAACTGCTTACCTTGAGGTTAGTAGCCCTACTCATAACCACTACGCTACCAGAGCTCCTTAAAGTGTATATAGTAAGACTCAAATAAAGTTATTTTGAAGATCAAATGAGTTAATAGTATATAAATACCTAGCACAGTAAACAGAGCAAACTAGCAGAACAGAGTAAGTACTGTATAACACAAGGAGACTTCAAACAGTTTATGGAAAAATGGAATTGAAAGATAATCTAATCTTTCCACAAACTTTATGAAATCCCCTTATATATTATTAGTTGTAAAGGATTGCTTAAATAGCTACCACAGACATATTTTAATAATTTCAAAAGTATATTAAAAAGCAAATGTTAGGGTGTTTAAATTATCTAGTATTTTCAATTATTAACTTGCAGCGCACTCTATTCCTGACACAGATAATAACAGAACATACCAAATATAAAGTATGAGGACAACTTAATAATTCAACATTTGCCATGTAGGTGAGTAGTTTGAATAGCAAAACAGCTCACATACATGTGTACCACCTAAGAGCATGTTAAGGACTCCCAGTCAGCAGGGCCTCTAAAATTTTCCTATCATAGCCTGTCCTAATAAAAACATGCTTGTGTTTGACTGCTCCCAGGTTGGATGATTAAGGGTTAAGACTTCACAATGCTGAATCCCTGTGTGGTCTTCATTTCTGTGTGGTCTCCCACATGTTAATTATCCTTTCTTCTGAAGATGTAGAGGATATGTTTTATCTCAAATGAAAGTATACCAAAGTTGTGAAAGGCCTGATATGTGGTAGCTATTGTTCTGATAACTGTTAACTTTATCACCAGAAAATCAAACAAACAAACAGTTGTTGTCAAGTCAATTCTGACTCACGATAATCCCATGTGTGTCAGAGTAGAACTCTCCACAGGGTTTTCAGTGCCTGAATTTTTCAGAAGTAGATGGTCCTTGAACTCATACCTCCAACCTATGGTTAGAGCCAAGCACCACTTAGGGATTCCAAGAAACTAATAGATTTCCAAATTTATTTTTCCACAGGTTTCCCACCTTAGGTTTTAAAAAGTTACTCACACTTTGTTTTTAGCTTACTAATTAATGGACTTTCTTTGTTGCAGCTTGTTTCAGCCAAACAGAGAAACCCAAAAAACAATTTAAGAATGAGTTTCTTTCCTGAGATGCTTACAGTATAGCATAAAAGGTGAAGGGAAAACATAATTTCAAAAGGCTTAAAATGTAATAGTGGACTATTGTGTCAGGGAAAAGTGTAAAGATTTTTTCTAGTTCTTTCAGTGAAATGTTGACTGTTATATGTTTGTTTGTTTTTCCACTGTCTTTGGCTAGACTACAATTTTATCAGAATTAAAATTGACATATAGAAAAGCTTGGTGATACAGATGCTCCTGTTTATGGTGCTGCAAATGGATTTGTACAATATATAGTATTTGTCCTTAAGTCCAGTTATTTGAAGTAACTATAGCATCTGTTTCCTCATTAACTGATGAGATACATATTTAACATGTGTTTTATTTCAAAGGAAATAACAACAACAACAAAAAATCATAGTAGTAAAAAAATAAATTCTAGGCAAGGGAAATGACACACACAAAGACTCATGCATGTGAAGCAATATTTATTCATTCTGTTCTATGTGACAGTAAGTCAATAGATGAATAGAAGACACATTAAAACAAGAAGCATGACTCATGATGAAGAAAAGAACCTTGAAAATGAACAGGATGCAGTGGCAACACAGAAAAAGTACATCCCACTTTGAAAGGGAAGCTAGGAAAGACTTTTGGAGTAGTTACAGTTTTAGATGAGTCATGATAGATGAATAGAAATTTTCTAGAATATATATATTTGACAGAATTTATTTCTACCTATGTATTTACATGTGTTGAAATATACCCATGAATATAGTAGAATTTAAAGAGGGAAAACTTATGAAAACTTCTTAGCCATTACTAAATTTCCTTGAGGAAATGAGCCACTCAGAACCAGAGCTTCAAGGAATACCAAAGTCAATTGGCAAAGCATAGTCTACAAAGATGATGTTCTACATCCTACCTTGATGAGTAGCAACTAGTCTTAAAAGTTTATGAGCAGTCATGTGAAGTGTAATCATTGGTCTCTCCTTATTTAGAGCAAAGAAGAGTGAAGGAAATCAAAAGACAGTCAAATGGACTAATGGTCAATGGAAATCACAGCCTCTACTGCCCTGTGAACAGAACTAGATGATGCCCACTATCACTTCTGACCACTCTGAAAGGAATCACATTAGGAAGTCCTGGATAGATGAGAAGAAAAATGAGGAACAAAATCCTAAATATAAATTTTAAAAAAAGACAAGCTCACTGGCCTGATAGAAACTGGTGGAACCCCCAAGATTATGGTTCTGAGACATCCTCCAGATTATGGTTCTGAGACAGCCTGGAACCAAATTCACCCCATGGCTCAACTTTCAGCTATATGGTTGCTGTTATTGCTATTAAGTGGTACTTAGCTGGTTCTGAGGAGTTCTGGTGTGGCACTGTAGGATAAGCACTGAACAGCTAACCTTAGTGTCGCTGGTTCAAACCCACCAACTGCTCCTCAGAAACCCTATGCAGGATCACTATGATTTGAAACGAATTCCACAGCATTTAACAACAAGAAGTTGATTCTGACCCATAGCAACACTTTATTGTTTCCAAGGAGAGCCTGCTTGGTTAGAACAGACTTATAATAATAAGGAGAATTATAACATCAGGGAGGTATGCACTCTTTAGAAGATCCAACCATATTAGAGCAAAAGAGCGCTATTTGTGGAGGGATGAGGCTCAGAACGGAGGAAGAAATAGGAAAGAAGGACAAATGAAAACACTAAACACAGTTAGGAAGTAGGAAGAGTGATGTTTTATTGTGGGAATTTCAATCAATGCCACAAATCAAAATGTGTATGAATTGCTGAATGGAAAACCAATTTGCTCTGTAAACTTTGACCCAACTCACGTTTTTTAAAAACTGTTTTTAAAAAAATGAGTACTATAGTCCTTTAGTTATGACCACAACACAGTACAAGTGGATTGTGTGCAATGAATTGCCCAGAAAAATATTTTATTAAAAGAAAAGCATCATGCATATAGTCTAAATAATGTTACTTACTTTATCCCCAAATTAGCATTCATTCCATTTCCCTTCTCACTTGTTTCCCTCCTCTCCTCCCCAAACCCACACAGATTTCTCTTTGTCCCTCATCCTGTCCCTCATGACCTTGGTAATTTTTTCTACTTCTCCCAATTTTCCAGTTCCATAAGGAATGCATTTTGTTAGGTCCCAAGAGTTCATCTCTACAAAGTGATTGGGTCCTTCAAAGTGAAGGTATAAATAAGACTCTTTATAAGTATAAATAAATATTCTCTTGACAATATTAGCTGCTTCCTATAATATTAGTTCAGGAGCTCTGGTAGCATAGTGGTTACAAATCGGGCTGCGAACTGCAAGGTCGGCAGTTCGAAACTACCAGCTGTTTCATGGGAGAAAGATGAGGCTTTCTGCTCCCATAAAGATTTACAGCCTCAGAAACCCTGTACAGTGTTGCTATGAGTCAGAACTGACTCCATGGCACATAACCAACCAACCAACTAATAGTATTAATTCAATGTATGTGTATTGTTATCATAAAAGTCTCTGTATCTTTAATTTCCTTATAAAAAACCAAAATCACTTTCCCACTAGGGATGAAATGTAGAACAAAGAAAGATAATGACAGGAATAAAAGAAATTTCTGTGCTTTCATTGTATTCTCAGAGTTAGTTTTCATGAAGCTAAACTTACTCAACCTAAATTTTTTTATTATTATTATTCTGTACTAGTACAATCCATTTTGTATGTGTTTACTAAAAGTCTCTTTCCTTTATGAAACATTGATTATAATTACGTATAACATTTTCTTTTTGGGGTAAAATAGTAAGTTTCACATCCATGTCAGTCAATCTTTTTGTTTTTCAGTTTCTTAGTAAAACCCATAAATTAGAGAACAACTAGATGAGTTGTTATTCAAGATGTCATTGGTGATATTCAAGCTGTCTTTGTTCTTGTTTTTATTCAGCATCCTCAAGTTGACTCTGACTCATAGCTACCCTATACAGGGTTTCTGAGAAGCAACTGGTGGGTTTGAACCCCTAAACTTGAAGTTAGCTTGTTGTTGTTAGGTGCTGTGGCATTGGCACCAACTCATAATGAGTTCATGCAAAAGAGAACAAAACACTGCCCAGTCCTGTGTTAACCTCACAATCATTGCTAAGTTTGAACCCATTGTTGTTGGCACTGTGACAATTCATCTCTATGGGGGTCTTTTCCTCTTTTTCACTGACCCTCTACTTTACAAAGCATGATATCTTTCTCTAGACACTGATCCTTCCTTATAATGTGTCTGAAGTACGAGAGATGAAGTCTCACCCTTCTGGATTCTAAGGAACATTCTGGCTGTACATCTTCCAACATAGATTTGTTTGTTCTTTGGGTGGCTCATGGTCCTTCTAATATTCTCCTCCAACACCATAACTCAAATGAATCATTTCTTCTACAGTCTAAGTTATTCATTGTCCAATTTTCACATGCATATGAAGTTATTTAAAATACCATGGCTTAGGTCAGACATATCTTTGTCAACACTGATGAAAGCAGCAGTCAAGAAATCAAACAATGTATTGCATTAGGCAAATCTGCTGTACAAGTTCTCTTTAAAGTATTGAAGAGCAAAGAGATCTTGTACAGCATATTTGCCTAATGCAATACATTGTTTGATTTCTTGACAGCTGCTTCCATGAAGTTGATGGATCATGCAGCAAAATGAAGTCTTTGACAACCTCAATCTTTTCTCCATTTATCTTGATTTATTTATTGGTCCAGTGGTGAGTATTTTTGTTTACTTTACATTGAAGTACAATGTATACCAAAGACTTTGGTCTTTGATCGTCATTGGTAAGTATTTTAAGCCCTCTTCACTTTCAACAAGCAAGGCTGTATCAGCTAACTGTCCAATGCTTATGCTATAGCACCATACCACAACTCCAAGATGTCTTTAAATAAGATCAAAAGTTGCATCATAGCCAGGAATGACCCAATAATCTCTTTCTACTACTGAAAATTCTCAAAAATTAGTAACATGTCTTCTATATCTAAGAATTAATAATACAAGCAATGCCAGTTCTAGTACTGAGAAATAACAATGCAATTACTATTCGGTGTTGTGCCAAATTGACATTTCAAGTTTTTAATCATAACATTCATATCAAACCTATCCATATATAGCATTATATTTTCTAAGTTAGAGAACCAAAAGATCATTTAGGTGATTATATAATCTCATTTCAGTAACTGAAAGATACCATGTCCAAATTATCCATCTGCACTGAATGGTAATAAAACAAGAGGAATTAGATACCTGTAAGGATAGTAGTGTATTCCCTTTTTTTTTTAAAGTTCTCAAAACCTGAGCAATATAATTCATGAGCACAAAAAGACATTATGTATACTTACCCTTGACAGATGAAATATCATGTATTTGTAGGGATCCACAAAGTAATTTAGCAAAAGTAGTAAGAATTTTTTTAACTTGGTGCATTTAGATTAAAAACATGATGGACTGGAAGCACCTGAAACTAAAGCCTCAACCACCCAACAGGTCTAGAAAGAACTCCCCCCTTGTGGCCCAATGTTCAGCCAAGCAGTAAACAGGTATATGTTGTTGTTAAGTGCTATCGAGTCGATTCCAGCCCATAGCAGCCCTGTATAGGGTTTCCAAGGAGCAGCTGGTAAGCTTGACCCACCGATCTTGCAGTTCAAATGGCTTTGCAGTCTGGTGCATTAACCCACAGTGCCACACCAGGACTCCAGATAGGTATATAGGAAGAATAAAAGCATTAGTAAGGTATACTTACCATGGAATGGTTAATCATTCAAAATCAAAAAGGCAACAGTTTCTTAGGGACAAAGATAAGAAGGGATGGGGAGGTGAGTGGAAAGGATATAAGAACCACAGGAGGAAGTGGGATAACAGTTGTTGCATGGAAGAGATAGCAATCATTGAGATGAAACAAAGTGTATGATTCTTTGAATATAAAGCTGATGATCTTGTCTATAAACCTTCACTTAATTCACAATTAAAAAGAAAAAAACACATAATGGACCTTGAAAGCATGATTACTGTGATTATTTTAATAATTTAACAACATATTTGTGCTGATACATTAATTAACATTGTAGATTTTATTTGAATAATTGAAGCAACAGCTTGGTAATCACATGAACTCGTTTTTGTTGTTTTTTTTCTATTTGGATTGGTTCTTTTTCATGTTTTGCTTTTTTTTCATTTTAAGCATCTTCAAATCCCAACCGAAACTGGTAATAAAACAGAAAGGCAGGCGGGAGAGGAACTGATATTGTTTCAGGCTCAAATAGATCAGGATATTTGATAGTGTAACTTAACCACCACTAATTCAATGAATGAATTTAATAATGTATCTGTTTCAGTTGGACTGCATGACATTTGATATTAATCTAAAATAATATACTTTAAAATAAGTGCATATATGAGTAAATGTAACAAATATGTCCAGTGATTTTAGTAATATCTATTTAGACATTTGGGAATATGTAGATTATACTTAATACACTAACATAAATATTGAATTAAGTGTTTTCCAAGATATATTACAAAATGAAAAGAGCAAAGTACAAAGCAGCATATGTAACATGCTAGTTTTGTGTGGTGGTTGGTGGTTATGTGCCGTGGAGTCGGTTCTGACTCATAGTGACCCTGTACAGGGTTTCCAAGACTGTATATATCTTTATGGGAGCAGAACGCCTCATCTTCTCCAGTGGAACAGCTGGTATTTCAAACTGCTGACCTTGCGGTTCACAGCCCAATTCGTAACCACTACACTACCAGAGCTCCTTCATATAAACCTAAGACACCTTATTTAGTTTTGTGTAGGAAGTGAGAAATACATAAATGTACATTTGTCTGCCTATTTTTACAAAAAGAAACACTGGAAGGATACATCAGAAAACATCAAAGCTCATTTCATGGGATAAAAGTGTTACAGATGGGTGTGGCATTTCTGTGCAAATTCCTTTTTATAATAATCTTAACTTTTAACAGTGTATTTATCTTCTAAATGTTCAAAAATCAAATCAACAGAAATGATCAATGGAAACAAGAAAATAACACTGAACACACCAATGTAAAAGGAACTGATCAATATAAAGAAAACAAAAATCCTCACAGCTGGACCAATAAATAACATCATGATAAATATAGAGAAAAATGAAGATTTCAAAGACTTCATTTTGCTTGGATCCACTATCATTGCTCATGGAAGCAACAATCAAGAAATCAAACGATGTATTGCAATAGGCAAATCTGCTGCTCATCTGCTGCTTAAAGAGCAAAGATACCAATTTGAGAACTAAGGTGTGCTTGACCCAAGCCATGATATTTTCAATAGCCTCATATGCATGGGACTGTTGAACAATGAATAAAGAAGACCACAGAAGAACTGATCCATTTGCATTATGGTGTTGGAGAAGAATATTGAAAGCGCCATGGACTTCCAGAGGAACAAACAAATCTGTGTTGGAAGAAGGACAGCCAGAACGTACCTTAGAAGCCATGATGGCAAGACTTTGTCTCTCATACTTTGGACATACTATCAAGTGGGAACAATCCCTGGAGAAGGACATCATGCTTGGTAAAGTGGAGGGTCAGTTAAAAAGAAGAAGCCCCACCCCCTCAAGGAATTGGGTTGGCACAGTGGCAACAGCAATAAGTTCAAGTAACAATTGTGAGGTTGGCTCAGGACTGGACAATATTTCATTCTATTGTGTGAAGGATCACAAAGAGTTGGACAGACTCTATGGTACTTAAAAACAACAGAAGCTAAAAGTAAACTGAAATATTTCAACTTCAAATAACATGTGAAATGGGCAGAATCTCATCTACATACTCATTGTCTTCAGCAGGGGAAAAAGATATTTGCACAATCTGCAAGTGTCTGTTTACATATTGCTTATTACTTACAAAGGAAAAAAAGTCACTATACAATTAATGAATCAGATAACATCTCGACCAGATGATCTAAAGTAATATTGCAAATAAGTGGCAGGTCTGTGGGTGCCCTAAGAAGGATGCAACCTATTGTAGTATTTTGGCTGTGTCTTAGAGCTGCTCTAACAGAAATATCCCACTTTTCTGGCTTTAACAAACAGGATTTTTTTTTTTTCTCAGTATAAGAAGTTTAAGTTTAAGAGACTAGAAGTCTAAGACCTCGGGGCAAGGTCTCCATTCATCCTCTATAAATCCAGCCTTCCTTGGAGATCTCCATGCATCTTGGAATCAATCTTCCCTGGACAAAGGAGCTTCACAGTGCAGGGACCCCAAGTCTAGAGAACACACTCCACTCCTGGCTCTTATTTCTTTATAGCAGCAGGTCCCTGTGAGCATTGCATGCTTATCTAATCGATTTTATATCTCAATAGAGACTCACTCAGGATACAACCTAATCCTGTGGATAGCATCCAACCTCATTATTATCATGTTGTTGTTGTTAGGTCCTGTTGAGTCAGTTCTGACTCATATCGACCCTATGAACAACAGAATGACACGCTGCCTGGTCCTGCGTCATCCTCACAATTGTTCTTATGTTTGAGCCTATTGTTGCTGCCACTGTATCAATTCGTCTAATTGGGGAACGTCCTCTTTTTCACTAATCTTTCACTTTCCCAAGCATAACGTCCTCCTTCAGAGACTGGTCCCTCTGAACAACATGTCCAAGGTAAAAGAGACAATATCTCGCCATATATATATCTAAGGAGCAGTATGGTTGAACATCTTCCAAGACAGGTTTGTTTGTTCTTTGGCAGTCAATGGTATTTTCAGTATTCTCCAACACTACAATTCAAATGCACACATTCTTCTATCATCTTTCTTATCCATTGTCCAATTTTCACATGCAGATGAGGCGATTGAAAATACCATGGCTTGGATCAGGCACACCTTAGTCCTCAAACTGATACCTTTGTTCTTTAACACTTTAAAGAGATCTTTCTCAGCAGATTTGCCTAATGCAATGTATCCTATGATTTCTTGACTGTTGTTTGTTTTAGCATTGGTTATGCATCCAAGCAAAATGAAGCCTTTGCAACTTCAGTCTTTTTTCAGTTAATCATGATGTTATTTACTTATCCAGTTGTAAGGATTTTGTTTTCTTTATGTTATGGTGACATTCATATTGGAACCTGCAGTTTTTGACCTTCATCACTATGTATCTCAAATCCTCTTTGTTTGTATTTGCTATTAGTCCAAAATTTAAAATGGGAGGCAGAAAAAGGAGATGATGATATCCATTACAGCACTGTGACCAGCTACAGTACTGTAGTAAGTCCTTGTAGAATAGGAGACATAGCAGAACTGAGTGAAGACAGGAGTGACTATATCAAATATCTCTTCCAGTGTCACTTCTAACCTTCTGGGGCCTACTTCTCAATGCACCACTGTCAAGTCCAAATGCAGTTTAATGGTGTCTAGTCTTTTGCTTCCTATTCAGAGGCTTCACTTATGCATGAAAAACCCATGTTGCCAGGAAATTTATAATTGTGGGAAAATCTTCGATCAATGCAGACTAGGAATCATAGAATAAATGCTTTCTCCTTTCATCCTTTGGGTGAGCAGTTTTGCAATATATTTAAAAAGATTTCCTAGAAGGTCCCAGCAACTCCCAGCTGCAGTTACTCATAATGGAGGTTGACTAGATAATATTTCCTTGTACTTTCTTTCCTGTTGAACTTCTTAAATTCTTGTTCTTTCCTTTTTAAGAATCACTTCCCAAACAAACTATCTGCTTAAATACCTTTATCTGAGACTCTGTTAAATACCCAGAAACCTAGACAAACTGCATAGCTTCTGTGAACTTCTATTTCACCATACTTGCAAGTGAGAAAATATTTACACAATAGGAAATTTAAGGATTAACGGGGAATGTACATAAAGCATCTACCACATGTTCTTATTCAAGCAACTATTCAACAAATAATTCATGTCTGCAACAACTGTCTATAAATTATTTCTCTTCTGAATGATTTAAAGAATGTTTAAATGGAATCATAGATTGAAAACCAGAAACAAAAGATGCTCATTTGATGTTGCTAACTTATTCTTCCCTGAGTCAATTTGACATGACTCACAATTGTACAAATGGTACAAAATGACATTTGTGGCAGTAGTACTATCAACAGTTCAAATTTCATTCCAATAACAATTCAGAGGAAGATGTGAATCAAGAAGATTGTTAATAATTGATGGAACAAAGTTTATGCAGCGGTGGAAGCTGAACAGACAAGGCAAAAAAGAAAAAAGATAAGCCAGCAAGACACGGTATGGGCATCTTACAACTTCTGTGAGTGTCTTCAAAGATAGCGTTTTGGTATTGCAGAAACATACCAGTGACTCATGGAGATAAAGGTGTGTTTTTACTGTTGTTGTTGTTCCCCACTCTACCTTAGTGACCAGAGGCGAGACTAGATTCTACCCATGCATATGTTGGGTTTTTTTTCCTTGTTGATTCTTGAATTATTTTAAAATATTTCATAGGTTAGGTTCAACAGGTTGGGTGTATTTCAGGAGGAAACCTTTTTCTCTTAAATGTCCAACAGTGACTTGGGGAGTTTCCAACAGAAACTGTAAAACTAAAAATTCTTTGTAAAGACAGTTCTTGGAATACTATGCAGCTGCTGAAGTACAAGAGCTCTGGAAAGGACATTTTCAAAGGAGCTGAAACCAGTAGGGAAGTTTCCTCTTCACTTTATCGGCTGCTTAAGTTCAGTCTCCAATGCATTTTCCAGCCTTCTCTGATACTGCCTGTCTGAGGCTTTTCTACAGTAGATATCATAGAAGGTCCCACTTTTCCAATGATTGGAGCCATACAGTGATGAGTTGCACAGTTTCAAGCCCTGTCAAAGTGAGTTGGGAGTTATCTGCACCACCCCTGTGCCTGACTTCTGGTAACCCTTGATCCAAATCCACAGTGTCACCCCTAGCCCTAACTAAGAGAAGCATCTGAACAGATGCATGTGGGGTTAAAGAGGAAACAAGTGATCTGTGCTGGCATCCAGAAACAGTGCAACCATCTTGAATTTTCACAGGCAGCTTTGAAGGCAGAGGGCAGTTGGAGGTGCTAAGGCATACCACTTATTGGCAGAGAGAAAATTGCCAAATTTTTTCTTGTACCCTACAATAATCCAGTAACCAGAGGCATGGCCAACCCCACCTGTGTACATTCCCAATGAAACTACTGCTATCTGGGAGCCATATCATTTGGAGCCATATCAAAGGGAGTTGGGAGCTAGCAGCGCCAACTGTGGCACCTGGAATCAAGTGTGTCCTGTTTAAGTCCTACAGAACTGGTTATGGCCTAGTGGGACCTCTCAACCTCGGCTGCCCTCTTGGGTGGAAACACCCTAATCCCCAACTGCTGTGGTATCTGCACCAACTACTTCTAGACGGGATACCCAAACAGGCAACATCTGTACCCACAGAAACTCCATTTAGGTGTTGGAGTGTCACCATCTCATCCCTTGCCCACCCACCACGCCAGAACCCCAAATTTTTTCCTCCCTGGGTCTGGCATATGCCCTGGTTTTTTCCTTTCATTGCTTTCTGTTGTTGTGTATTCTTTATTCCCCTTCTTCCTTTTTTTTTTTTTTTTTTTTTTGATGTACACAAAAATATGCAGGAATACATAATTGTTTAAACTATCAAAGTGCATATTTTGCAAGTCAGTTTCCTGCCCACCAGTACATCGCCTTTCTCTTTCTATGATAGAGTCCTCAGTTGCTTTATCTCTGCATGCCATTACCTATGCCTCTGTCTCTGGTATTGCTGTATCTCTGGTTGTTGTTTTATTGTTAAGTGCCTTCAAGTCTATTCTGATGCGTAGCGACCCTGTATAGGGTTTCCGATCCGAGGAGAAGATGGTAAGCTTGAACCGCCCACCTTGCAGTTCAAACGGCTTTGCAATCTGGCGCATTAACCCACAGCACCACACCAGGACTCCTGGTTAGGATCCCACATTCCACTCATGCTCTTCTCTCTTGATGCCTCTGTTCTCTCCTAGGGGCCTCTGTTCCTAGAATGTAAGATGAAATATTTCCCCCTTTTTGTTATACAACCTTTACATTTACAGTTACAACAATCACAATTTGTCATGATAACAATTTCTCACTTTTGAATCAAAAGAATCCTATCCCCATCTCCTTTCACTAGACCCATCTAGACAAGATGAAAACTACTCAATGGGGGTTCTAACCTTCCCCAGCATACTCTGAAACTAAACTCCTTCTTGAAAACTTGCAAGCAAGCTACTTTTTGCCTTTATGGTTTCCCCCTTCCCTCATTTTATGTATCCAATGCCTAATTGCCCGACACTATCAACCCTGTGTACTGAGGGGATAGGCTTGATCCTTGATGAGAAGACAGCTTCTCTCTTGGTTGTATTTTGAGCTACTATATCCATAACTATGGGTCAAGTCCATCAAATTGTAGCAATTTACACTTGCTTCCTGTATCAAACTTCTTTATTTTCCTCTAGTCGAGTTCTGATTATCAAGTCATCCAAGCTAGGTCAAATGAGCTTACCATTTTCTTTTTTCACAGTTATTTGCTTGTTTGTTTGTTTTCCTTCTCCCTTGTGTGTGTGTTTTTCCTCCTTGCTTTATCCAAAGGGTATAATAATCATGCACATGCAGTCTTGCCACAACCATACCCTCTACAACCCCACAGTCAGGCAAAAGCCTATACAGCTTCTATACACCTGATCAGTGACAACAATAAACATTAGCCAAACCCATCCTGAACTGAGCTGCATGAATGTTGAACAGAGAATAGTGCACATGCTTTAATCACTTAACCACACCAACCAGAAGCCAGTTGGTGAATGCCTAAGAACACACCAGCATACAATTATCAATCAAATACAAGTATAACACCACAGTGTCTCATAATCTATAGACAATTTTTTTCACATGAAAGATACAAAAAAGTTTAGCTCAAAAAAATAATCAAGAGGTAGACATAGAAAACATTTCTAAGGAAAAAGAAACATTGGAACTACCTGAAAAATAATTCAAAAGAATGCTATTTAGTTGCCTCCAAATGACTGACAGATAGGACAAGGGAAACAAGTTAGAATTCAGGGAAACACTACAGCAACAAACAAACAAAATAGATAAAGGATTGGCGAGAATACAAAACCTTCTATTAGAAATCCAGAAGATTAATAGTAAGATATCAGAATTGTAAAATATATTGAAAGGGCAAAGGAGTAGATTTGAATCAATGGGAGTCAGAATTAGTAATCTTGAAAATAAATCTTTCAATACTAGTAAGCTAGAAGAGTCATTAAAATGATGAAAAAATCCAAAGAAAGCCTAAGATTCATGTGGGACACCATGAAGTTGAATAACTGACAGATGACCAGAATTTCAGACAAAAAAAAAAAAGAAAAGTACAGAAGAGCTCATTGAAGAACTATTGGAAGAAAATTTCCCTAATAGCCTGAAAGATGAAAAGATAAGCATTCAAGAACGTGAACTAGCCCCCAAAAGGATATAACCGAAAAGAAAACCACTAAACCATATCATACTCAAACTCTTCAAAATGAAAGACAAGGAAGGAATTTTGAGAGCGGCTCAGAAAAGGAAATAGTGTTGGTTCCATTTTGGTTATTTACAAAGGGCCAGTAAGATTAAGATCTGATTTCACCAAAGAAATCATGCAGGCAAGAAGATAATTGAAAGTCATATTTAAAACTCTGAAACAAGCAAATTTTCAACCAAGAATCACATACCCCACAAAACTGCCCTTCAAATACAATGGTGAAATTAGAACATTTCCAAATAAACATAAATTAAAGGACTTTGTATTAACCAAAACAACTTTACAAAATATACTAAAGGGGTCTTTTGGACTGAGAAGCAACAACAGCAGACAATTACCTGAGATTGACATACATGCAACACAATCCAGAATTCAATCCATATATTGTTATTGTCAAATGCCATCGAATCGGCTCCAACTCATAGCTACCATGTATAGGGTTGCCAAGGAGCAACCTTATAGTCCAATGCATTACCCCACAGCACCACACCAGAACTCCATATATAGAAGTATCCAAAGTAAAACAAACCTACAAAACTAAAAACTGGTAACTAGAGATATCAATTTATAATGAAAACAACTGCAAATCAAAAAAAGGGGAATGAATAAGTACAGAACTTCCAAATGTCAAGGAAGGCAAGTAGATTTCAAGGTAAGATACTGTTTAGGAAGGAGTCTTCACATCAAGTATCAATGTTATCCCCTATGTATATAGGGTAGGTAGGGATGGGCAACTTAAGACATTGGCTACCTAAAATGAGGGGGTGATAAAAGCACAAAGTGACTGGCTTACAAGGTTTCAAAAGGGAGTTTAGTTTAAGAGTGTATGGGGGAAGATAGAGTCCCCACTGAAAAGGTTTCATCTTGTCTATGTAGGTCTGGTAAAAAGAGATGGAGATAAGATTATTATGATTCAATAGTGAGTAATTGTTACCATGACTAATTGTGACTGCCACATCTGTAAAGGTAGAAATTTTGTAACAAAAACTGGGGAGTAGTTAATCTTACAGTCCAGAAACAGAGGCCCCTAGAACCATCAAGGGAGAAGAGCACAAGCAAAATCCAGGACCCTATTCAGAGAAGTAGCAACACCAGAGATGGAGGCAGAGATGGGGACATGGAGAGAGGGAGCATCTGAGGACTCTAGATTCATGGGAAGAGAGGGACTAGAGCTGGCAACCAGGTGGCGTAAATTATTATATATGCCTGAGTATTTAAAGAAAGAAAAGAGCTAAAATGAATAGAGAGAAATACTGTTAACTGATGGTACATAGAAGGGATTGTAATTATTGCAATGAAACAAGTATATGATTTGTTGAACGTAAAATTGATGATCTGCCCTATAAACTTTCACTCGATTCACAATAAAAATTTAAAAATAAATAAATAAAATACCAAAAACAAAAAACAGACTGTTTTAAACTGAAGAAGAAAGTAATAAATTACAGTTTAGCTTCAAAGGAAATTACACTGTAATTTATTACTACACCATCACATCAAGTCTAAAAAAAATAAAACCATAAAGATTTCATAAACATTAAAACAACAGCCATGAAGACATTTACAAGAAAATGCACAAACAAAATTATCTCAGAACAGAATACTGTGTTGATTAAAGAAGTCAGCATACCACAGAAAACATACAACACACACACTCAGGAAAATAACAGCAATCAATTCATACCTATTGATAATTACTCTGAACCTCCATGGATTAAATCACCAATGAAGATGCAAAGAGTAGCAGAATGGATAATAAAACTGGATCCTTCAATATGCAGTCTACAAGAGACACATCTGCAACACAGGCAAAAATATATTAAAAACAAAGAATGGCAAAAATATATCAGTCTATGAACTATCAAACTGACTGGATGGCACCTAACAACAAAACAACACCAACAAGCTATCAAAAATTAGCAGGAGTTGCAATATCAATTTCTGAAAAATATACTTTAAGGCAAAACCCAGCATAAGAGATAAAGAGGTATATTATCTCATGATTAAAAGGTCAATTGAATAAGAGGACATAAATATCTATGATCCCAGTATGTCTATATCTATGACCCCAATGAAAGAGCCTCAAAATACATAAATAAAATTCTAATGGATTTGGAAAAAGAAATAAACAACTCTACAATAATAGACCACCACTTGTCTGTAAGTGTACTGTATTGTGATGGCTTGCATGTTGCTGTGATTCTGTAAGTGATACCAGCAGGGTCACCATGGTGGCCAGGTTTCAGATGAGCTTCAAAATGAAGACAGACTAGGAAGAAGAAGAGACAGACTACTTCTGAATAGTTAGTCACAGAAAACCTTATGAATAGCAATGGAACACAGCCAGCACCAGAATATTAAATATTGAAACATGATGAAGAGGACCAGAATATTGTCAGATATAGTGCCAGAAATTAGCCCCTTAAATTGGAAGCCACTCAAAATATGACTGGAAAGAGCGGGCTCCTCAATACATAGTTGACCATAATAATGGGAATGGAGTAAAGCTTTCAGGACCTTCATTTGTTGATGAGGCACAACTTAGAATGAGAAGAAACAACTGCAAACATACAATAATAATCAGAACATGGATTGCATGAAGTATGAGTCCAGGAAAACCAGAAATTGTCAAAAGTGAAATGGAACACATAAACATTGATATGCTAGGCGTTAGTAAGCTGAAATAGTATTCAATATTCTGGTGCTGACCATGTTCCATTGCTATTCATAAAATTTTCTGTGACCAACTATTCAAAAGTAGTCTGTTTCTTCTTCTTCCTAGTCTGTTTTCACCTGGAAGCTTATTTTGAATCTCACAACTACATGGCTCCTATGCTGAGAATGACAAATTGAAGAGGAATGGTGGTGCATTCATCATCAAAAATAACATTTCAAGTTCTATCTTGAAGTACAATGCTGTCTGTGACAGGAAAATATCAATAGGTCTACAAAGAAAACCACAAAATACAACTATTATTCAAATTTACGTACCAATCACTAAAGCCAGTGATGATGAAATTGAAGAACTCTACCAACTTCTTCAGTCTTAAATTGATCAAACATATAATCAAGATGTATTGATAATTACTGGTGAGAGGATTGCAAAAGTTGGAAACAAAGAGGAAGGATCAGTTGTTGGAAAATACAGCCTTGGTTTTAGAAAGTATGCTGGAAATTATATGACAGAATTTTGCAAGACCAATGACTTGTTCATTGCAAATACTTTTTTAAAAAAACATAAGACTACTCTATTAGAGCTCACCAGATGGAATACAGAGAAATAAAATTGACTACATATGTGGAAAGAGATGTAGAAAATCTCCATATCATTTGTCAAAGTGACCAGGAGCACACTGTGTATTAGCCCATATTGAAGTTTGGGCTGAAGCTGAAAGAAATTAAAACAAATCCATGAAAGCTAAATTATGACTTTAAACATATCCCACCTGAAATAGAGATCAGCTCAAGTAGAGATTTGATGCATTACACACAAATGACCAAAGACCAGAAGAGCTGTGGGATGACATGAAGAGCATTATACAGGAAGAAAACAAAAGAAAGATGTAACATTAAGAAAACAAGAAAGATATAAAAGACCAAAATGTATGTCAGAAAGAACTCTGAAACTTGTTTTCCAGCGTAGAGATACTAAAGCAAACGGAAGAAATTAGGAGGTAAAAAAGCTGAATAGAAAAATTACAAAGGGCAGCTTGAGAAGACAGAGTCAACAATTATGCTGAAATGTGCAAAAATCTGGACTTTGAAAACCAAAAGGAAAGAACACATTCAACATTTCTCAAATCGAAAGAATTGAAGAAAAGAAATCAAGCCTTGACTTGAAATACTGAAGGATTCTATGGGTAAAATGGACTCCTGATGTGGTGCTGTAGGATCAGCACTGGACTGAACCACAAAATCGGCAATTCAACCCACAGCTTCTCCTTAGAAACCCTGAACAGGGTCACTGTGAGTCAAAAGAGATTCAACAGCACTTAACAACAACAATAACAACAACATGGGCAAAATACTGAATGAGGCAGAAAGCACCAAAAGAAGATGGAAGGAATACACAGAGTCACTGTACCAAAAAGAAATGATTGATGTTCAACTGTTTCAAGATGTATCATATGATCAAGAGCCTATGATACTGATCCAAGGTGCACTGAAGGCATTGGTAAAGAATGAACTTCTAGGAATTGAAGGAATCCAAATTGAAATCTGTCAACAAATTGATGCAATGCTGGAGGCACTTACTCATCTATGCCAAGAAATTTTGAAGAGAGCTACCTGGACAACTGATTGGAAGAAATCTATATTTGTACTTATTTCAAAGAAAGATGACCCAACAGAATGCAGAAATGATGGGACAAGATCATTAACAGTACATGCAAATAAAATTTATTAAACATCATGAAAAAAACCAGCTGTAACAGTACTTTGACAGGGAACTGCCAGAAGTTCAAACCAGATTCAGACAAGGACATTGCATGACGGATATCATTGCTGACACTAGATGGATCTTGACTGAAAGCAGAGAATACCAGAAAGATATTTACCTGTTCTTTATTTATTATGCAAAGACTGTCAATTGTGTGGATCATGACAAGTTATGGACAACATTGTAGAGAATGAGTATTCTGGAACACTTAATTGTGCTCATGAGGAACCTGTACCTACGTACACAGGCTGAATGGAAATCGAAGGGTGAGTAAAAGTAACCCACAATATATAAGGGTTTGTAAGAGAATACCTGTACATAGGTATTCACCTTTCTTCAAACAGTTACAGGGGCAAAATGATGACAACTTCTTAGATATTATCAAACATCGTTAGGTCCTAGGGATTCAGGACTACAATCTCAGGGGAAACCATGGTTAATTGACATAACATAGTTCACCCAGACAGTATTCTACATCCTACTATACAGGGTCTCTATGGGTCGGAACCGACTCGATGGCACATAACAACAACAACAACACTTTGGTGAGTAGGAGTAATGACAGGGATCTTCAAAGCTCATGAGTGACCATATTAGGGCTGCTGTTGGTTTCTCCATATACAGAAAAAAGAAAAAGTGAAAGTGCTTGGAATCAACTAGTCAATAGAACATGTGGAACATCAGTCACCATGACTCTGAGACCAGAGGAACTAAATGGTGCTCAGCTCCCACGACCAACTACTCTGAAAGCGATCACATTAGGACTCAGATAGAATGAAAGAATATGTGGGGGAAATCTAAAATTATAAAAACACACTGAGCTAACTGGTCAGAAAGAGTCTTGAGGAACCCAAGACTATGGCCCTTGACTAACTTCCAGGTCTGAAACAGAACCCACCTTTGTGGTCCAATTTTCAGTCAAGTAGCACTAGTAAGGAATGCTCACCATGGAATGATTAGGGATCAATAGGGAAACATTTGCTAAGGGCAAACTTGAGATGGAATGGGAAGGAGGGTAGAATAGAATCACCAAATACAAGTGGAATAATTATTGTTACATGGAAGAGATTGCAATCATTGAGATGAAACAAAGTGTAACATTTGTTGAAAGTAAAACTAATGATCTCTGTAAACCTTCACTCAATACTCAGTAAAAAGTATAAATTAACACAATAAAAGATTGCACAAGACCAGGCAATGTTTCATTATGTTACACATAAATTGAGTCACCATGAATCAAAGCAAAACTTAATGGCACTAACAATAATAACAATTCCTCTTACGTTTTAAGGAAAAGCTACTGCAATGGTAAGTCGTTTTCTATGAGTACCTAGAAGTTGTATAAATTCAGTTCCTATAAATTCAAAAAGCTCAAGTTATTTGTTGGGCTAGGATGATAAAAACTGCTAAAGGAGTTTAGAATAGAAATGTTTAGAAAAGTTTAGAGAGAAACGGAAAATTTAGAAAGAAAAATAAGAGATGATTTGCATCAGAGAACTGAAGAGTTTTGGAAAATTGGAGACCATCAATGTCACTCATATTAAAATGTTAGTGGTCTATGTAAATATTAGTAAAATACAACAAAGGCATGGTTGTAATGATGCGAAAAAAAAGGTTCTTATGGAAACCCTGATGTGGGGACACGGAAAAAAATTGCTTAAAAGTTGCAAATAGTTTTTACTCCCTAAGAATGTGAGGTTTTCTTTGAAACTTTGATGAAGACTTCTCCCTAAATTTAAGAAAATTACATCTCCAAAAAACTAAACTGCACCAAATAATAATGTAAACTGTTGCAACTTGAAGTAAAGTTTCATTTCCACAGATTATGCTTCCTATAAAGGATATGTTTTTAAAATATTGATTTATACATTAATTAGTCTCAGTGTCATTGCGTCTTCTTTCTTTTAACATTTTATTGTAATTTGGGTGAAGGTTTACAGAGCAGAACAGTTTCCATTTAGTAATTAATACACATTTTGTTTCATTTCATCGACTGCAATTCCCATAACATAAATCACTTATCCTGCTTTCTCCCTGCATTTCCTTCCAATTCTCCTTTTCTAACCCTTCTGAACTTTGTCCTTGGATAAAAGCTGTTCTTTTGATCTTAAATGGTTGATTATTCTAAAGTGTGCATACTCCCTGGTGTTACTGTTCCCCTTATGATGGTGGTGGTTGTATGCCTTGGAGTCAGTTACGAACTCATAGTGACCCTGTATAGGCTTTATGAAGCTGTAAATCTTTAATGGAGCAGAAAGCCTCATCTTTCTCCAGCAGAACAGGTGGTAGTTTTGAACTTCTGACCTTGAGGCTAACAGCCTGATTCATAACCACTATGCTGCCAGGACCCCCTACAGACCTGTCTATTGATTGGCTGAAAATTGAGTCATTTTCAGACCTTAAGAGTAACTAAGGTTTGTAGCAAAAGGAGGGGAGTGATTGACTTAACAGTCCAGGAGCGGAGGTCCCTGGGGCCATTAAGGGAAAAGAGCGGAGTGCGGGACCCTACCCAGAGAAACAGTGACACCAGAGATGGAGGCAGAGATGATGACGTGAAGAGATGGAGTGGCTGGGGACTCTAGACCCAGAGAGGGAGAGGGGCTGTGTGCTGATGACTGGGGGCTTGGGCTTGCATGGAGGGGATTATAACTATGGCAATGAAATGATATATGATAGGATCACTGGAAAGCTAATGTTCTCCCATGTAAATGATCACATAACTCACAATAAAACATTTTTTAAAAAAAGAGTAACTAAGGGCCATATTCTTGGGGTGCCACCAGTCTCTAGCCAACCAGTAAGCCTTGTCATTTTTATGATTCTGAGTTTTGTCCCACACTTTCTTCCACACTATCCAGGACCTTCTAATATGATCCCTTTCAGAGCAGTTGTCATGGTAGCTGTGCACTATCTATTTCTTCTGGTTTCAGAGTCGTAGAGACTGATGTTCATGTGGTCCATTGCTCCACTGGACTTACTATTGCCATGCATCATTAACTTGCATTACTCTTCTTTCCACTTGACAGGGAGATATCTAGTAGTTGTGCTTTATACTCTTGCCAGGGACCGGACTCTACACGGGATATCTGGCGGCGATAGGAATAGCGAAGGAGGAGACACAGAGACACAATGAGAGAGGCCAAGAGACACCCCGAAACCAGAGTGGATGCATTACTGGCGTCCGGCAGATCTGGTGTGGTGAACATCTTAGCTATGAGGGTGGTAAGATCTTGCATAGTAAACATCTTAGCTATGCGGGCAGTACATTCCCCTGGCTGGTCAGTAACGCATGCCTAGTCAGCCGTCTAACACGCCCTCCAAGCTGTAATGCACACCTGGTTCGGCCTGAGCCTCCGTTTTATTTAGGGGAGGTACTTTACACAAAGCTGGGAGGGACTAAGACAAGGTACAGCAAATATTCGTAATATTCCATAAATTCAGGCAATTTTACATTGTACTTCGCAGGTTCGAATCTCACGACCGCAACTTGGTTTCTCAAGCTTAATTATCATACCTTTTAGCACCTAGCCTCAAATGGGGGAAGGAGAAGGAGGATTAGGAGGAGTCCCATTGAGTCGGCTGCCCAACCCAGGTTTCTCAGGAAGCCAGACGCCTGGGTGAATAGGGCTGCACCTGGAAACACTTTAGGGAGGGTGTTCTTTTGTCCTTAGAACAAAGAACCGGGAAGTAGCCAAACTATTTTTAGTTAATCCTTGGGAGAAAAGCTTTACCTTTGAAACCTTTTACAGTCTCGGCTTCTAGGAAAGGTTCTTACATTTATCTGTGGATATCAAGGCTTTATGTATGAAATTAATAATAAACATAACTGAACAATAAGATGAAAGACAATTTGCTATGTCTGCTAAGTGGCTAGAGTTTGTTCCTCAGAGCCCTCGGCCTGTACGGTCTGCAACACTTGGGCCCACAGGGCCTCGAACTCCTGACCGGGTCTGCACGGTCTGCAACAGACTCTAGTCAAACTCACTAAAGCAGAATGTAGTAATAGCATTTTCTTAAAGACAGTATTTATGTTTATGCAATTTCTCATCGGAGAATGAGAATAGAAACCTTCAAAACTCCAGAAAATGCCCACAGGCCTGATCTTTACTAGGCATCTAATTGGAGGAAAGATTTGTAATGTAACTAAATTGAGATTTGGCAGCCATTGAGAACAGGATTCTTGATACCCAGTTCAAAGTATTAAGTCTAAGCATGGAAAGTTTTAGATTTAATAGTATCTTTATTATTATTCCCTGATGAAATTGAATTGTCTTTCTTGGAATCATAAAGCAAGACCTTACTATTATGACTGGGAGTGATATTTTTCATTCAATGAGTAAATGGAATTTACCTCTATAAATCATTGGTTAAATGCTAGGCTGCTCATTGAAAAGTCATTTGTTCAAACTCATGTGTGACTCCACAAGAGAAAAGAGCTGGGACTCTGTTCCCATAACTAGGAAACTCTATAGGGCAGTTCTACTCTATAACATGGGGTCGCTGTGAATCAGAACTGACTTGACAACATATATTAACATCAACAAATTAAGACTTGACTTCCACTTACATACAAATTGGAATAACAAAGGAATATAATAATAATAAAATTTTTGTAACAAAGATTTTCTAGACCATAGATATCAGGCAACGAAGAATAGATTATCCTTAAGGGAGAGGGGGATAAAACGATATGAATCCTATAATTGCCTCAGGTTATAGTGGTTACATATCAGGCTGCGAACCCCAAGGTCAGCAGTTCGAAACTACCAGTTGCTCCACAGGAGAAAGATGAGGCGTTCTGCTCCCTTAAAGATTAACAGCCTCGGAAACCCTGTACAGGGTCGCTATGAGTCGGAACCAACTCCATGGCACATAACAACAACAACAACAACATTCCTACAGAAAGTTTACAAGCTGAAATATACTAAATACACACACGCACAACACAATTTACAACCTTTGATTTGATTTGGACTCAAACCCTCTTGTGTAGGGTTTCCAAGACTGTAAATCTTTATGGGAACAAACAGCCTCATCTTAATCCTGCAGAATGGCTGGTAGGTCTGAACTACAGAAATTGTGGTTAGCAGCCCTGTGCCTAATCAATAGCTCCACCAGGGCAAGCTGCAGCATGTTGTTGTTGTTGTTGTTGTTGTTGTTAAGTGCCCTCGAGTCAATTCCGACTCATAGCGACCCTGTACAGGGTTTCCGAGGCTATAAATCTTTACAGGAGCAGGAAACCTCACCATTCTCCTGCGGATCAGCAGGTGGTTTCGAACTGCTGACCTTAAGGTTCGCAGACCGATTCATAATCACTATGCTACCAGAGTTGTTGTTAAGTGCCATCAAGTCGGTTCTGACTCACAGCAATAGAGTCATAGTTTCTGAGGAAATGCTGAGTTTGAACTGCTGACCTTGTGGTTAGCGTCCAGTGCTTGTCATACAGTAATTCACCAGGATTCCAAAACTGCAGCATAGGGAGAAAAATTCAGGTGGAGCCCAGGGATCTCTCTAAAGGAGACAAAGGTGGGAGTCTGAAGAGTACAGAATAGAATTTGCAGAAGAGAGTACTAGAACTTAAAAACTTGCAAAGAAATAGTTTCAGAGATCTACAGACATTTCTCCTCTTGTTTTTGGTTAATGATCATCGTATGCATGTAAGAAAATAATTCATGGAAGACAACCATGTTAAAGAGTAAAGAAAACAATATTCTGGGTTTATTCAGGGCACAGAATAATTCTCCAACAACCACAGTGTAAAAGAACTCATAATTAATGGGACACTTGATAGAATTTCCAAAAGTTATTGCTTCAATGATGGGGAAAATTTAGTCAAGATTAAACATTGCTCTGCTCCCATGTGAAAAGATTAACAGCACGACTCAAAGTGATTAATCTCTTTCCAAATAACTTAATTGCATGGCAAAACTAAGCTCAAGAATATACATACAGACACAAAAGCAACTAGTACCCCAAGATAAAATTTACATGCTGGGAATGTAATTAAAAATGATCAGGCATGCAAAAAAAAAAAAAAAAACAGGAAAATACAATCCACAATAAGGAGATAAATCAGTCAATTGAAACTTACCCAGAACTGACACAGTTGATAGAAATAGTAGACAGGGACATTAAAACAAGTATAAGTGTATGTTATGTTTTTTAAAGTTAGAAATAAGATTGAGCCTGTGAAAAAGACCTAAATTGAAAATATGAGAACTACAGTTTTGATATAAAAAAATACCCTGAAAGGATTAAGAGCATATGTTGGTGGTGGTGTTAAGTCTGTTTCAACTTACAGTGACCCTGCATAGGGTTTCTGAGGAGGAACTGGTGGGTTTTAACTACTGACCTGGTGGTTAGCAGTCCAGTGCTTATCCTATAGCACTGCACTAGGCTCCAGACAAAAGCATATTGATGTTTTTGTGAAGTGCTGTCGAGTCAGTTCCAACCCACAGCTACCCTGTATAGGGTTTCCAAGGAGCAGCTGGTTAGTTTGAACTGCCAACCTTGCAGTTCAAACAGCTTTGCAGTCTGGTGCATTAAACCACAATGCCACACCAGGACTCCACAAGCATATTGGTGGTTATATGCCATGCAGTCAGTTCCGACTCATAGCGACCCTGTACAGGGTTTCCGAGGCTGTAAATCTTTAAGGGAGCAGAAAGCCTCATCTTTCTCCCGCGGAACAGCTGGTAGTTTCGAACTGCTGACCTTAAGGCTTGCAGCCCAATTCATAACCACTACGCTACCATAGCTCCTTAAAAGCATATTAGACACTAAAACTATAAAAGCCTAGATGCAACTAGATATATTCACACCTATGTTCATCACAGCCTTATTCACAATAGCAAAAAAAATAAAAACAACCTAAATGCCCATCACTGGAAGAATAGATAAACTTTTGTACATATACACACTGTGGAATACTATGCAATATTAAAGACTAATGATGAAGATGTGAAACACTTCATAGTCTGATGAACCTAGAGAACAGTATATTGAGTGTAATTAGTCAGTCACAAAACAAAAAATATTGTAGGAGACCACTATGTAAAAAGTCAAATAATGCTAAACAAAATATTATTGGATGGTTACCAGGATGGAAGGGAAGAGGGGTAGGGTAATTCACTGGCTAGAATGTAGGTGTGTTAACTTGGGTTAAGGGGAAGGTAATAAACAATAAGAGTGAGTTTATAAGCAAAAAAAAAAAAAAAAAAGATGGCCGCAGAGGGAGATATGGATTGGAGGAGGTCAAGGGTTAAAGGTAACAGATGTAAATACTGTTATATACACAGGCTTGCAATAACTGTGATCTAGAGGTAGATGAACGGGTACACATTGAGACTGAACAATTGTGAGAGGGGGAATGAGCGTACATCCACAAATATATATAGGTTGACAGTATATTTGTACATGCCTATTTGTGGCAAATATATCTATGAATGTGGTGAAAAATTCAGGGGGCAAAGTTATAAAAACACCTCAGACATTACCAAACACCTTGAAGGAGTAAGTTGCTGAGCCTGGGGGTTCAGGGCCATAGTTTCAGAGTACACCATGGCATAACATAGATCACAAAGACAATGTTCAACATCTTACATTAAAAACTCATGAGTAACCATCTAAGGTACAATTATTGGTCTCTCCTTGTCTGGAGGTAAAAAGAGTGATGAGCCTTGAAGATGTTTGGAAATAATTAATCCAATGTATTAATGAACCACATGAACATCAATCTCCAGAACTCTGAGAGCTGAAAAGGTAGATGTTGTCAGGATATCACTACCAAATGCTCTGAAAGGGGTCACACTAAAAGATCCTGCATAGAGTGAGAAGAAATGTTAAACAATACTCAAAATCATGCAAAAGTGCCAAGCTTATTGGTCTAATAGCGACCAGTAGAACGCTGAGACCATGGCGCTTGGTTACTCTTCAAATCTGGAACTGAACTCACTGCCATGACTCAATTTTCAGCCAACCAATAGATGGGTATATGTTGTTGTTGTTAAATGATATGGAGTCAGTTTTGACTAGTACAACCTGTATAGAGTTTCCAAGGAGCATCTTGTGGGTTTGAATCACTAACCTTGTGGTTAGCAGTCCAGTACTTATCCTAGAGTGACACACCAGGTCTCCAGATAGATATATGTTGTTGTTGTTAAGTGCCTGCAAGTCAGTTCTGACTCACAGAGACCCTGTACAGAGATTCCAAGGCTTTTAATTCTTTGTGGGAGCAGAAAGCCTAGTCTTTCTCCTTTGGAGCGAGTATCAGGCTCAAACCGTTTGCGGTCTAGTCTTATCACATGGGTCCACTGTCCTCCCCAGATAGGTATATGTTGCTAAGTGCCATAAAGTCGGTTAAACTCATAGCGACCCCTATATAGGGTTTGTGAAGACTAACTGGTGTGTTTGAACTGCTAACCTTGCAGTTCAATCTGACTTTGTGGCCCAGTGCTTATCCTACAGTGCCATACCAGTACTCCGTAGATAGGTATATTGGGGGGCAGGGGGAGACAAGAAAACACTAGTAAGGCATGCACATCACAGAGTAGTCAACCCTGCCAGGACAAAAGGGCAGCATTTAACCCAGGACAAAGTTCAGAGGGTTGGGAAGGAAGGAACAAGAGAAGGAAAAAACCACAGGGAGCAGTGGGATAAGTGACGTCACACGGAGAGGATAGCAATCACTGAAGTGAAACAAATTGTATGATTCGTTTAATGTAAAACTGGGCATCTGCTCTGCAAACCTTCATTCAATTCACAATAAAAAGCTTTTCTTTAAGTGTGTATTTGCCATTGTTATCAAGTGTTGTGGAGCCAGTTCTGACTCATAGCAATCCTGTATAGGGTTTCCGAGGAGCCGATGGTGAGTTTGAACTGGCAAACTTGAGGTTCAAACTGACCTTATGGTTGAATGCTTATCCTACAACAACCATACTGCAAATGGAAAAATCAGTGAACTTGATGGCATAGTAATACTAACTCTTCAATGTGAAACACAGTGAGAAAAAAAGTCTGAAAAAACATGGAAGAACACCAGAGATTCATAAGGCAATTTCAAGTAACCTGTTGTTGCTGTTAGGTCCCATAGAGTCAACTCAGAGTGACCCCATGTGACAGACAAGAACCTCCCCATATGGTGTGCTTATGTGGCACTGTGGGCTAATGTGCTGGACTGCAAGGTTGGTTTGAACCTCAAGGTTGGCGGTTCAAACTCACCAGCTGCTCTTTAGATACCCTTCTAGGGTTGCTATGAGTCGGAACGACTCCACAGCACTTTACAAAAACAACAATATATGGTGTTCTTGGCTATAATTTTACAGAAACAGATAGCTAGGTTCTTGTCCTGCAGAACATCTGGATGGATTCTAATTGCCAGCCTTTTGGCTACCAACTAAGCCCTAACCTCAAAAGCTCCTTTTAAGAATTTCTCAATATATATGTACTTGGAGTTGCTCAAGAAGGTGAAGTAGAGAGACAACAATTGAAAGAACAAATACATATTTAGGTAGCATAGTGGTTACGAATCGGGCTGCTAATCTCACGGTCAGCAGTTTGAAACTACTAGCTGTTCTGCAGACGAAAGATGAGGCTTTCTGCTCCCGTAAAGATTTACAGCCTCAGAAACCCTGTTCAGGGTCGCTATGAGTCAGAACTGACTCCATGACACATAACAACAACATTTTTCAAATGTATGAAAATTATAATTGCACAGATTCAAGAATTTCATCAAACCATAAGCACATGAAAACTATACAATGATATCTCATACTAATTTTTTTTAAAACTCATGAAAATATAAAATCTTAAAAGTAGCCAAAGGAAAAGAACGATTGATTTGTAGAGAGACTAAAAATAAATAGACTTATGGAAAGCCATGAAAGCCAAGAGACAGTTTATATACTGAAAGACAAAAAATAATAATAAATCTGCAAACCTAAAGTTATATACACAGCAAAATGCCCTTCAAAAATAAAAAGTGAATTCATAATTATCAGAAGACTTGTACTATCTGATTTTCAGATTTATTTTAAAGTTGTTTGTATTAATGTAAAAAACAACGTAGTCATAGGTAGATTAATAATACAAAATAGAGTCCAGAAATAGATCCACACACACACACACATATATATATATGGTCTATTGATTCTCAACAAAGTGCAAAGACAATTCAGTAAAGTTGCACTGTATGAATACAAGTAAAGACCTAAGTAGGCATCTTTATAAGATCCCGAGAGTATGTATGTGTCTTGTACCTATTCTCTATGTGTACTTCCCTCTCATTGTTCTTGAACATTTATTAATGTCTTATTTGAAAATTACACGTTGGTCATTGCTTTTCTGTGGTGAATTAGGGGGAAAGACTTGTTCTATGTTTGGATCTAATTTGCTATATACAGAGTACTAAGCCCTGTCTCTAAGACCAGATTGTGGCTCTGCCCAGATGAGTGACAATTTCTCAAGGGATAACATTAACAAACAAAGCATCCTGGTAAGATGACAAAAATGCCAGAATAGTTAATATGAGACAGTAGTGTTTTCTTCTAGAAAACTCACAAAAATAGTTGGTGCAATACCATCGCAGAGGAGGTAGGGTCTATAGCTAAAAGAGCTTAATGTATAAGAAAATATATGTATATGTTATTTATTCACAGTGACAACGTAGAAAGTAAAGAAATATGGGTAAATGATAGGAATATCGTCCATGTTCTAAATTTCTCAATAAATATAAGTTAGCTGTCCTTCAAAGGACAGTGATTATTTATAACAATGTACACAGATGGCATGATATTTTACACAAGTCTCCTGCATACTTGCACTAAGGCAAACCGGTAACAGAGAAATACACAGAATGCCTCCCAGTCCTTTCCAACATGGGACATGGAGAATTATAGCTTTCCTACAAAAGACCCACAGAAGAATGACTGCCTCAGGAGAATGTCCTTGTTCTATTAAAACAAGTATGTGATGAATGAAAGGGTACATGAGGGGCTTCAAAAAGCTCAAGAAAAAATACCATTACCTTTCAATTCCATTTTTCCACAAACTTTTTGAAGCCCCCCCCTTATAAGTTTCTAATAGAACTGGTACCATACAAGGTATATCCACTTTTTCAACAGCATATACTAATTAATTACTGTTCCAGGCATAATGGGAATTATTGGAAAACAGAAGAGAATGATTCAGGTTGTTGTTGCTGTTAAGTGCTGTGGAGTTGGTTCTGACTCATAGCTACCCTGTATAGGACTTCCAAGGAGTAGCAAGTGGGTCTGCACTGCTGACTTTTCAGCTAGCAGTGCAGTGCTTATCCTATGCCACCACATGTTGTTAAGTGCCATCAAGTCATTTCTGACACATAATGTCCCTATATGGGGTTTCCGAGGAGCAACTGGTAACTGAACCTCCAACCTTGTGGTTCAAACTGACCTTGTTTTCCAGTGCTTATCCTACAGCACCACACCAAGACTCAGGGGTATCCCACAGAAGGGAAGTATTGAACACTCTGAAGACAAGAGTCACTCTGGTAATCAAGGAAATATATGAACTCCTCACTTATTATTTAATTATCCAACATTTTGCATTTATGGCAATAGTAAAAACTTCTACTATCTGGTCATTTTGTGTATTAATGATGTGCACCTGGCAGCAACAAACATTGAGATGCAAGGCAAGACAAACACAGGCTCTGATGATTGAGGTTCACTGTTAACTTGATTAGGTCATGATTTTTAATGGTTAGGCAGGTATGTAATGAATGATGCAACTTGGTAGTTATATAATAATATTATTTGGCAGTATGTAATGATGTGACCACCCTCCATTTTCATCTAACTCTAGTTTTCATATTATGACCTGGTCTTTGGAGCTTAGCCATGTTAATAAGTGAAGAATGGGTATATACGGATTCTATATTTCTTGTGATAGCTGAGAATGATAGACAGGAGGTGGTGGAAGTAGTCCATCCTGTGGCTCTATGAAAGTACAGGCTATGGACACTCTCATTATCGGACATCAAAGGTTATGGGACAAAACTAGTACCTCTCCACCAAAATCTATTTTCTCCTTCTTCCATAGTTATGGAAATGTACCTGGGATCTATAGAGTTTCCAAACCACCCTTGCAGTTAGTGGTACTTTCAGAAGAGCAGGAGTGCTTCCTCTACACCTTCCAGTTTGCTCTTTTATCCCATACAGCTGAATGAAAGTGGCATACTCTAGGGAATGTCAAGTTGAAATTCAAGATGAAAAAGGCTTGCGTCTCTGAATGACCACATGGAAGCTTGTCACCCACTCAATTGAACACTTTGTGAACTGCTACAGAAATAAGAAATCAGTTTTTTATAGTGTTTGAGCGATTGTATTTTGCAATTGATTTCTTACTATACTTTAGTAGGTGCCAACTAATATATACAAATATACTAAATTTAAATTTTTTTATCTTGAATAGATTTCTCGTGGAACTGGGGTGAAGATCATTTACCTCTCAAAGTAGTGTCTTATTTAAATCAACAGTTTTCTGAAATGGTTTTAAGGACTCAGGACTCAGTTTATGCAACTGGAGATAGCTTCTCTTATCTGGAACAAACCACATCTCTAGAGAAATATTTCAGTGTTTTGTAATAACAAATTCACTCGTTTCAAAAATTCTTCACCTCTTCTTTTGCAGAAAAGCATTTAATTATTTTCTGCCTGTAAAACAAGAATATGAGAATCTGTCTTTGTCAGCCTGAACTCAGACTAAGAAGGGATAACCTGTTCATTTTTTAAAAGGAGCTACAGCCATGAGAGGCATTATAAATGTATATATTTATTATTTATTAAATAACTGGGGTTTTTCCTAAGCACGGTACTACAGGCACAATCCCTCTTCACACAACACTTGGACTTGGGCAATGAATTATGGCATGTAAACAGGTAATCATTGCACAGTGTAACAAGGAAACCAAAGGATTGTTGAAAGCACTTAACCAGATCTGGGAATTTCAAAAAGTCTTCTTGGAGGAAGTTTCATATAAACTAAGGTGAGAGATAGAAGTGAGTGACTCAGAGTTTAAGGAGGAATAGCGTGTTCCAAGAAGAAGAAAGCCGTGCCATGACCTGGAGGTATCCAAAACAAGGAATTTCTAGAACCTCAAAGATGAAGGGATGGATGCCCAATACTTATTTTGTCTCAAAATATGTGAAACTATTAATGTTTTAAAAATTGCTTGAAAGTTATTAATTTTCATAATTTGGCTCTTCTTTCCTTAACTACATGCTCTGCATCTTTTTTTAACAAGGCAGAAGTTACCAGTGAAATCCAAACCCTGTGTTAAATGGGCACAAGAAGAGAGAAGTGAGGAACGAGAAGCAATGTTATTTTATTAGTGTTAGAGGAGTAAGAGCTCTGGTAGAATGTGGTTACTAATCGGGCTGTGAACCTTAAGGTCAGCAATTTGAAAATACCAGCTGTTCCACGCGAGAAAGATGAGGCTTTCTGCTCCCATAAAGGTTTACAGCCTCAGAAACCCTGTTCAGGATTGCTATGAGTCGGAACCAATTCCACGGCATATAACCACCACCAGAGGAGGAAACTAGCAGACAGAGCTTTCACTTCTGGTGGGACATTTGCAAGACAGATTTGGGTGAGTCTTTACAATTCTGTTAGAAGGATATTCTTCTATTCTGATGAGGGTAGTGGTAATAGTCTCCAATGGTCCCTCTACTATCTTTGAGATTACTTTAAGCTCTCCTTATATGGATCTTGCAGAAGTCAGTACTTTAGGAAGACAACACAGTGTATCTGGGGACACTGTGACACTGTAGCTCCAGAAGAGTCCATTTTATAAGGTGTGTTAATATTTAGTTTAATTTCTCTGACTATGTGACCCTTTAATACAGCATACCTCACTCTCTGTAGCAGGAGTGACAGATGTAGAAAGTAAATATATAGGGAATACAGCTAAATTTTAATTTCATGTAAACAGTTAATGACTTTCCAGTATAATTATGTCCCAAATAACTGGAAAACCATACAGCAAGAGATGTCCTGGCAAGGAGTTTGGAAGTTTGCCCTAAATTCATGTTTTTCCCACACCTAGCTCTGGTAGCATAGTGGTTATGAATCAGGCTGTGAACCTCAGGGTCAGCAGTTTGAAACTACCAGCTGTTCCACGGGAGACAGATGAGGCGTTCTGCTCCCGTAAAGATTTACAGCCTCGGATACCCTGTGCAGGGTCGCTATGAGTCGGAACCGACTCCATGGCACATAACAACAATTGTGTTGAAATCCTGGTGTGGCACTGTGGGTTTAAGCATCAGACTGCAAAGCCGTTTGAACTGCAAGGTCGGTGGTTCAAGCTCACCAGCTGCTCCTAAAAACTCCTCTACAGGGTCGCTATGGGTCAGAACCGACTCGACAGCACTTTACAACAACAACAACATTGTGTTGTACTTGCACTCACATTTCATGGTTATCCTAAAAATGTATTTTCTTGTGCCCATACTGTACCAGAAAGGCCATGGTAGAAGTGACATTAGGGGAGCTGAGTTTTGTCCCTTCAGAATTCTATCTGCTGATTCATGTCTAATTCTTTGAAAGAAAGGAGATGAATGTTGTTGAGTGCCGTTGAGTCCATTCTGAATCATAGCAACTGACTGTATAGGTTTTCCAAAGAGCGAATGGTGAGCTTGAATCACCAACCTTGCAGTTCAAATGGACCTTGCAGTCCAGTCCAGCACATTAACCCACAGTGCCTCACCAGGACTACTTAAAGAGTGTTTGTCATAAAAACATCCTATACATCTTTAGGACAATACACCTTCATTAGGGATCATTATGCTGAAGGAGTGTGCACAGGAATACATGTGAGTGAGGCAGAAAGAAGGCGTTTTTGCTCCTGATGGGTGGCACCACACCATTGGTGAAAACAATGCAAATATTGTAACAGCAAGTATTGTATTATTTTTACCATGTGTTTGGCACTGTGCTAAGAATGCCACATACATATTAACTTACTGAGTGTTTACAGTCCTCATATATGGAGACAAGGTGAAGAAACTTAGTCTCAGAGGGTAAGAAACTGGCCCAAGTTCACACTTTTTCAGTGGCAGGGCCAGATTTAAGTCTGTAGTTATGAGTCTGCATTCTTAACTACTGCACCATGCTGCCTCTTCTGTAAACAGTTCCTTTTTGAAGTTACTCAGTATGTACAGAAACACTTACAGCCAGAGTGCCAGGATATGTTTCTAATAGAACTGGGACCATACAAGGTATAGTCACACTCTGATTCATTTTTTAACAGGCATGTTGTTGTTGAGGGCTGTCAAGTCAGCTCCAACTCATAGCCACCCTATATAGAGTTTCTGAAGAGCGGCTGGTGGGTTTGAACCACCATGTTTCAATTTAAATCAACCTTTCCATCTAGTGCTTATTCTACAGTGATATGGTCATTGGAGTATTTAGATCATCCCCTAAACTCTACCTGAAATCTAGAAGTACATAGGAATGTTTTAGGGTTAAGAAAGTTCTTGATCTCAGATATGTGTTACAGTCTTGTGATATGGGCATCTTACACACTTTTTTCATTTAATTTTTATGACCTGTGAGAATTTATTATTTAGCATTCTTTTGAACAAAGAAATTAGATATTAGAAAGTTTAAGTGATTTCTTATTATGTAAAAGAGCTAGCATTTGAACTTCTAGATATATGCCCCACTGCTTTTTTGGAATGACTCTAGAAATATAAATTACAATTACATTTACTTGAAGTTTGCTTTTAGAAGGTTTTCATGGTCAGAATGATCTGTGGCATTTTGAGAATTTATATTCAGTGACTGTGATATGTTGTGAATCCATATTCTGGCATTTTCTTTTTTTTAAATTGAGGAGACCTTTCCTTTTCCAATTAAAACAGGTGTGCAATTTCAAATGAGAGTCTTTCCTCTATCTGTCATGCCTTGTTTTAGTCATGTCTGACATTTTATTGGCATTGCATAAAGCAATATAATTTAATGAGATGAGTACAATTTAAAGATAATATAAATGGGTTACCCTTATTTATCTAAACAGCAGGTGTATTCTCTAAGGTTGTTGTATCTTCACAGACAGATTTCACTAAATTTCGTTTAATAAAGGTAATCATTATGAATTGAATTATGTTCCCCAACAATGATGTGTTGAAACCCTAACCTGGGTACCTGTGAATATTCCTTTATTTTGAATGTGGCTTTCTTTGAAGATATTATCAGTTAACATGAGATCATGCAAAAGAAAGATGTGTTTCATCATAAGAAATAAAGGAACCTAAGACCATCAAGGGAGAAGAGCACAAGTCAAATGTGAGACTTTATCCAGAGAAGCAGAGACACCAGAGATGGAAGCAGAGATGGGGACACAGAGAGAGGGAGTAGCTGAAGACTCTAGATTCATGGGAAGAGAGGGACTAAGACCTGGCAGCCAGGAGGCAGGCTTGCAGAATGTACCTGTACCCTTCGGTGGTGTAAATTATTATATATGCCTGATTGTTTATATATGCCTGAATGTTATTTTAAAAAGAGATAAAGTTAATAGAGAGAAATATTGTTAACTGGTGGAGGGGATTATAATCATTGTAATGAAACAAGGTGTGTGATTTGTTGAATGTAAAACTGTTGATCTGCCTTGTAAACTTTCACTCAATCCACAATAAAAACCTTTGAGAAAAAAAAAAGGAACAAGGCATTGGGAATTGGAGGCACTCACTCATCTATGCCAAGAAATTTGGAAGACAACTGCCTGGCCAACTGGCTGGAAGAGATCCATATTTGTGCACATTCCAAAGAGAGGTGACACAACAAATGCAAAAACCATCAGACAATATCATTATAATTTCATGCAAGTTAAATCTTCCTTAAAGATAATACACATCTTCCTTAAAGATAATAAACTTCCAGAGGTTCAAGCCAGATTCAGAAGAGGACGTGGAATGTGGGATAGCACTGCTGATGTCAAATGGGTCTTGGCTTAAGCAAAGAATACCAAAAACATGTTTACCTGTACTTTATTGACTATAAAAAGGTTTTTGATTGTGTGGATCATGACAAGTTAAGGACATTACTGAGAATGAGTATTCCAAAACAGTTGTACTCATGAGGAACCTGTACATAGACCAAAGGCAGTTGTTTGAACAACTGTGTACATAGAACAAGGGAACACTGATGGTATAAAATTAGGAAAGGTGTGCACCATGTTTGCATTCTTTCACACCATACTTATTTAATCTGTATTTGTGCAAATAATCTGAGAACTGGATTATATGAAAAAAAAAAAAATGTGGCATCAGGTTTGGAGGAAGACTTATTAACAACCTGCGATATGCAGATGATATAATCTTGCTTGCTGAAAGCAAAGGGTACTTAAAATGATGAGGATCAAAGACCACAGCCTTAGGCATGGTTTGCACTTCACTGTAAAGAAAACAAAATCTTCACCACTGGACCAATAAACGACATCCATATAAATGGAGAAACGATTGAAGTTGTCAAAGACTTCATTTTGCTCAGATCAACCATCAACACTAATGGAAGTAGATGTCAAGGAATCAAACAACATATTGCATTAGGCAAATCTGCTATACAAGACCTCTTTAAAGTGCTCAAGAGCAAAGATGTCAGTTTGAGGACTAATGTGTGCCTAATCCAAGCCATGATATTTTCAATAGTTGGACAGTAAATAAGATTGACCATAAGATTGAGTTATAGTGTTGGAGAGGAATATTAAAAGTACCATGCACTACCAAAAGAATAAAACTTTTGTGTTGAAAGAAGTTCAGCCAGAATGCTCCTTTGAAGCCAGGAGGCCAGACTTCATCTCTCATACTTCAGACATAATATCAGGAGTGACTAGTACCTAGAGAAGGATATCATGTTTATTAAAATGGAGGGTCAGAGAAAAAGAGGAAGATCCCCAATGAGATTGATTAGCACAGTGGCAGCAGCAATGGGCTCAGATTTAGCAGTTATTGTGAGGTTGGCACAGGACCGGGCAGTTTTTTGTTCTGTTGTGAACACTATGTGTTGGTGTCAACTCTATGATACCTAATAACAACAATGGGCAAAATATTAAATGATGCAGAAACAACAAAATAAGATGGAAGGAATACAGAGTTACTGCATACCCAACAGCAATGGATAATGTTCATCCATTTAGAGAGTTAGCCCATGATCAAGAGCCAATGTACTGAAAGAAAAAGTCCAAGCTACACTGAAGGTACTGGCAAAGAACAAGACTCTATCATCTCTCATACTTCAGACATATTATCAGGAGGGATGCGTCACTGGAAATGGATATCATGCTTCATAAAGTAGAGAGGCAGCGAAAAAGGGTAATATCTAATGAGATTCACCGTCACCGTGGCAGAAGCAATGTGCTCAAGCCTAACAATGATTGTGAGGTTGGTGCAGAACCCGGCAGGGTTTCATTGTTATGCATAAGGTCGCTATGAGTCAGATCTGAATCGACAGCACCTAACAATAGAGTTCCAAATTTATGCAATCATAATCAACTGGTAAGCATTCACAACTGAATCATATAATCCTATCAGCATCTTCTCCCCCCTTCTCTTACTCAGACCCAAGCAATGAAAACATTGTTTGATGCAAGTTCAAAATGCTGTGGATAGAAGAGCCATATGAAGTAATTCGCTACACTGCAGTTACCAAATTGATCCAGAATCCTAACAGCTTGATTTAATTTTGTTTATATTGCTTCACACACTGCCTCATTCCAAATTTCACTGATTCATATGCAGAATTCAGTATATTTCTGAATTTCAGGGATGGATAAAGTTTCATATAAGGTAATGTAGATGTAATAGATTCAAGCCAACATAGTAAGATCTATGTTACAAGCACATGAAGTAACGTTAATAAATTGATGATGGTGTGCTGTGGAGTCGGTTCTGACTCATATCGATTCTGCATAGGGTTTCCAAGGCTGTAAATATTTATGGGAGCAGAAAACTTCATCTTTCTCCCTTGGAACAGCTGGTAGTTTCAAACTACAGACCTTAAGGTTAGCAGCACAACTCATAACCACTACGCTACTGTTAAAATCAAGTGCTATCAAGTTAGCTTCCACTCACAGTGACCTGGTACAGGGTTTCTGAGGAGCGCCTGGTGAGATTGAACTGCTGACCTTGCAGTTCAAACCGTTCTCACAGACCAGTGCATTAACCTACAGTACCACACCAGGACTCTACTTACACTCCTTAAAAATTTAAACGGGAGATTTCATCTTCAAAATATCCTTAATTTTGTCTTGCCTGTCTCCCCAGTTTCATTCCTGTTTGTTCCTCATTCCCTATTTTCTCCTTCACTCCTTCTCTAAAATCTTTTCTTAACTGCAGTTATCAAGTCAATTCCAACTCTTAGAGCTTCTATCTGTTAGAGAGTTGAACTCTTCCATAGGACTTTCTTGACTGTAATATTTATGTAAGGAGCTCTGTTGGTGTCATGGGATAAGCATTAAGAGTCTAACCATAAGGTTAGCAGTTCAAACCAACCAGTTGCTCTATGGAAGAAAGATGAGGCTGTCTGCTCTCATAAAGATTTGGAGTCTGGGAAATTCTATGAAGCAGTTCTACTGTTCTATAGGGTCACTATGAGCTGGTCAACATCAACTTTATAACATAGGTAGTATTTCTGAAAGTAGATTCCAAGCTTCTTCCCACAGTGCTACTGTGTGGGTTCTAACTGCTTAACTTTACATTAGTTGTTGTTGTTAAGTGCTATCAAATCAGTTCTGACTCATAGCAACCCTGTATAGCACAATGACTGCTATAACCCTGTGTAAGTAATATATTTGAGTTGTAGTGTTGGAGAAGAATATTAAAATACCAAAAGAGGAGTGGCTAGTGAGCTTGAACCACTATCCTTGTGGTTCAAACCTACCTTGCAGTCCAGTGCTTCTTCTAGAGTGCCACCTCATGACTCCTCTTGGTTAGTAGTCAAGTGCAAACTGTCTGTGCAGCATCCTCTATTTTTTTCTACTTCTTCTAAATCCCACTATGTTTTACATTCAGAATGCTTTAACAATTTATTTGTATTAGAAAATTTTACCCTCAAAAATCTTATCTTTTACACCCAACATGTGTCAAGATATATATATTTCTAAAACAAATACTAGTTTCTTCCTAAGAATACTGGTGTTATTTATTAGAATACTACTTCACAAAGCATGCTATTGAAATATTAGAGCTTGTCTAACAAACGAGGCTATATATCCTCGAGGGCAGGAATCATATCCTTCAGATTGTCTAGCAGAATTACCCACACATAGCAAATGTGTAGGCATTGTTTATTAATTGCTTCATCGAGTTATAATTTTACATAAGGCCATTCTCATTTACAACCGTTTAAATCTGAAGAAAGGGTGAGGAACGTGAACACTTGTGTTCTTCGTGCTCATGGACTAGAGAAGTTTCTGATTGACATTGCAAGAAGCTATGTTAACTGTTTTGAACTTTGAATTCCAACTTAAATAATGGCTTGTTATAAAACATGATTTTTAATCTGCCTTAAATTATTCATAGATTAAAGCAACTTAAAAGTTAGTTGCTTTCTCAACTGAGGCTTAATATTGTAGGTGGCATTTCAGAAATGGAGGACTGTGGCATTTAATGCTCAATTGTAATCAATGTATAATTAACCAATTAACTGTTACACAATCTTTAATTGGAGTTTGCATTTTTATTCTACGCTCTATGGATACTTTTATTGCTGCTGCAGACAATATTATCTGTTTACAATTATTTGCTCTTTTACCCATCTAGTCACAAAGAATTTACTTTGCTATCCCACAGTTTATGGAAAAACAGAATTAAACAGTAATGGGATTTTCCCATAAACTTTTTGAAACTTTCCTATATAACTGCTGGTTTTGTTTTGTCATTTTAGCTCCTGATCCCTTTGCCATGAAAAAGATCTAAGCTAGGTAGAAATTACTTCTTTTGAGTACCTTACCCTCAGTCTAAAACCTACTTTAGCTCAGTACAACTACCAACAACTCGAATCTTGATAAAACGTGAAAAACACATAAAAAATTCTTGTAACCATTGAAGTATTGGAATAATTTGTTACTAAAGTTGATATTGACAATGAGAATTACATTTTTGTATTACTCTTCACATTTAAAAAAATTAAGAATAATCAAATGTTTCTAAACATAATAGCAAAATAGGCATATCCTCACCCTCTTTTTTTTAACTTGACATTAGTTCAGAAAATCTTTATATATTCTATTTGGTTATGGGGAAAGAGAGATTGTTGTTGTTAGGTGCCATTGAGTCACTACAGACCCATAGTGACCTTATGCACAGCAGAACAAAATGCTGCCTGATCCTGGGCCAACCTCACTATTGTCGCCACATTTGATGCCATCAATGCTGCCACTTGGCCAATCCATCTCATTGGGGGTCTTCCTCTTTTTCTCTGACTCTCCACCTTACCAAACATGATATCCTTCTCCAGCGACTGTTCCCTCTTGACAATATGTCCAAAGTATGAGAGATGAAGTTTGGCCATCTTGGCCTCCAAGGAGCATTTTGGCTACACTTCTTCCAAAATGCATCTATTGGTTCTTTTAACAGCCCATGGCACTTTCAATATTCTCCTCCAACACCATAACTCAAAGGCATCAATTCTTCTACGGTCTTCCTTATTCACTGTCCAGACTTTGCATACATATGAGGTTATTGAAAACACCATGGCTTGAATCAGGCACACCTTAATCCTCAAGCTGACATCTTTGCTCTTCAACACTTAAAAAGGTCTTGTGCAGCAGATTTGCTTAATGCAATACAGATTAGCAGCAGTGTAATTATACTTTATTTTTTTAAAAGCTTTTATTGTGAGTTAAGTGATAGTTTACATGACAGAACACCAGTTTTGCATTCAACAAATCATATTTTGTTTCATTGCAATGATTACACTCCCCTCCATGCACCATAGGTTAACAGTATTTGCCTTTATCCCTTCTTTTTTGTTTTTGTTTTGTTTTGACGTACAGAAAACAAAAGAAATATATTAGTTTAAACAACCAAAATGCACATTTTCTAAGCCCGCTGGCACACAGCCTTTCATTTTCCATGGGTCTAGAGTCCTCACCTGATCTATCTATCCATGCCATCACCTCTGCTTCCTTCTCTGGTGTTGCTGTTTCTCTGGTTAGGATTATATGCTCTGCTCTTGCTCATCCCTCTTGATGGTTCTAGGGTCCTTTCTTCCTATAATGAAAGGTTAACTACTCCCCATTTTTGTTACACATTTTCTACCTTTACATTGTGACAATAGCAATTAGTCATGATAACAATTACACACTACTGAATCAAAAGAATCCTATCCCCATCCTTCCTCATCTCTCTCCACCAGACCCATCTAGACAAGATGAAAACAAATCAGTGGGTGTTCTACCCTTCAACCCTCACTCTAAAATTAAGCACACTCTTGAAAACTAAGCAGACTTTTGAAAACTTTGTGCCTTTATAGCTCCCCTCCCCCACATTTTACATAGCCAATGTCTAAATTGCCCATCCCTATCAACCCTGTACTGAGGGAATAGGTTTGATGCCTGATGTAAAAACTCCTTCCCTCTCAGTTGGTATTTTGAACAGCTACATACATAAGCAAAGATCAAGTTCATCAAACTATAGCAATCTGTACTTTCTTCCTGTATCAAACATCTTTATCTTCCTCTAGTAGAGTTCTGAGCAGCAAGTCATCCAATCTAGGTCAAATGGATATGCAAGTTTGGGCATTCTTGTGCATCTCCTGCACTTCAGAGCAGCTGGCAGATTCACTCTCAGCTCTATCCCCCTGTGGCTAGGCCAATATCCATGGGCTTAGGAGTTCCCAAGACTCCCCAAACTTCAGATCACTCAACTCTTCCTCTTCTCTCTCTCATCTCAAGGTTGACAGGAGTCCATGGAACATGGTAAGATTCAGCCCATGTCTTCATTACTGCCTCTTCCCACTTGCACTCACAAGTAGACCAATGTAGTCACCAGAGAACTTTCAAGCTTGCTCGTGTAATCCCTTTGATTTTCAGTCTTTGAAGGGGGGTTGTCCTGAAGAGCTAACTTTTCTTGCCTTTATGGATCCCAGGCAGAACAACTTGCTTGTTCTTGTAACAGCCAAACAGTCTGGGTTTTTTTTTCCCCCCCCTGCTGGTCTTTCTTTCAAGAAGTATCTTCTGTTCCTTTAACTGCTCCAGGTTGGTCTGCATGTCCTTTCAAGTGGGAATGCCCAACATCAGAAGGTTCTGGGTGGGGCTCAGGATTCCACCTAACACCCCATACTCGACAAAGACTTAACAAGAAAACTATTTCACCAGGCAAATTCTAGAACCCCTTTTACCTAAAATTACCTATAGTGGATTTTTCCAATCCACTATAGGCTGAAGACGGGCTTCACGCTTTCTGTAATCATATTTCCTGATATTTTTTTCTATCCCACTTAAATGTCTACAGTAGGCAAGAGAAACCAATATTCATAAGACAGTCAAGCCCCTCTTTTACCCATGCAGACTATATCTTGATCCCTGTATCACAGAGCCCTGTTGTTCCAAGGTTAAGTATATATCACTATTTACCTCTGTCCTATTTAGCCCATACAAACTTACCTAAATGTTCCCCTATCTTCCTTGTTCTTCCACTCACTCACTTTTCTTGTATATTGCTCTCCCCACCACCCAAGCTATGATGTGTCTATTCCCTAACCTGCGCTTTACTGTCCCCTTCCTCCCAACCCTGGTAACCATCAAAGATTTATTTATTTTTTTCTTTTAGTATGGAAATCTTTTCTTAAGCTTTTGCAATAATGGTCTTATACAATATTTGTCCATTTGTGACTAACTAATTTCACTCAGCATAATGTCCTTAAGGTTCGTCCATGTTATGAGGTGTTTTGCAACTTCATCATTATTCTTCAAGGTAGCAAATACATCTGTGTGTGTATCAAAGTTTATTTATCCATTCTTCCATCGATGGGCACTTAGTCTGTCTCCATCTTTTTGTTATTGTGAATAGTGCTGCAATAAACATGGATGTGCATTGTGCATATATCTGCTCATGTTCTGACTCATATTTCTTGTGGATATATATCAAGTAGAGGAATTGCTGGATCGTAAGGTATTTCTATTTCCAACTTTTTGAGGAAGCACAGTACCATTTTCCAGAGTGGTTGAACCATTATACAGTCCCACCAGCAATGTAGGAGGGTCCCAGTCTCTCAACATCCTTGTCAGCATTTATTGATCTCTGCTTTTTTGAACTTTGCTGTTATTGCTGTTGTGAGATGCTATCTCATTGTTATTTTGATTTACATCTCTCTATTGGCTAATGATCATGAACATTTCTTCATATTTGTTGGCCGCCTGAATGTCTCCCTTGGTGAAGTGTCTGTTCATGTCCTGTGTCCATTTTTTAATTGGCTTGTTTGTTTGTTTTTTCTTGTAGAGGTGTTGTAATTTCTTATAGATTTTAGAGATTAGCTCCTAGTCTGATAAAATTTCTCATTCTTTGGGCTCCCTTTTTACTCTTTTGGTAAATCTTTTGATGCACATAAATTTCTAATTTTTAGTATGTCCTGGTCATCTATATTGTCTTCTTTTGTTTTTGTGATTTTTGCGATGTGTACCCTGTATTAAAGAACTTTAAATTTGTCCCTATTTTTTCATTGTTGACCTTTAAAATTCTGAGATTTACATTTAGGTCTTTAATCTATATTGAGTTAGTTTTTGTATATGTTGTAAGATAAATAAAGATCTTGCCTCATTCTTTTGCATACCAATTTTTAGTTTTCCAGAAATTTGTTGAAGAGACTAGCTCCTCCCCATTCAATGTACTTTTGCTCATTTTCAAAGATTAGTTGGCTGTATGTGGATGGGTTAACTTCTGGTTCTTAATTCTGTTCCATTGAGCTCTATATCTTTCATTGTACCAGTACCTGGCTGTTTTGACCACTAGTAAATTTTAATCACTAGTAAACATGTAGTAAAATTTAAAATTTGGGAGTAAGAAGTTCCCCTTTCTTTTAATATAGACAATATCTCTGTGGTATTCATTTGTGCTAAACATTAAGTGCTTAAAGTTATCCATTTCTTTCCATTGGTTTTATATCTTAACATCCTAATTTCTGTCAGTCATTTTATTTTGATGCTGGTTGTATGTGTACTAGTTTGGAAAACTCTGGTGTGTTATATTAATTTGTGGGCCTATAAATGCTTAGCAATTTCCTCTTCATCTACAGATATCTAGGCCATATTCTCCTAAATAAATTTTTCATGCTTTTGGTTCATTATCCAAAATATGTTAGTTTAACTACCCTGATTAAATTTGATCTATTGCTTAGTTGAGCAATTTTCAGTGAGAATAAGTTTCAAAACTGTGGAACACTGATTTTTTATTAATAAATTATAAATGCAATTAAATGGATCTCAAGCTCATTTTTAAGATCTAACTATTGAAGAATAGTCACTAAAATATTAAAACTCTCATAGGCTTAAAGATACAGACCATGATTTGGATATTTTAAAGTATATGTAAAAAATATAAAGAAATTTATCGATCCACTTAATAAGTGAATATTTTGTCAGCAATTATTTAAAATTATATATCAAGAGCAGGATAGTACCTCAGGTTATTTCCTATTTGTATCCCACAAATTAGCTTACAACTAGTTCATGGATGCTGGTCAAAGCTAAAGGATATTATTACTCATAAACCAACAATTGACTGAGCCTTAGCTTACTTGCATTGGCTTCCCTTGACCCTAAGTCCCACAGGATCAATAAGAATGTAGCCATATAGTTGCTTGCTCATTTAGTGGGTTGGAATACAGGAGAGTACAACTATATGTCAGCTTGTCATATTGTGGTTTTTATGTTACTCTTATGCTGGGAGCCATGTTGCTGGTATATTGAGTACCAAGAGGCTAACTGATGGTGCCACCACTCGTCACCAGGAGACTTGTTGTACTATGATGGCTTGTATGTTGCTGTGATGCTGTAAGTTATGCCATTGATACTTTAAATACCAGCAGGGCAGGGTCATCATGGTGGACAGGATTCATTGGAACTTCCAGACTAAGACAGACTAGGAAGAAGACGATATGGATTACTTCTGAATGTTTAACCAAAGAACGCCTTATAAATAACAGTGGAACATTGTCAGATATAGTGCTGGGAAATGAAAACATTGTGAATAGCAGCAGAGCATTTCCATATATAGTGCCAAAAGATGAGCCCTTCAGATTGCAAGGCACTCAGATTATGACTTGGAAAGAGCTGCCTTCTCAAAGTAGAGTTGACCACACTGACGTAAATGAAGCAAAGTTTTCAGGACCTTCATTTGCTGATGGGACACAACTCAAATTGAGGAGAAACAAATATAAGTATCCATTCATAATCAGAGCATGGAATATAGGAAGTATGAATCTAGAAAAATTTGAAGCTGTCAAAAATTAAATAGAACATCTAAAGATTGATATCATAGTCATTGCTATGGTTGCTAAGTGCATTGAGCTGTTTTCGACTCATAGCAACCCT
>NW_006408537.1:13006922-13008636 GCF_000296735.1 Chrysochloris asiatica
AAAAAAAAAATCTTCACAACTGGACCAAAAAATAACATCATAACATTATGATAAATGGAGACTAGACTGAAGTTGTCAAAGGTTTCATTTCATCAATCACTAAATGAGGACATAATTTTTTGGTAAAGTGAGTACAGGCTGTAATGATGGACTAGAACACACCAGTGATTTTTAGGGTGGCATGGGGCCAGGCAACATTTCATACTCTTGCACATAAATCCATCTTGAGTCTGAATTAATTTATTTATCTACCTATTTACTGCAGAAGAATCCTAGGTTTATGAAAACTTGATTTTTTATAATATACAGTAAATGTGCCTGGTCTTTGCTATGTTGGAAAATACTATATCTATTTCACAGAATAACCTTGAAATGTGAAACAAAGGACAGTTAATATATTTCTCTTGCATAACGTACCCATGGAGAACTGTCTCCCAACATACACCAAAACAAATGATTGATAAAAAAAATATTATTTAAAAAACAAATATGGTGGAGTACTGCTGGTGTCATTGGTAAGTGCCATCAAGTTCCGACTCACAGAGACCATTTTGGCTGGTGGGTTTGAACCACCAACTTTGTGGCTGGCAATTCAGTGCTTATCCTATAGTGCCACAGGATCATACAGGGGCAAAATTGTTAAACTTCTTAGATGTTACCAAACACCTTGAAAGAATAAATTTACGGGCCTGGAGGCTAAGGACCATAGTCTCATGGGACACAATGGTCAATTGGCATAACAGTCTACAAAGACAATGTTTGACATTCTACATTGGTGAGCTATGACAGAAATCTTAAAAGCTTATGAGTGGTCATTTAAGGTGTAACTCTTGGTCTCTCCATGTGTGAAACAAAGAAAGTAATGAAAATTGAAGATGTTTGGAATCAGTCATTCCAATGGTCTAGTGGAACACATAAACATCATTCTCCACAACTCTGAGACCAGAAGAACTAGATAGTTCCTGGCTACCTACCACTATCAACTGCTCTGAAAGGGATAACCTTAAAGGTACCAGATAGAGTGGGATAAAATGTGGAACAAAACTAAAAATTATTTTAAAAGACTGTACTTACTGTTCAGAAAGGGACTGGAGGAATCTGAGACTATGGTCAGGTCATTGGCCACTTTTCAGGTCTGGAACAAAACTCACTTTTGTGGCCCAATTTTCAACCAAGTAGTAGAACAGGGAGGACAACAAAACTAGTAAGGTATGCTCACCATAGAATAGTAAACTACTCAAGTCAAATATTCAAGTTCAAAAGGGCAACATTTACCGAAACACAAAATTCAAAAGGTTAGGAAGGAGGCAGGAATGGAAATAAGAACTACAGGGAGGAAATGGGATAACTGTTGTTGGCAAATATACTTTGTTTCATTTCAGAGATTGGTGATGACAATCACTGAAATGAAATAAACTATATAATTTATTGAATGTAAAACTGAAGTTCTTCTCTCAGCTCACAATAAAAATTTTCAAAAAATTAATATAAAATAAAGCTACAAAACCAATAATTTCAAATTCAAACTTTCAAACTATAAGAAAATATAGATTAATATTTGCTTAACATTGTAAAAGAAGAACTTTCTAAAATTAAAAATGTTTTAATTCCAATAGAGAAAATGGATATATTCTTTAATATTGGTTAGTTTAATCATAACTAGGTAAATGTGATCAGGTTAATAATTAATATCACATGCAAAACCTTAAGAATA
>NW_006408537.1:13021996-13027472 GCF_000296735.1 Chrysochloris asiatica
TGTTTAAATGTGTATTTATTTTAATTATTTGAGTGGGCTTCATAAAGTTTGTGGAAAACTGGAATGAAAAGATAATAGATTAATTTCACAAACTTTTTGAAACCCCCTTATATGAGTATGTGTACATTAGTTTGCTATTACTGCTATAGCAAATTACTGTAAATCTGGGGACTGAAACAACAGAGATTTCTTGTTTAGTAATTCTGGATCTCAGAAGTCCAAAGTCAGTCTGATGGCTTAAGTCAAGGCATTGACTGGGTTGGTTCCTTCTGGGGTCTCTAGGGGTAAAGCCAGTCCTTGCCTCTTCAGCTTCTAGTGGATGCAGGCATTACTTGGTTTGTAGTCAGATCATTCCAACCTCTTCTATCACATTGCCTTCTCTAACTTTTAATGTCTTGTCCCCTTCTTCTAAGGATCCTTGTGTTTATACTGGGCCCAAAATCCAGAATAATTTCTCTTAAGATCCTTAATTTAATCACATCTGCAAAGTTCCTTTGTAACTTATTCACAGGTTGCACAGATTAGAGTATCTTTGGAGGAAGGCATTATTCTGCATTTTTTAGTGGTGTGTTAGTTATCTAATGCTTCTATACCAGAAACATCATGTTAGTTATCTAATGCTTCTATACCAGAAACATCCATAAGTGGATGCCTTTAAAAGCATCATGTTAGTTATCTAATGCTTCTATACCAGAAACATCCATAAGTGGATGCCTTTAAAAGCCATAAAGCTACTGCCTCAAAGTTTGCTGTTGTTAAGTGTCCTCAAATCGATTACGACCCATAGAAGCCCTATATAGGGTCTCCGTGGAGCAGCTGGTGAGCTTGAACTGCTGACCTTGCAGTTCAAACAGCTTTGCATTCTGGAGTATTAACCCATAGCCCCACAGCAGCACTCCAGTTTAGGAGGCTAGAAATGCAAATTCAGAGTGCTGGCTGCTGGTCAAAGCCTTTCTCTTTGCTGGCTCTGGGTAAAGGTCCTTGTCTCCATTCAGCATCTGTAGGTCCAGGGTTCCTCAGAGAGCTCCATACATCTTGGCATCATTCTTTCTCTGGATCCAGAAGCCTCACAGTTCAGGGACCCCAGGCTCAAAGAATGTACTCCACTCCTTGCTCTTCTATCTTGTTCAAGTCTCTCTCCTTTTAACTCTTGTAAAATAAAAGATGTTGCATGTCACACCCTTGCAAATCATCCATAAATCAGATCAGAGTGGTAGTGGAATTAAGGGTGGTATCCTTGAAGTGTGGCACTGTAGGATGAGCACTGTACTGCTAACTGCAAGGTCAGCAGTTGAAACCCACCAATCACTCCTCAGAAACCCTATACAGGGTCACTGTGAGTCCGAAATGACTCAAGAGCATTTAACAGCAACATCCCACTCTTAATTCTCTTATTAGTTTTTTGCATCAAATCACATCATGGGGGATAGCTACTCAACTGCCAAACCACTGAGATGCCTGCTCTAGTCAAGTTGACACAAAATCTTAACTATTACAGGAGGACATTATTCTGCATACCACAGAGTAATGTTAGTATTACCAAATAACTTAGTAATATTGTATTTCTTAGAAACTAATTATAGTAATGACATAAACAACATAATGAATATATTGAAACTAAGCAAAATTTAGTTCTTTTCATAAAGCAAATACATCAGTAGTATTTTAAATGGCATAAAATAGTTTCATTGAGTATTATCATTTGATGGATCCAAGATGAGTCAGTAAATTACATAAAGTTTAAAGTTAAAGTATTCAAACCTTTCTATTATGAGCATTTGCAAAATTTATAAAGGACGTTTTTTTTCTTTTGAATTTTTATAGACAATTTGAAGACTAAATGTCTGTGAATGTCAGTAATTTATTCAACAAAGAATGCCATTTAATTAAATTGTAACTAGTATAGTTGCTGCGACTGTACCCTTAGGAACCTTTGAAAATGAGATGAGAATGATTCAAATTGTTTCTTCTGATTAGAAGTAAAGGAGTTGCTGGGAGAGAGTTGTGGCAAGTTAGAAGACATATAAGTGCCTTGTGAATGCTGCAATACTGACTCTGATTTGTTTTCTTTCTGAGAGTGCCAAGTAGTATATGTAATAGAGAAGCTAAGATCAGTGTTTAAAACTAAAGGTTAAAAGTGGTGCGATTAAACATCAAAAAGTCCAATAATCAGAGTAGAATCAGCTCAGAGACAAAATAGTGAAAGTCTGTCTCGTCATTTTTACAAGAATTGTTGTTGTTAGGTGCCATCAAGTTGGTACCAACCCATAGCAACCTTATGCACAGTAGAACGAAACACTGCCCAATCCTGGGCCAACCTCATTACTGTTTCCACGCTTGAGTCCATTGATGCTGCCACTTGGCCAGTCCATCTCAGTGGGGGTCTTTCTCTTTTTCTCTGACCCTCTACCTTACTAAACATGATATCCTTCTCCAGGGACTGGTCCCTCCTGACAATATGTCCAAAGTATGAGAGACGAAGTTTGGCCATCTTGGCCTCCAAGGAGCACTCTGGCTACACTTCTTCCAAAACAGATCTATTGGTTCTTTTGGCAGCCCATGGCATTTTCAATATTCTCCTCCAACACCATAACTCAAAGGCATCAATTTTTCTACAGTCTTCCTTATTCACTGTCCAGCTTTCATATGCATATGGGATTATTGAAAACACCATGGCTTGGGTCAGGTGCACTTTAGTCTTCAAGCTGATATCTTTGCTCTTCAACACTTTAAAAAGGGCTTGTGAAGCAGATTTGCCTAATGCAATACATCATTTGATTTTTTGACTGCTGCTTCCATGAGTGTTGATAGTTGATCCAAGAAGAATGAAGTCCTTGACAACTTCAATCTTTTCTCCATTGATAAGAATGTTGTTTATTGGTCCAGTGGTGAAGATTTTTGTTTTCTTTACATTGAGATGTAATCCATACCGAAGGCTGTGCACTTTAATCTTCATCAGTAAATGTTCCAAGTCCTCTTCACTTTCAGCAAGCAAGGTTGCATCATCTGCATATCTCAGGTTGTTAATGAGTCTTCCTCCAATCCTGATGTCACGTTTTTCTTCATAGAACCCAGCTTCAAGGATTATTTGCTCAGCATACAGGTTGAATAAATATGGTGAAAGAATACAAACTTGTCACACACCTGTCTTAATTTTAGAACATTCAGTATCCCTATGTTCTGTTTGAACAACTGCCTCTTGGTCCAGGTACAGATTCCTCATGAGCACAATTAAGTGTTCCAGAATACTCATACGTCACAATGTTGTCCATAGCTTGTCATTATCCACACAATTGAAAGCTTTTGTGTAGTCAGTAAAGCACAGGTAAACATCTTTCTGATATTTTCTGCTTTCAGCCAAGATCCATCGGACATCAGCAATGATATCCCTCGTTCCACGGCCTCTTCTGAATCCAGCTTGAACCCCTGGAAGTTCTCTGTCAATGTGTGATTGTAGCCATTTCTGTATTACCTTTAGCAAAACTTTACTCGCATGGGATATCAAAGAGATTGTTCAATGATTTCTGCATACAGTTGGGTCACCTCTCTTTGGAATGGGCACAAATATGGATCTCTTCCAATCAGTCAGCCAGATAGTTGTCTTCCAAATTTCTTGGCAGAGATGAGTGAATGCCTTCTGTGCCGCCTCACTTTCTTGAAATATTTCAATTCTTATTCCATCAATTCCTGGTACCTTATTCTTTGCCAATTCCTTCAATGCACCTTGGACTTCCTCCCTCAGTATCATTGGCTCTTGATCATATGCTACCTCTTGAAATGGTTGAACATTAACCATTTCCTTTTGGTACAGTGATTCTGTGTATTTTACAAGAATGGATCCTAAAAATTCCTTTCATAAAAAATTTTAATTTTAAGAAACAAAAACAGTTTTTATTTTTCCCAGAATTTCTCATACATTTCCAATGTACTTCAGAGAAGCTAAGAAATTTTATACTACTTTGATATAAACCCTACTTATTTATTATTCATATAATTCAAAGTATTTGGAAAATAAATCTCCAAATATTTTATTAGTAATATTCAGCCACTATTGTTAAGTGCTAGAAAGTTGTCACTCACTGTTGTTGTTACATGCTGTCGAGTTGGTGCTGACTCATAATGAACCTGTTTAAGATGTCTAGGAATGGCTGATCTGCTGACTTTGCAGTTAGCAGTCCAATGCTGATCTTACAGTGCCACACTAGACTGACCTACATTCCCTTGACTATATTGGGTTGAATCAAATCTACCAGCACTCCATGGAAAAAAGATGAGGTTCTCTGCTCCCGTAAAGATTTACAGCCTAGGAAACCTTATACAGGGTTGCCTGAGTTATAACCAATTCCATGACACATAACCACCACCACCACCACCATATTGTTTTGGAGTCCTGGTATAGCATTGTAACATAAGCAATGGACTGCTAAGTGCAAGGTCAGCCTTCTTGGAAAACCTATATAGTGTCTCTATAAATTGGAACTGACTCCACAGAAATTAACAATATTGGTTTACTTCCTTGGTCATTTCACCATGTTGTGGCTGCAAACAAACTTTTTTCTGATTAAAGAAAATTATAAATACTCAAAAACATGAATTTCAGTTCATAAATATTAATTTGTATGTTGCCAGATATTACAAGGCTGTTCACTCTTGTCAACTCACTAAACATGTGAATGAATCCATATTAGATTTGAGAATATGGTTACTCCTGTGACTCTGGCTTAAGATGTCATATTAATTAGTTACAAGACCCTGATTGAATTTGTGAGGTTGAGCTTGTGTGGGTTTGTGTGAAATGTGCAAGCTAGACCAAGGGTTTGAAGAAAAAAAAAGTGTTTCTAATTTAGACTGTGTTTTAAGAGAATTAAAGAAATTTCCAGGTTGGAGAAGAAAGAACATCATAACTGGCTATTGAATAATAGAATATTTATACAGATAGAAATGTAGATAAATGGCAGTTCAGATGAAAGAAATGCCAACAGCAAAAGCTGGTACAATGGTAAGAAAATATCAAATGAATATAGGAACTGTGAATACTTTAGGTAAAATAAGGGCTTTGTGAAGGGGAAGGAATAAGTATTGTTCTGTAGGCTACAATAGCCACAAATGTTTTGACATTGTTATTCTTCAGGGGAGTAACAATATCACATCTATACTTTTAAAAGATATCATGTGTAAGAAGGACTAGTATCCATGTTATTAATAGAAAAATAAATGAATAGTGAGAAAATGTCTATTTTGTGACTAAACATCTCCATACCAACACATAAAATTCAAACATCTCCATATCATTTCAACACATGTTATTGTTGTTAAGTGTCAGAGAGTCGATTCTGACCCATAGTGACCCTGTATATGGTTTCCAAGATGAGTTTGAACTGCTGACCTTGAAGTTCAAACTGATCTTTCAGTCCAGTGAATTATCCTGTAGCACCACATCAGCATCAATTACTGATATGCAAATTCAAACTGAAAT
>NW_006408537.1:13029597-13030905 GCF_000296735.1 Chrysochloris asiatica
ACAACAACAACAACATCAGCACTCCTTATTTTAATATATAAAACTTGTTTAAAACACACACATACACTTACTTTGGCAGTCAAGAACTAAAACAGGAAATATAGGACAAGACTTAGGTATCATCTACTACCTAATAGGATAAGCACTGGACTATTGACTGCAAGATAGGTGGTTTGAAGTCACCAGCAGTTCTTTGGAAATCCTATACAGGATAACTATGAGTTGGAACCTATTCACTTAACAACAACGTCAAGAATGACCAGGAGCTGTATGCAACCCTGGGAGACCTCAATTCATGTGCTATTCATTATTCTGCCTTATAAATTCTCTGGAGAACCCATCCATTAAGAAGGCTTGAATGCCTTCTGTCTGGAAGAATCTGTCTTGAGAATTATCAGAGATAAATTTTCATATATTTGCATGGACAATGGAACTCCATATTAAGTGTCCACCAAACAAGTGTTGTTCAGATATTAAGAAGAATCTCTGACACTCATTGTATATTCTAATGCACAATGACTCTGGTCCACCTCACCCTGGTAGTATTTCAGAATTGCATAGGTCATCAAATAATAAATCACATACTGCAACTAATTATTTTACACTTCTGATCAAATGAAAACTACTTTTAAAAAGCAAATTTCCATCTACATTATAATTTTACATAATATTGTAAATTTCCTTCATTATGAAAATCTTTATGAAGTCTCCCTTTCTCTCCATATCTGTGAAAACAATTAATTTCTTATGTTTGCTTAGCAGTGTCACCTGAAGCTTCCACCTTCTCTCATATCATAACCTTAACTTATCTGAATGTCACCGCCTCTGTTCTATCTCCCACTGGAGTTGCATGTCTAGTGTCTTCATTTCCTAGAGTTGCCATAACAAAATGTACAAAATGGCTGGCTTTAAAGAAGAGAAATTTGTTATACAAAAGACTTGAAGTCTAAACTAGGGTTTCAGTCCTGTTGGTTCCTTCTGAGGACTTTGAGAGTAACTGTTAAATGCCTCTCTCTATCTGCTCTGGAGTCCTGGTGTGGCGCTGTGGGTTAATACGCCAGACTGCAAAGCCATTTGAACTGCAATGTTGGCAGTTCAAGTTCACCAGCTGCTTCTCAGAAACCCTACTATTCAGGGTCGCTATGGGTTAGAACCGACTCGACGGCACTTCACAACAACAACAACATCCTGCTCTAAGAGAAACTCAACACAGTGTTTTCAACATAAACAGTGGTGGGTGTGTGCCGTGGAGTCGGTTCCGACTCATAGCGACTCTGTACAGGGTTTCTGAGGCTGTAAATCTTTAGG
>NW_006408537.1:13032341-13033591 GCF_000296735.1 Chrysochloris asiatica
AGCAAAATGAAGTCTTTGACAACTTCAATCTTTTCTCCATTTATATGGATGTTGTTTATTTGTCCAGTGGTGAGGATTTTTGTTTTCTTTACATTGAGATGCAATGCATACCGAAAACTGTGGCCTTTGATCTTCATCAGTAAGTATTTTTAGTCCTTTTCACTTTCAGCAAGCAAGGTTGTATCATCTGTATATCACAGGTCATTATTGAGTCTTCCTCCAATCCTGCTGCCATGTTTTTCTTCATATAATCCAGCTTCTCAGATTATTTGCTCAGCATACAGATTGAACTATAATGAAACAATACAACTGTGGCACATACTTTTCCTAATTTTAAACCATTCATTGTCCCCTTGTTCTGCTCAAACAACTGCCTCTTGGTCTATGTACAGGTTCCTTTTGAATACAGTTAACTGTTCTGGAATACTCATTCTTCACAATATTTCCCAAAGCTTGCCATGATCCACACAATCAAAAGTCTTTGTGTAGGAAATAAAGCACAGGTAAACATCTTTCTGGTATTCTCTTCTTTTAGCCAAGATCCATCTGACATCAGCAATTATATCTCTTGTTCAATGTCCTCTTCTGAATTCCTATTGAATTCTCTGGAAGTTTTCTGTTAATGAATGGTTGCAGCCATTTTTGTAATATTTTTAGCAAAATTTTACTTGCATGCAGCATTAATGATATTGCCCGATGATTTCCACCTTGCACTGTATCACCTTTCTTTGGAATGTGCGCAATATGGATCTCTTCCAGTCAGTTGGCCAGTTAATTGTATTCCACGTTTCTTGGCATAGATGAGTGAATGCCTCCAGTTCTACATCAGTTTGATGCAAGATTTCAATTAGTATTCCACCAATTCCCTGTGCCTTGTTCTTTGCCAATGCCTTTAATGAATCTTAGACTTCTTCCTTCAGTATCATTGGCTGTTGATCATATGCTAATTCTTGAAATAGTTGAACATCGACTATATCTTTTTGGTAGAGTGGCTCTGTATATTCCTTCCATCTTTTTCTGATGCTTTCTGCATCATTCAATATTTTGCCTATGTTGTTGTTATTGTTAGATACCATCAAGTTGGTACCAACTCATAGCAACCATATACACAAAAGAACGAAACACTGCCCAATCCTGGGCCAACCTCACTATTGTTACCATGCTTGATCCCATTGATTCTGCCACTTGGCCAATCTATTTTGCCGGCAGTCTTCCTTTTTTTCTCTGACCCTCCACCTTACCAAACATGA
>NW_006408537.1:13034040-13040619 GCF_000296735.1 Chrysochloris asiatica
AAGGTCATATTTTGGCTCTTATGGACTTGTTTTAATTTTCTTCAGATTCAGCCTGAACTTGCATATCAGCAATTGATGGTCTATTTAACATTATGCCCCTGGCCTTTTTTTTTTTTTTTACTGATAATATAGAACTTTTCTACCGTCTCTTTCCACAGATGTAGTCAATTTGATTTCTGTGTATTCCATCTGGTGAGGTTGATGTGTATAGTCATCTTTTTTGCTGTTTTAAGCATTTATTTGCTATGAAGAAGTCATTCAACTTGCAATATTCTATCATGTGATCTCCACCATCATTTCTATCATCAAGGCCATATTTTCCAACTAATGAACCTTCCTGTTTGTTTTCAAACTTTACATCCCAACCACCAGTAATTATCAATACAGCTTGATTGCATGTTTGATCAATTTCTGACAGAAAAAGTTGGTAGAATTCTTCAATTTCATCATCACTGGCTTTTTTTTTTTTTTAGCAAATTTGAATAATAGTGGTATTACCTGTTCTTCCTTGTAGGCATATGGATATTATCCTATTACAGACAGGACTGTACTTCAAGACAGATATTGATGTATTCTTTTTGATGATGAATGCAACTCCATTTCTCTTCAATTTGTCATTCCCAACATAGTAAGTTATGTGATTATCAGACTCAAAATGGCTAATGTCAGTCCATTTCAGCTCACTAACGCCTAGGATATTAATGTTTATGTGTTCCATTTCATTTTTTACAACATCCAATTTTCCTAGATTCATACTTTGTACATTCCATATTCTGATTATTAATTGGTGTTTACAGCTGTTTCTCTTCATTTTAACTTGTGCGCCATCAGCAAATAAAAGTCCCGAAGTCTTTACTTCATTCGCATCATCACAGTCAACTCTGCTTTGAGGGGGCACTTTTTCCCAGTTATACTTTGAATGCCTTCTAACCTGAGGGTCTCATCCTCTGACACTATATCGGACAATGTACTGGAGCTCTTCATCATGTTTCAATATTCTTATGCTAACAGTGTCCACTGCTATTCATAAGATTTTCAGTGACTAAATATTCAGTAGTAGTCTTTTTTCTTCTTCCTTGTCTGTGTTCATCTGGAAGCTCAGATGAATCCTGTCCACCGTGAGTAACCCTGTTAGTGTTTAAAATACCCATAGCATAGCTTCCAGAATCACAGCAACACGCAAGTCACCACAGTACGACAAACTGACAGATGAGTGGTGGAATAGTAACATATGTTCTCTGTTATCTGTCTCTCTTTGTCTCCTCTTGTTCTCTCTGAAACTAGGGTATGCAAATAGTAGATGAAATGATTCTTGATTGTCACATCAGATGATATTTAAGTGTCTTTGCCATGTAGACTCTCTGTAGACTTTAACAATGAAACAAAAGAAATACAGTCTGCTTAATGTTTGTATGACAATATAAACTATTCATAAGGGAAAGGCCTGAATATATTCAAGTTGATTCATTGTATCAAATACATACCTTATTTAATAAATCTCAGAGTGAAATTTAACATATTATAATTTTTTATAATTTGAAAACCTTAAGGGTCTTGGAAAATACAAAGAAAATGTTATCATAATGAAGACAAACTGATCTTTCTGGCTATTTTTGCATATCTAAGACTGAAAAATTATATTATCTGTAGCTGGTGATTATAGTACTGGTGATAATTGCAAAAGTTCTTGGATGATTAGATAGAAGACACTACTGATTTTGAAAGAAAATGTTTCAAAATAAAATGGTATTTTTCAGACAATCTACATTTTAAAAAGCAATATAATAAAGAACAACAACAAAAAACTTGGATTTTTTTCTTTTTCTTCATAGATGGCAATTAATCTTTACAATTGTTCCGGGCGTGCTATCGTTCTGCTTAATTATCTTTCTCTCCTTGTCATCTTCTCTACATGTATTAATGTTCAGAAAAAAATTGATCTTTATGCTATCAAAATAATAGCCACCTCTTACTGAGTATCTTTCACACGGAGACTATACTTTGGCATCTCAAATAAGTGTTTTACAACAACCTCACAAAAGAGTCATTCTCATATCTATTTCAGAGTTGAAAACACTAGTCTTTTAAGTTTATACAATGGTGAATAGCAGCTCTGGAATGTAAATTCATTGCTTTCCGTATTATTAGAGTCACTTGATTGATTTCTACTGAAGTCAAAGGGTAAGTTTATTAATAAATAGCATTACATTTGCAAAAAAAAAATTGTTTTCTTTACGCTGAGATGTAATCCATACCGAAGGTTGTGCTCTTTGATCTTCATCAGTAAGTGTTATAAATCCTCTTCACTTTCAGCAAGCAAGGTTGTATCGTCCGATTATCACAGATGAGTGATAATGAGTCTTCCTCCAATCCTGATGCCATGTTTTTCCTCATATAACCCAGCTTCTCAGATTATTTTTGCTCAGTATACAGGTTGAAGTCCTGGTGTGGTGTTGTGGGTTAATGCGCTAACTGCAAAGACGTTTGAGCTGCAAAGTCAGTGGTTCAAGCTCACCAGTCAGTTCTCGGAAACCCTATACAGGGTCTCTATGGGTCGGAACCGACTCGACAGCACTTAACAACAACAACAACAATACAGGTTGAATAAGAATGGTGAAAGAATACAACCCTGTCGTATACCTTTCTTCGTTTGAAACCATTCAGTGTTCCCATGTTCTGTTCCAAGAACTGCCTCTTGGTCCAGGTACAGATTCCTCATGAGCAGATCAAGTGTTCCAGAATACTCATACTTAACAATGTTGTCCATAGCTTGTCATGATCCACATAATTAAAAGCCTTTATAGCAGGCTAATTTTAAGTAGATAGTTTTGTGTGGCCCATGAATGATGTTATAAATATCCAAATGACCCTAGGCAGAAAAAAGGTTCCCCTCGTCTGGTCAGGCTGTTTCCTCTTGATTAAAGAGCCATGATGGAGAGAACAGAAAGCAGAGTATTAGTAGCTCTAGAGGTTAGGCAAATTTGCTTGTAATGTCTGTGTAAGAGTAGACACAAAAATTGTTATTGTTAGGTGCCGTTGAGTCGGTACCAACCCATAGCGACCTAATGCACAGCAGAAGGAAACACTGCCCAGTCCTGGGCCAGCCTCACTATTGTTGCCACGCTTGAGTCCATCAATGCTGCCACTTGGCCAGTCCATCTCGTTGGGGGGCTTCCTCTTTTCTCTGACCCTCCACCTTACCAAACATGATATCCTTTTCCAGTGACTGCTCCCTCCTGACAATATGTCCCAAGTATGAGAGACGAAATATTGCCATCTTGGCCTCTAAGGAGAACTCTGGTTGCACGTCTTCCAAAATGCATCTATTGGTTCTTTTGGCAGCCCATGGCACTTTCAATATTCTCCTCCAACACCAAAACTCAAAGGCATCAATTCTTCTATGGTCTTCCTTATTCACTGTCCAACATAAGTAGATAAAGTTAAAATCTCAAAACATTTTTGAGAACTAGTGGCAATGGTGCTAAAAACTAAACCAATATATTTACATAGTATTTTTTTACTACTCCAGTTCCCAAAGGACATTGTCAATAAAAGCTTCAAATTGAATAGGGGGAAATACAGATTCTTGAGTGATAATCGGAAACCAGCATTGGACACTGACATAGCAATGAACTTTCAGGATCAGCTAATGAGGTAATAAAGGACTGTTTATTAGCAACATCTGCTGGTATTTCAAGTGTGAACACACTTTTTATCTAAAATTCACCCCCCATGCCTCCCCACCCCACCCAGTAGTGTGTTTGAATCTAATTCAAAATGCTCTAAATTCACCTCAGGAGTGGGGATTTATTCGTACCTCAGTGTCAATCAGTAAGAACATAAAACAGGATAGCAATACACTGACTGTTGATTGGGAAGTAGAAAGAAATTGAAAATTATCTCCAGTTTGCGTCGGAGTCAATTTAAAGCAGGGGACAGCCCCAAACTGAAGCAGGACAAGCATACAATTTTATGAGCTACTTCAAAATGAGTCTTAAAACAAATTTAGAATCCCAAAAGCAATTTAATTCAAAATCCCTCTAGTCAGAAAACCAATGGGACTTTAAAACATGGCAAAAATGCAAATAAAAGGACAAATTCAAGGGTAAAAATATTTTACAAATACCAGTGACAGCACAAATAATCTGATTTGAATGGGATAATAGGAAGCTGATATTGTATAGCATATTTTTTTTTTTTTTTGTAAAAAAAAAAAAAGCACTAGATTGGAAATTAGATATAATTTCAGTTCTGCCAGTAACTAACAGCTTCAGGCAAGTCATATAAAAATGTCTGGCCCTTGAGTCCTCATGTTTAAAAGGGGGAGGGATAATTGGTATCTCTCCATCCTCAAAATATATGGCTCTGTATGGTGCTTTATCTACTCAGAAATCTCACACTTTAGATTGTCTGAAGGAGTTCTATCATTTGATTATCTCATAAGGAAAATTACTTTAAAATCAAATTTTATATTTGTAATTCCTTCTCCCTTTAATTGACTAAAACCCAATTTGAACTCTCCCTACTTAAATTTAGTATACAGAAATTAATAGTATTGTACTGAAAGGCAAGACGTTTCCAGAATTGGGAAAATATTTCAAGGTTGGTAAGACATCTCTTCTGGAAATTGTTTCTCTTTATGGCACATCCTGAGAATGTTTTAATAAGAGAGAACATAAACTCAAGGAACTATTTATCCCTTCCAAGAAAGAATAAACTTTACTAAGGAGCTCTGGTAGCGTAGTGGTTATGAATCGGGCTGCGAACCTTAAGGTCAGCGGTTCGAAACTACCAGCCGCTCCGCGGGAGAAAGATGAGGCTTTCTACTCCCGTAAAGATTTACACCCTTGGAAACCCTGTACAGGGTCGCTATGGGTCGGACCCGACTCGATGACACTTAACAACAACAACAACAACAACTAATGAATGGGATTTTTCAATCAGTGCTTGATCCATCAATGCCCATTTCATCTCCCCCTACAACTTCTTCATTCTCTCTGAATCTCTTGCCTACCACCAACAGAAAGACTTCTATTAATCTTCAGTTCCTACATGACTTTGTAGTTCATGAGATTGTTTTGTCCCTTCCAGTAAGTTTTGCTCCTTTTCTCTAAGTTCTAATACTTGATGATGCCATAGAAACTATTACCTTTTTTTCTTGAGAAACTGATTAGCTATCTTGGAGCAAACCTTCATTCTTAACAGATATGGTTTGTCTATAGTTTTATGGTCTAAAGTGATGGCAACTATCCAGTTTAAATGAATAAAGACACTTGATTTACCATGCAATTCATAGAAGCTAAAAGGTGAATCCTATTGTGAATCTTCATTGATTTACAGTAAAGGCCAGGGAAACTTACCAAGTAATTCTACTGTAAAATGCTATTGATTAACTGTACAATATATAGAAGCTCATAGTGTACCTTTGTTGTGAGACTCATTCACCATGTAGTAACATGAAACCAAGTGAATCACTTTCTAGTGAAACTCTGATTTAATATGGATCCCAGAGGATTTTATTGTGCTTTTCTGAGGCAACAAAACTTGAAATTTTCATAGAAGTCCTTCTACAGCCTGAAATGAGATTAGCCAAGTGCTATGCAAATATACTATTACTAGTAAAAGTCATTAAAAAAAGAACAACAACAAAAAAAAAACACCTCAGGAGAACATCTTTCAATATAAGACATGTGTGTTACTGATCTGCCTCTTAATAAGAGGGATGGAAGGTTTTTATCTCCATTAAAAAAATCATTAATTCCAGGGAGCACAGTATAAATACGATAAACCTGAGAGGGGAAATAACAATTCAGCTTTTTATTCATTTAAAATTAGCTGTATTTTAGAAATACAGTAAGATTGTTTATTACTATCTTAATTTGCCCAAATTATTTTTTTGCCCTTAGGAAAAATCTATTAATCTATTTGAACATTGTAGTACTAAACCAAGATTTCTAGGTGACACAACAGTTTGTGCTCAACTGCTAACCTAAAGGTTGGTGGCTAAGACCTGCTCAGTAGTACCAAGGAGAGTCCCGGTGTGGCTCTGTGGGTTAATGCACTGGACTCAAGGTCAATTTGAACCGCAAGTTCAGCAGTTCAACTTCACCAGTCAACCAAGTACCCAGTTTAGTACTATTACTGTTGTTAATTGATTCTGAATCATAGTAACTCCATATATTACAGAGTAGAGTATCTGCCAAGGTTTTCTTGGCTGTAATCTTATCAGAGAAAGAACACCAGACCTTTTCTTCCTTGGTATTTGTTGTTGTTGTTGAGTGCCGTTGAGTTGAGTCGGTTCCTACTCATAGCAACCCTGTATAAGGTTTCTGAGGCTGTAAATCTTTATAAGAGCAGAAAACCTCCTCTTTCTCCTTCAGAGCCTCTGATAGATTAAAATTACTGACTTTTTGTTTAGCAGCCCAGCTCGTAATCCTCAGGGCTCCTTACTAAACCAAGTGGTGGTGGTGGTGGTGGTGATTATATGATTATGTGGAGTCGGTTCCAACTCATAGTAACCCTGTACAGGGTTTCAGAGGCTGTAAATCTTTACAGGAGTAGAAAGCCTCATCTTTCTCC
>NW_006408537.1:13040759-13045896 GCF_000296735.1 Chrysochloris asiatica
GTGATGCTGTGGGCTAATGCGTCAAACTGCAAAGTCATTTGAACTGCAAGATCGGTGGTGTTCAACCTCACCAGCAGTTCCTTGGAAACCCTATACAGTGTTGCTCTGGGTCAGAATCGACACGACGGCACTTAACAACAACTATATATATATATGTAAAATCATGATTCATTTCAAATTCTAAAGAAATACAGACTTTCTGGAGTCATGAAGACTGGAGAAACCCCCAAAACTATTGTCCTGAGATCATCTTAAACTTTAAATAAAAAATAAGCACTGAAGTCTTCTTAAAACAAAACAATCATTTTAGCTTAACTAGTAAGAATATCTGCTTTGAGCATTATGCTCTTTAAAAATCTTTCTATTGGGAATTAAATGACAACAATTCAAAAGATGAGATAGGTAATTTCAGAGACTGAGTTTATATTAATGGTAGAATAACAACTCAGAAAAAGAGGATAAGAATTATTGCACAACTTAAAGAATGTAATCCAATGTTACTGAATTGTACATGTAGAAATGTGAATTAATGTATTTCTTGCTGTGTATATTTTCAGCAACACAACAAAATTAACTTTTAAAAAAAAATACATATATAGCATTTGAAAAGATTTTTAAATTTGGAAATGATATAGAAGAAGCCATAAAATTTATAAAATTATATGATTTTTATGGTCTAAATATTGTTATCAGTTTTAATATTTTCTTTCTAAATTTAATTGTAGGTATCCTTCATTTAAGGAGTTCTGGTAGTGTAGTAGTTATGAATCGGGCTGCCAACCTCAACATCAACAATTCAAAACTACCAGTGGTTCCGCAGGAGAAAGATGAGGCGGTCTGCTCCTGTAAAGATTTACAGCCTTGGAAACCCTACACAGGGTCACTATGAGTCGGAACTGACTCCACGGTACTTAACAACAACAACAATCCTTCATTTGGGGAAAAAAAAAATTATTTAAAAGCTTATCACAAATCTGTTATTCTTGAACTTAAGCTTACTTTCCTTGAAATAAGTTATTTTCAAAAGAAACTCCAATGTCAAACATCATTTTTTGTATGTTAGTATTTTGTCCTTTATATAAATTATTCAGATCTGCCTTTCTCTTAACCCTGAATATTTCTTTTCTGACTTATCATGGTAAATGTACTTAATAATTAGAAAAAGAGTGAATAGTCCGGCATTCCAGTTCTCTCAATTGCTCACGAAACTCAATGCAATTTAGTGTGCTAAACAGATTGCGTTTAACTTTACTAGCAGGTGAAAATCCATGCTATATGGGATTTCTGCCATAAAGTTCCATTTGTTTATGTTTTCTTCTTCTCACATAACAGTGAAGAACAATGTCTGAGGCACTGATTAAATCGAATACACTATTATATTTTCTGTCAGTTAATGTCTTTGAAGTCTATTCTGAGTTATAAATACATTTTTAAATATCACTTACACTCAAAAAATAATGATACTGCTCCTTTATGCTTTTGAAAGCAATGAGGATTACTTGTGGTGAGATGGAGGAAAACAAACACAGAGGCCAGAATACATTGGATTGGAAATATGAAACTGATCCATACACTTACTTCCTCTATATATCCCCCATAGCAAATCTCTGAAATAAACCCTAGTAGTGCAGTAGGTTAGTGTTGGGCTACTAAACGCAAGACCGATGGTTCAAACCTACTAGCCACTTTGCAGAAAGATGTCTGCTACTGTAAAGATATACCTTCTCGGAAACCTTAAAGAGCAGTTCAGCTCTGTCCTATAAGATTACTTGAGTCAGAATCAACTCAAAGACAATGGATTTTGGTTTGGGTTTATAGCCCCTTTTTCAAGCTTTGTCCCTCAACAGAAGAAAAGACAGTTTGGAAAGGACAAAAAGAAACCCATTGTTCCTATTTTGTACAAAAAATATACCAATAATTGTAAATACTTTCTGGATGCTTCACAAATGCCAGATACTGTTCTAGGGACTTTATATGTGTTGACTAATGTAACCCTCATACTGACATTTAAGGTTTTATTATAATCTTCATTTTACAAATGCAGAAACTTAGACTCAAAAATTTTAAGAATGTTACCCAAAGACTAAGAGTAAGGTGTAGACCTGAAACTTTAATCCCAGCAGTTGATTGCAAAAGACTGTTCCATAAGACATTACACTAGGTTCTGGTAGCGTAGTGGTTACAAATTGGGCTGCTAATCTCTCGGTCAGCAGTTTGAAACTACCAACTATTCTGCAGGAGAAAGATGAGGCTTTCTGCTCTCGTAAAGATTTACAGCCTCAGAAACCCTGTGCAGGGTTGCTCTGAGTTGGAACAAACTCCACATAACCACATGACCACCACCACCCAAATACACAAATTTACTGTATGTTTTCAAATTGTATACTGTTGTTTTTCTGTGTTCAGGTTTAAATCTAAAATAACTAATACCTTGTTTCCCTGTCCCTCATCATTTGTGTATGTGTGCATGTGTGCCAGTGTCTGATGTGAAAATAATATTTTAGTATCTTTTACAGGATATGAACAAATGCAAGGTATCCGATTGGTTTTCCTATTGTTACTATGCCTATGTCATGGCATGATTGTGTCTGTCCAACGAAAAACTGAACTGATGAGGATATTCCTCATTTCTAGAAAATAACTAAGACAAATGACGTAATCCCAACTGATACTGAAGAAACACCATCTGACTTCTTGATCATGTGAGATTTTTACCTCCTGAGAATATCAGATAGCTCAATAAGGTAAAGTATGCTGCCAAGATCCTATTATTAAAACATGTAACAAATTCAGTTAAGTTTAAAACCATTCAACCAGAGACTATTCTTCATAGAGTCTCTCTGCTTCCTGAAAAGAGTTAACTGATAAAAGTGAACTGAGATCATTCACACGTCAAGACGCTTTTAACTATCTTAGCTGCAAACTTGATTAATAGCTATCATGTAGGGTGTATAAGTATAGCAGATAACATACTGTTTTTTAGGCATGTAAAAGCCTTCCTTGGGTATTAAGAAGTTGTCCTAGATATGAGAACAGCTGTTTGGTTTCTAATAGCAATGCAGAATAGTCAAAGTGTGCCCCAGGGGTGCACTAAATAAAAGGAAGAAAGCAACATCTTGAACACAGAAGAAGCCTTTGTGTGCTTTCTCTCTCTCTCCTACATTCAGGGCTTGTGAAAATTCCTGTGAACTATTAGACAGGTCTTGATATTTTGGAGCTGTGCTTTGCAAATGTTGGCATGCAGAATTGCCTAGGGCATTTATGAAAACACACGTTCCTGGGCCTAATCATTTGTATTTGTAATAAGTTTCCATGTGGTGCTGTTGCTGCTCTGTCAGTTTGTAGTACTATGGTGGCTTGCATGTTTCTGTGATGCTGGAAGCTACGTTACTAGTATTTTGAATACCAGCAAAGTTACGCTCATGGTGTAAAGTTTCAGGTGACCTACCAGACTATGACAGTCTAGGAAGAGAGAAAGGGGAATTTCTTCTGAATGTTTAGCCACTGAAAACATGAATAGCAGCGGAATATTATCAGGTAGTACCGGAATATTGACTATTGAAACATTATGAATAACACCAGAATATGTCAGATAATGCTGTGGGATCAATACTGGACTGCAAACAACAAGGTAGGCAGTTAAAACCCACCAGCTGCTCCTCAGAAACTCTATATAGAGTAGCTATATGTATGAACCGACTTGATAGCATGTCAGAACAACAATATAATGCTAGAAGATGAGCTCCTTGAGTTGAAAGACCCTCAAGATATGACTTGGGAAGAGCTGCCTCCTCAAAGTAGAGCTGACCATGATGAGGACTTCCTTTGCTGATGGGACACAACTCAAAATGCAGAGAAAAAGATACAAATATCCATTAATAATCAGCACATGGAATGTACGATATATGAATCTAGGAAAATTGGAAGTTATTAAAAATGAAATGGAATGTATAAAGATTTAGATCCTAGGCATTCGTGAGCTGAAGTCGACAGGTATTGGCCAATTTTAGTCTGACAATCACAGGATTTACTGTAACAAGAATGACAAATTGAAGAAGAATGGTGTTGCAGTCACCATCAAAAAGAGCATTTCAAGATCTATCTTTGAAGTATAATGCTGTCTGTAATAGAACAATATTCATGTGCCTACAAGGAAGACCATTTACTGCAACTATGATTCAAATTTATGCACCAACCATTAAAGCCAGTGATAATGAAATTGAAGAATTATACCAACTTCTTCAGACTGAAATTGATCAAACATGCAATCAAAATGTACTGACTATATTTGATTAACTTGACCAACACCTATGGATGCAGTGGCTCAAAAAAGGGAACAAATCTTTACAGCGAGGATCGTTCCCACCCCCTAAATACACAGGGTAGACAGGGATGGGCAACTTGGACATTGGCGACCCAAAATGGGGTGGGGACCTACAAAGGCAAGAAGTGACTGGCTTACAAGCTTTCAAGGGGGAGCCTAGATCCAGAGGGTGCAGAGGAAGGTAGCATCTCCACTGAGTAGTATCCAATCTGTCTGGGCAGGGCTGATGAAAGGAGATGGGGATAACACTAATGTGGCACAATAGTGAATAATTGCTATCAGGACTGACTGTGAGGGTTGGAAATGTAAAGGTAGATGTTTTGTAGTAAAAAGAGCAGAGTGGTTGATGTTACAGTCCAGGAGCGGAGGTCACTGGTACCATCAAGGGAGAAGAGCAGAGTGTGGGACCCTACCCAGAGAAACAATGATGCCAGAGATGAAGGAAGAGATGATAATGTGGAGAGTTGGAGCGGCTAGGGACTCTAGACCCAGAAAGGGAGAGGGGCTATGTGCTGACGACCTGAGGGGTAGTCTTGTAGGGTATACCCTCTGTTTTGTTGATGATGCATGGAAGGGATTGTAATCATGCCAATGAAATGATATATGATAGGATGAATGTAAAGCTAATGTTCTCCCATGTAAATTATCATATAATTCACAATAAAACATTAAAAAAAAAAGTACTGATTATTCTTGTCTAGATGGATCTGGTTAAAAGAGATGGTGACAAAATTCTTATGATTAAATAGTGAGTAATTGTTTTCATGACTAACTGCAACTGTAACAGTTGTAAAGGTAGAAGTTTTATAACAA
>NW_006408537.1:13046383-13058830 GCF_000296735.1 Chrysochloris asiatica
GGGGGTGGGGGTGTTGGGGGCAGGCTTGCAGGTTATACCATTTGGTTGGTTGATGATGCATGGAGGGGATTGTGACCATGGCAATGATACGATATACGATAGGATGAATGTAAAACTAATGTTCTCTCATGTAAACTATCACATAATTCAAAAAAAATAATTAATTAATTTTTTAAAAATGGGGGAGTAGTTAATCTTACAGTCCAGAAACAGAGGACCCTAGGACCATCAAGGGAGAAGAGCACAAGCAGAATGTGGGACCTTATCCAGAGAAGCAGTGACACCAGAGATGGAGGCAGAGATGGGGACATGGAGAGAAAGAGCAGCTGAGGTCTCTAGATTCATGGGAAGAGAGGGACTGAAAGCTGGCGGTGAGAAGGCAGACTTGAAGAATGTGCCCTTTGGTGGTGTAAATTATTACACATGGCTGAGTGTTTAAAAAAAAAGAGAGAGAGAGCTAAAGTGAAGAGAGAGAAATACTGTTAACTGACAGTACATGGAGGGGATTATAATCATTGTAATGAAACAGGTGTATGATTTGTTGAATATAAAACTGATGATCTGCTCTGTAAACTTTCACTCAATCCACAATAAAAACCTTTGGAAAATGAAAAAAAAGTGTACCTTTTGCACATGGACCTGACTAGATGGAATATACAGATATCAAATTGACAACATCTGTGGAATGAGATGGTGGAAAAGATCCATATCATCAGTCAAAGCAAATTGAGGGCAAACTGTGGAACAGACCAAGTTCAGGCTGAAACTGAAGAAAATTAAAACAAGTCCGAAAGAGCCAACATATATCTCACCTGAATTTAGAGATCATCTCAAAAACATTTGATGCATTAAACCCTAATGTATGAAGACCAGAAAAGTTGTGAGATGTCATCAATAACATCATAAAAGAAGAAAGCAAAGTCATTAAGAAGACAAGAAAAAAGGAAAAGACCAAAATGGACATCAGAAGATACTCTGAAACTTGCTCTCTAATGTTGAGAGGCTAAAACAAATGGAAGGAATGAGGAAGTGAAATAGCTGAACAGAAATTTCAATGGGCAGCTCAGGAAGACAAAGTCAAGTATTATCATGAAATGTGCAAAGACCTAGAATTAGAAAACCAAAAGGGAGAACATGCTCAGCACTTATCAAGTTAAAAGAACTGAAAAGAAAATTCAACCCTCAACTTTCAATACTGAAGGATTCTATGGGTATAACCAAAATATTAAATGATGCCAAAAGCATAAAAAGAAAATGGAAGGAACACAGAGAAATGGTCGATGTTCCACCATTTCAAGAGGTTGTTGTTGTTGTTGTTATGTGCCGTGGAGTTGGTTCCGACTCATAGCGACCCTGTACAGGGTTTCCGAGGCTGTAAATCTTTACAGGAGCAGAAAGCCTCATCTTTCTCCCGCGGAACAGCTGGTAGTTTCGAACTGCTGACCTTGAGGTTCACAGTTCGATTCGTAATCACTACGCTACCAGAGCTCCTTATTTCAAGAGGTAGCATATGGACAATAGCCAATGATACTAAAGGAAGAAATCCAAGATGCACTGAAGGTATTCACAATGAACAAACCTATGGGAACTGATGGAACCCAAATTGAAATGTTTCAGCAAATTGATGCAGCCATAGAAGCACTCATTCATCTATGCCAAGAAATTTGGAAGACAACTTCCTGGCTAACTGATTGGAAGAGATCCAAATTGTAACAATTCCAAAGAGCGGTAACCCAATTGAATGTGGAAATCATCAGACAATATTATTATCACATGCAAGTAAAATTTTGCTATCAGGAAAGACCAGTCCCTGGAGAAAAAAAAATCATACTTGGTGAAGTAGAGGACTAGTGAAAAAGAGGAAGATTCTTAAAGATATGAGTTAACCCAGTGACTGCAGCAATGGATATAAACATCATAACAATTGTAAAGATGGTACAGAACTGGACAGTGTTTCATTCTGTTGTTTATAGGATCAAACCAACGCAATGGCACCTAACAAGAAAAAGATACAAAAATAGAACTTACAGAAGGTTGAGAAGTGGCCAGAAGGCAAATACCTGGAGCCTTTAATGTCTTATAGCCAAGGAAGACCATTTCAAGGGAGACAGGAGGTCTGCAGTGCCCTATTCTGTCTGCCTGGTAGTCATGAAGCATAGAGACACCACCACTGGATTTAAAATAGCGATGTCACTGTTAATCTCGATAGGTATAACTGGAGTGGGTTGGTGTGGGTAAAAGTCAGAATCTTTATGGTGATAGTGGGAAGCTGTGATAAAGAATAGAGTAGAGAGAGCAAAAATATATGATTCAATCAATCCACTTTATTTTGAAAGGGAGAGGGAGCCAAAAAGATACTTGGAATTAATAGTCTTGGGTTGTTTTGTTTTGTTATATCTTGTGCTGTGTGGGTGTTCCATATATGCATTCTTGTTGTGGGCCATCAAGTCAGTTCCAACTCATAGCACCCCTGTGATCAGTTTCCAAGAGCAGCTGGTGGGTTTCAATTGTTGACCTTGCAATAAGAATGGTTAGCAATCCAGTGATTAACTACCATGCCACACCAGGACCCATATACCCACTATTTCTGTTGTTGTTAAGTGCTGTTGAGTCAGTTCTGACTCATAGTGACCCTGCGTAAAGTTTCCAAGGAGCAGCTGGTAGGTTTGAACTGCCGACCATACACACTGGTGCTACGTACACACTCAAAACTTGCAAATATATTTACATTCTGCTAGGAGAGAAACAGCAGGACAGGGACACACTAGACATATAGGAGAAAAATATCTGTTGCTGTGGTTGATTCTGATTCATAAAGACCCTCTACGTATAACTTTCCCGTGAGGTTTCCTAGGCTGTAATCTTTACAAAAGCAACATCTTTATTCTGTAGAGGAGCTGGTGAGTTCAAATAACTAACCTTTTAATTAGCAGCCAAGAGCTAAACAATTGTGCCACCAGGGCTCCTCGTGTACAGGGGAAAAAGGGGGCTAATTGAGAACCTTAGGTAACATTAGGAGATGATTCTGTGAACATCTGAGGGACACTTCTTGCAGTGCCAATAGAGGGAAGGAGGAAACACTGAGAGGTAGAGGTAACCATGTTGTTTTGTATTCATGCTCAACATACATATCCTGTCTTGTATCCATGGACATTTATAAATATACCTTATTTCATCAGTTAAATTGTAAGCTCTTTGAGAAGGAGAAACATTTCTAGTTCAGTACCTTCCCCTTTAATAGCTTAAATATGATATGCTTTTCAGAATAATGAGATGATAAATTAAATAGAAATGCCACTTTGTATCTAACTTCAATAAAAAATTAATATCTAGGCATCCTTGTTTATTTTAGACACTAAATTATAATAATTTGTTCACTTCATAAAAAGTGAATTAGCATACATGTTTTCTAGTTACTCAGAAAGAAAACTAAAAATGTGTAGTTTATTTGATTTGTAGATGTTTTAGGGGCTCTTATAATCTGATCTATTTAAATAAGCCTTCAAGTAAGTAGCAAATTATAGCTAGAAATTTCTCCATTCTTTTTATAGTTTATTAAATATTTAACATGTTTCCTTTAGTTCTTTTCAGACCTATTTATCCTAAATCCATTACAGTGTTTTCAAGAATTTACAAAATCTGGATTAATTTCAGGCATCACATATTGCAGCTAATGTTTCCATGGTTTCATATTTCTAATGGTTCTCAAATGCACCCTTTAGTATCAATACTATGGTATCCTTCCAATGCTTTTCTCGCCTCCGTCTGATATTGAGATCATCCTTAATATCTGCTAACCTAACTACATTCAAATACAAGTAACATGAACTGAAATGCATTTCTACTTTTAATATTTCTCATACTTCTTTCTGTTTTTATTCATTTATAATATGGTTACTTTCACATTTAATATTAGGCTTGGCAATGAATTCTGAGCTACCAATACTGACTGTTTAATGGTACATTGCTGCCCTCTAGCTTGTTTGAAAGGTTCTCTACAAAATGTCACAATGTATTCAATAATTTGTTTGCTCATGCTTAATAAATTGCTACCCATTAGTTATAAATGGTTATATACTAGTAGTTCTATAAAACTAAGTTTATAGGGTTATGAATTAAACTTATTCATGTCTTTTACTTCTAGGTCTGATTAATACGATCAACTCTTAATAATAAATCTAAAAAGGATAGAAGAGATAACATAATTCTGTTTTTATCTCATTGTGTACCAGGTTCTGAGATGTTAGGTACTCTTTTCCCTTTTAATTTGCACCTCTCTCCTTCATGTAGGTTAGCTGTTTACAAAAACCAGTATTTTCTTTGCTATTCTTTAAGCAACAAGAAAAACTTCAAATATTTTACACTCTCAGTAAACACTGAGTTACCAAAGAATATTTTTGAAGATAGAACTAAATAATATAAGTGGGATCAGTTCAGATTCCAAGTGCTATCAGAAATTTCTTTTTACTTTTGAATATATGTATATATATGTGTGTGTGTGTGTGTGTACAATATATATACACAACAATTTAAGGCTCAAATTATTACTCATCACTAAGAAAAAATGTGAATAAATGACTGTATGGCCTGATACTACTTAGTGGCGAGATTTTCTGACGTAGATAGAGTTATAAGGCAGGTAGCAACCAATCTGAACAAGTCCACATCTGGTTTGTTGCAATTTGTTTGTTGTCTAACATACTGGCTAAAACTCAGGGAGAAAGTATATTAAATTCAAATGAATAGTAACAAAAAGGAAAAGTCCAATTATCTAACTACCTACCTACATCTTCTTGCCCAGAAACCTTACAATAGAAATATAATATGTGACATCAATCTCAGTGCTGCACTAGGCTGGGGCTGCATAGTGACTGGCACTTTGGTATAGCACAGAGACCATGAGACTTAGAGCCAAAACCCAAAATTGATTTCCAATTCTCCCCACACTTAATGTCGCTGTCTAAGATCTCTTTTAAAGTGATAAGAGCACCTCCCCAGAAAATTGTAAAAGCATCAAATAAGGCAATGAATGAGAAAGCACTTGTACAATGTATGCTATATGTGATGAACTCAATAAATGTGCTTAATATAAATCTAAACAAATATTAAATTATTCCTACCCTTCTGACTCCAGAGTTGTTTCTCTTTCTTTTCCTCTTACCTTATTTGTGTTTGGTTTTTGTTTTTTGTTTTTTTGCCCCTCTCTCTTTGTGTGCCTTTTAGTTATACTTCATTTTTTAAAAATTCTACTTTGTTTATGCAGAAATGGAATTTGTTAAAAGATACTATTTCACAGAATTTGGGAGGGCCAGAAAATCAGGCTTAAAAGCCACACCTGACTACTCTAGGGAGATGCTTCAGCTACTACCATTGGACAACAACACCACTTATGCTAACTCAGGATGCTACTGCCGGTACTTGCCACTGTTGTTTCCCTCAGCTTACTCAAAATGGATTCCACATAGGTTGAGTGATTGCATCTGAACACAAAGTTATTGCATCATGGCTGCAAGAGAAACAGGAAAGGTGAGGGTCTGGCTTCTGAGTTAAAAGTGAAGAGATTCCATAAACACAAGTGTAAGAAAGCTATTGAAGGTTCCACGTGGCCCAGAAGCATGACTTCCTGACCCTGTTCTCTGACTTTCACAATCTCCATCAAACTGGTCAAATCTGTGTTTTCTCAGAAGTTTCTAGTAACAGAACCAGAAGAAATTTTAAGACTAAAACCACACTACTAACCATTGATTCTCAAAGCTAGGTCCACCGCTATTTCTCACTCTCTCTGGGTATGTGAGTGTATGTAAAAGTATTATATTTGTGATCTAGTGAATTCTTTAATGTCACTTGTAGCCAAAATCTTTCATTGTAAACTCCCACCAATTGACTTTTTCCTGATGCGTCTGGATAAGAGAAAGTGAGGAAAGATGCTGATGGATTATATGATTCTGTTGTGAGTGCTTATTAACAGGGCTAATTGTGATTGGTCAATTTTACTATCATGCTGGATATATAATGAGCCATTTCAAAAGCAGAAGGAAATTTCACTACCATCAAAGAAGAGCTAGAAGTGGAGCATATCGTTTGGACCCTGAGAACAATGTGCTTTGAACTTCTTGGACCCAGGGATATAAAACTGTGACACCAGAGGTGTAGCAGCAACAAAAACAAGCCAGTAGAATTCCCATTGAGTGGTTTCCAATCTGTCTGGACGGAGCTGTTGAAAGGAGATGGGCATAAGACTCTTGTGGTACAATAGTGAATAATTGCTATCAGGATTGACTGTGAGGGTTGAAAATGTAAAGGTAGATGTTTTGTAACAAAAGGAGGGGAGTGGTTGATTTTGCAGTCCAGGAGCAGAGGTCGCTACGACCATCAAGGGAGAGGAGAGGAGTGTGGGACCCTACCCAGAGAAGCAGTGACATCAGAGATGGAGGCAGAGATGATGACATGGAGAGATGGAGCAGCTGGGGACTCTGGACTCAGGGAGGAAGAGGGGCTGCGTGCTGGAAGCAGGGGTGGGGGGCAGGCTTGCAAGGTGTACCCTTTGGTTATTTGATGATGCATGGAGGGGATTGTAATCATTGCAATGAAATGAAATATGAAAGGATGAATGTAAAGCTAATGTTCTCCCATGTAAACTATCACATAATTCACAATAAAAACTTTAAAAAAAAAAAAAAACACAAGAGCCAGGGCATCAGAGAGAGCAGTGGGCTAGGAAGCCCACAGAGCAAGTAAAGCTGAGTGTCTTTGGGAAGGAGGCTCACTTGTTGATGTTGAGTGGGGTTCAGTCAAGCAATTAATTGAGGAGCTGAATTTGTTGACCCACTGAGCTTGAGCTGAGCACCTTTGAGCTGAGTTTTATAGTGAAGTGGAAGTGACCTTTGGGCATTTATACTAAAATTGAGAAAAGACTGAAGTTGTCAACATCTTCATTTTGCTTGGATCCACTATCAAAACTCATGGAAGCAGCAGTCACAAAATCATACGACATATCACATTGGGGAAATGTGCTGCACAAGTCCTCTTTAAAATGTTCAAGAGCAAAGATGTCAGTTTGAGAACTAAGGTGCACCTGACGAAGTCATGGTATTTTCAATAACCTCATTGCATATGAAAATAGGACAATGAATAAGGAAGATCATAGAAGAATTGATGCATTTAGTTATGGTGCCAGGGAAGAATATTAAAAGTGCCATGGACTGCCAGAAGAACAAACAAATCTATGTTAAAAGTATGGCCAGGATACTCCTTAGAAGCCAAGATGGTGAGAATTTGTCTCTCATATAGCAGGCATATTATAAGGAAGGGCCAGTCCCTAGAGAAGGACATCATGCTTCATGCTTGGTAAAGTGAATGGTCAGCAAAAAAAAAAAAGGAAGATCCACAACAAGATGGATTGGCACAGTGGCCGTGGCAATGGGCTCAAGAAAAACAGCCCTTGTGAGGATGGTGCGGGACAGGCAGTGCTTTGTTCTATTGTACATCGGCTCACTAGGAGTCAGAACCAACTCTATGGCACCTAACAACAATAACAACAAAAGATTTTTACAACATTGGAGCAGAACAGAAGTCAGACCAATGAATGGGCCAAGGGCCAGAAAGAGACCTGGCAGTGAGCACAGCAGAGGAGAGGCAGTTGTTATCAAAGAACTAAATCCTGAGTGTTTCTGATTCAGCATTGTAATCTGTTAACTTCCTTAATAAACTCCATGTCTATGAGTGTGGTGTCTGCATTCTGTGTAGCCATTGCAATGAATTATCAAACCCAGATGAGAAGTAGAGAGTGTTGTTAGAGCAATGGTTGGTGCTTTTGTGCAATATTGTGCAAACATAGCATGGTATTGTGCTTACACAATATGCATTCACTGCTTGATCAACAGTTTTCCCATTTTTTGAGTTCCAGAACATTCTGCAAGGCACAAGAGACATAATTTCTTGTTCCCTTCATTCTTGGAACTCACATCCTACTGAGGAAAATTGTCATTAATTATAGCAACATGAAAACTCAGAAAGGGAAGATGCAAGGTGTTATACGTATATGTGGAATCCTGGTGTGGGACTGTAGGATAAGAACTGCACTGCTCAACACAAGTTTGGTAGTTCAAACCCATCATCAGCTCCTCAGGAACCCTTTACAGGGTTGCTATGAGTCAGAACCAATTCGACGGCACTTAACACCAACAACAGGCACATTGTAATGTTTAGAGATACAGGTTCTAGAAATTTTGATAGGAAACTCAAGATTAAAGATATTCTTCAATGATACTTATATCATAAATTTATTTTGTTAAACATGTGACTGGGAATATGTTAGCAGACTGTCCTATGTGCTGATATGTTTAGACTTCACTGTGCCTCTCATTTTTATTCATATTAAAGTTTTTAGATCTTTCATTGCATTCAAATAATGACTTCAAGCTTCATTGCTATTATATAGTGGTTTCAAACACTGTAAAATGAAATTTTAGATAATATAATGTTCTTGAAAACAAACTTCTTACTATGGTACTAATGTTTGAGTTTCTAGTTTTAAAACATTATAGTTTTAATTTACATTTCATGTGTATACTCATTTAATAAGCAACTTTAAATTCAGTAATCACATTTTCCCCTAAGCTTTGATTAGAACAATTATAGTAAATGAAAATAAGAAAGTAATTTCTGTGAAGAGATTCATAAAGCATCCTTTTCAAGCCATAAAGCAGCCTCCTAAATAGTTTTTTCAGCATTAGGCCCACGAAAAAGTCTTTCAGTTCTGTTTAAGATACACACATCCAAAATTATCTTATTGTCTTCTTTGTCTTGGCCTCCCTTATACAAGGACTTCCAGTTGATGGCTTACCATGCAATAGGTGCTCAATAAATGCTGGTGAAATGAATCCCTGGCCTCATACCTAGTGCAAGAGGGTAGAAGCACCAGCAGAAAATCCCCTCAGATACAGAAAGCCTGTGAACAGATCAAAGAAATCGTTGTTGTGTGCCATCGAGTCAGTTCCAACTCATAGTGACCCTGTACAGGGTTTCTGAGGCTGTAATTCTTTACAGGAACAGAAAGTCTCATCTTTCTCTAGAGGAGTGACTGGTGGATTCAAACTGCTGACCTTGTAGTTAGTAACCCAACAAATAACTCATTATACCACCAGAACCCCTTAAAAGAAATGTTGTTGTTCTTGTTGTTACATGCCGTCGAGTAGGTTCTGATCCATAGAAACCCAATACAGGGTTTCTGAGGAATGGTTGCTGAGTTTGAACCACCAACCTTGTGGTTCAAACCAACTTTGCAGTCCAGTGCATTAACACACAGTGCCACACCAGGACTCCTAAAAGAAACAGGAAATGAAATAAAACAGTTTTGTTTTTGTCTATTCCAATTTTATTTAGCCCTAAGCTCTCTTGACTCATGCTTACTTTCAGAATGCTTAAAGAACAAGAATATGCATCAGCATGAGCCTAACTGAAATCTTGAAGGAGAATGCCATACCAATTTATGTTAAAAACTGATTTGTAACATATTGATTAGTATTTTCTGTCAACTCATTACTGTACAACATTATACATATTACTCAGCTGCATAATTACCTCCCATTGACATTCTACACATTGTGTTTTTCAGGTTAATAATGTGAAAGAAAAAAAAAAAATCTACAAACACTACGATTAGCAGAGATTTGGTTGTGAAAATACTAGCCATGTTTCATGAAAGTCCATGAATTATGAAGGAGTCTGAGTAATGCAGCAGTAAGTCCTTGTCAGCTAACCAGAAGTTGAGTGGTTTAAACCCACCAGCTGCTCCATGGGAGAAAGATGTTCAGTCTGCTTCCATAAAGATTGTGGTGATGATTGTTATGCGCAGTCGAGTCCATTCCGACTCATAGAGACCATGTGTAGGATTTCTGAGATTGCAAATCTTTGTGTGTAAAGAGAGCCTCATTTTTCTCCTGCAAGAGTGGCTGGATTTAAATGCTATCAGTGTGGTTAACAGCCTAACACATAACCCAATACACTGCCAGGTCTTCTCCATAAAGAGTACAATCTTGGAAACTCTATTGAGCAGTTCCGAACTGCTGACCTTGAGGTTCGCAGCCCAATTCGTAACCACTAAGCTACCAGAGCTCCTTGTCATATGAGTAGTTATAAGTCAAAATTGACTTGATGGCAGTGGGATTGGTATTAACATATAGGTCTTTTAAAACCAGAGTTAATGTAATGGTGTGTGGGTGTGTATTTGGATTCCTTTGATTGAGATTTCCCTCTGTTGTTGTTGTTAAGTGCCGATGAGTAGGTTCTGAATCATAAAAGTGGGCAAATAGAGTAGTGTTTCACTTGTGCCTATATCTTTAATCTCTCATCCTCAAAGACCTCAAACACACTATACATACACAAGTGCACACTCACATTCAGCCCCACCCACACAAGCAGGAGATAGAGTGAGTCTATATTATTCAGGATCAAGTTTTGGTCTAATGAAAACCCAACTACTGTGACTTAAAAGAGATACAAGTTTTGTTTATTTCTCACCCTACCCCTACCCCTCTACCTCAGGTAAATTCAAGATGTAAGAAGTCAAGTGTTGCTCCACAACACAGAGCTTCCACCTTGTAACAACAACGAAGGAAATCTCAATCAAAGAAATAAAAAAAATAAAAAACACCACACACACAAAGCTTCCACTTTTTAACTCCACATTATGTGATTTCTGTTCCCAATGGCATCTCCGTTCTCAAAGGCAGGACACTTGAGGCATTTTCTATAGGTTTGCTGTTGTTGTTAAGTACCTTTGGGTGGGTTCTGACTAATAGCGACCCTGTATAGGGTTTCCGAGGAGCGGCTGGTAAGCTTGAAACACCGACCTTGCAATCCAGCACATTAACCCCCAGCAGCAGCTAGCCAGCAGTAAAAGAAGAAAGAAAGAAAAGGTAGAGCACAACATGTGTTTTAAGAAATTTTCCTAGAAAATTCCATACAACACTATCACCTTTGAACTGAACCTAATGACTTCAACTCATTCAGCCACAATGGAGTGCAAGAATTTATTTATTTTGTATAGGGTATTTCCAATTAACACTCTGAGGTTCTATGAGTAAGGACCTAGGAGAGAATGAGTCTTGGCAAACAACTGTCACAGGGTTTGTCCCTAGTTCTTCCATCATGTTATGTGTGGGATTTCATTCTCTGAGCTTTTGCAGATTCCTCTCCTTCCCATAACATTTTCTTTCTCTCTCCCAAATGTGTTCACTCTCTCTTAATCTACCCAAGAACCTTATTCTGATATAACCAAACACATTTCTTCAAAGAGTAAAGAGAGAAGTAACCAGTTACAGACAGATCAACATGTACAATGAAAGCTGCAGAGTACCAAGAATTTAAATAGAAGAATCTGAGCCAAATTCCAACCCTCTGCTTATGTGTTTCCAATCTAATTGAGACCACAGTCAGTTTTAATTGAACATAAAATCTCCTATTTGATCCTAAGTAGGATAGTGTTTTCATTTGCTACTAAGTGGATTTTGGACTTCTTCCAGAAGAAAGCTACACTTTAGTGATTGTTGCAGTACTATCTCATTCAAACAAAAATACTTGGAACTTTTAATAGTCTTTGGGGAGATACCAGCCTCTGTGGAATGCAGAATATGTAATTTAAATACAAATTTAAGCTGCAAACATAACCTTGTTTAGCTAGGCAGTTGCTTTAAAGGTTTCAAAAAGCTGTCTCGGCAATAGGTAAGGATAGAGCAAAGCAGGCAAATCTCATCCCTCCACCTAACACACACCCTATATAGGGTTTCTGAGAAACAGCTGGTGTGTGTGAACTGCTGACCTTATGTTACGCAATCCAGTGCTTATCTTACAGTGCCACACCAGGAGTACAACACACACCCTATACCTCCTATAAGGAGCTGTAGTAGTCATTATGAGTCGGGCTGCTAACTTCAAGGTTAGCAGTTTGAAACTACTAGCCATTTTATGGGAGAAAGAGGAAGCTTGCTGCTCCCGTAAAGATTTATAGTCTTGGAAACCCTATGTAGGGTTACTATGAGTCAGAACCAACTCCATGGTATCTAACCAACCAAACATGCCTCCTATATTTTATATAGTGGGTTTCTCTATGAGCACTGTTTTAAGAAAGGCTTTGGCTACAATTATAGATTGAATTGTGCCCTTCCCCAAGTATGTGTTAAAATCCTAACCCCTATCCCTTTAAATGTATGCCTATGTGGGAATAAGGGTTTTCTTTGCTATGTTAACGAGGCCATATCAGTCCAGGTTGTATTCTAAACTTAATCACTTTTGAGTTGCAAAAAGAGCAGATTAGACACACAATTGAGCACATACTGAGGATGATAGATGCCAAAGATACAGAAAGTACTGGGGCTACAGAAACTAAAAGAGACATGGCTCTTCCACCAAAGCCAAGAGAGAGTTCTCCCCTGTAGCTGGTGCCCT
>NW_006408537.1:13059075-13060538 GCF_000296735.1 Chrysochloris asiatica
GCAGCCCGATTCGTAACCACTACGCTACCAGAGCTCCTTTATTTTTAATTATAGAAAACCCAAAATAAAACTCACTGCCATTGAATCAATTCTGACTCTAACAACCCTATATAAGGTTTTTAAGATTAAATCTTTATAAACCTGAGAGGAGCAGCTACTGGATTTGAACTGCTGACCTTGCAAGTATGGGCCCCACATCTAACCCACAGCACCACCAAAGCTCTTTGTGGATTTGTTCTGTGCAGATATTATAGCCCTGAAGCAAGCTCCTAAATCTTTCAGAAGCTAGTGAACAAGGATTAAAAAAAAAAAAACACACACAGTGGGGAAAGGAAGAACGTATGTGAAACTTCTCCTGACTAATCATCATGACATAATTTTACAAATTATTTAACTTATTTGGAATGATGCTTACAAAGCGTATCATCACTATGTCTTGAATAAAAAAAAAATTTTTTTCTTGAATCTCAAATCCATTGCTGTTAAATCTATCCATACTCATATTAACCCTGTAAAATAGATTAAAACTGCTCCATAGAGTTTCTAGGTCTTTAGGAAATCTTAATGAAGGCCAACTGACACATCTTTCTTGTACAGAGGCTGGGAAAACTGCTGACCTTCTGGTTAGCAGCCAAATTCTTAACCACTGGGCAACCAAGGTTTTCTATGTCTGATTTATTGTTGTTGTTAAGTGCCATCAAGTTACTTCTGACTCATAGCCAACCTGTATGCTGTTTCCAAGGAACAGCTGGTGGGTTTGAACTGCTGACATCATGGTTTGCAGTCCAGTGCTTATCCTACAGTGCCACACCAGGAGGCCTATGTCTTGATTACTGAGATTATATTAATATTTTTGTTTTAATTTACCAGGTTACAACAAAAAGTACAGCTGCTATGGTTCCTTTTCATACATGCTTAGGCATATTCCAAACAAAGCCTGTTTAAACATGTCTCTGCAATCAGTGGATGACTATAAACAAATTCTCTTAGTCTTGTTACAATGCCTTCAAAAGCATAATAGTAAGGATACCTTTTGCGGCATGGGGAAAATAAAATGGTTAGGGCTAATGTTAGTATTTTAAAAACTTAAGCACACATCTTCTCAAATCATTGAAGCTTTGCAACAAATTTATGAGAATGCTTCCCAACATTGTTGTTGTTGTTAGGTGCCATCGAGTCGGCACTGACTCATAGTGACCCTATGCACAGCAGAACGAAACAATGTCCGATCCTGGGCCAACCTCACTACAGTTGCCACACTTGAGTCCATCAATGCTGCCACCTGGTCAATTCATCTTGTTGGGGGTCTTCCTATTTTTCTCTGACCCTCCATCTTACAAAGCATGATATCCTTCTCTAGCGACTGTTCCCTCCTAACAATATGTCCAAAGTATGAGAGACGAAGTTTGGCCATCTTGGCCTCTAAGGAGCACTCTGGCTGCACTTCTTCCAAAACAGATCTA
>NW_006408537.1:13061638-13109518 GCF_000296735.1 Chrysochloris asiatica
GTTCTTTGTCAATTCCTTCAGTGCACTTTGGACTTCCTCCCTGAATATCATTGGCTCTTGATCATATGGTACCTCTTGAAATGGTTGAATATTAGCCATTTCCTTTTGGTACAATGACTCTGCATATTCCTTCCAACTTCTCTGATGCATTCAGCATCATTCAATAGTTTGCCCAGAGAATCTTTTAATAACAAAAGTCGAGGCTTGATTTTTTTTTTTCAGTTCCCCCAGCTTGAGAAATGCTGAGCGTGTTCTTCCTTTTTGGTTTTCTGATTCCAAATCTTTTCACAGTTTATTATAATATTCCCAACATTAAACAATAGTTTTTAGATGGATCATGTGTTTTAAGGAAGGCCAGCCAGGAAGACCTCCAAAATGAGCAAAGAAAGGAAAGACTGTCAATACGGTGAATGAAGCAACTTTAGTTGAAATCCTGAAACTATAGGAAGAAAACCATAGAATTACCACTGATGTTATAACTGCTGAAGTTGGGATCACACATGGTTTGACATTTTCAATTTTAAGTGTAAATCTTAGCATCAGCCAGCTAAATGAATGCAAAAAGCATTGCATGGAAATCCACTGACTCAAAGATCGAATCTTTCCATCAGACTTTTAAGAAAGATCAAAGCAAATGAAGACTATTCTATGGAATGAATCATAACTGATGATGAGTCTTGGATTTACCAGTATAATCCAGAGAGCAAGGTCCAATCCAAACAGTGGTTTCCAAGAGAATCTGCTGGGCCAGATTAAATTCAAGGTCAGGTCTGAAGTTTATGGAGATTGTTTTTTGGAATTCCAAAGGGATTTTCTTGAATAACACATTATAATTATAGGGTTTATTATGAATAAGCTGTAAGAAAATGGAAAACTCTACTTTAAAAAAAAAAAACAAAACAGATTTTGTGCAAGGAATTTATATCCATCACAAAATGTACCTGTTCATTTTCTGAGGCTAGTAAGAGCTGTCCTATAAGAATTGTGTTGGGAAATCTTTCCCTATCCATCCTCCAGCCCCATCATGTTTTATTTGTCCCCAAGCTCAAAGAATATTTAAAAGGAGCACAGTTTGAGATCATCAAGGATGTCTAAACTATTTTTTGAATGATGTAAATTAAAGAGTGCAGAATTCTTCAGGGGAGGGTTTACAAAGATGGGAACACTGCCTTCAAAAGCGTATAGACCTAAATGGAGAATATGTCAAGAAATAATATCTTCACATGTTTGTATTTTTGTTTCATAAAGGTTCTTATGATTTTGTAGCAATACTTTTTGAGTTACCCTCATATGTGTCTAATTGAAATTAGGTTTTCTTACATTTTAGTCATTTAAGCTTTGGTTATTTTATGTGTGAATACAACTATTGCCTGAGAACACTGAGTATTCCTGTCTTGGTCAACACGCAAAAACACAGAGGAAATGATGACTAACTAGGTTTGGTAAGTTTGCATACTACAGCTTCATCCCAACTTTATTGCTCCTTTCTGTCAAATATTCCATGGGGGGATTAAAAAAAAATGTGGAAGTACTTGTAGTCTTTTTTTTTTTTTTCCCCAATCTTCTTTTTTCTGGTAGATCAGCTACTCAAGTAATAATATCTCTAAAGGAATCACTATTCTAAATAAATTATTCTAAGAATTTATTTCTCTCAACATCAGTTTCTTCATTTTCCAACTCATAGTTTTTCATGACAACAAAATATTATATAAAGGTTTCTCCTAAAGCCTGTGTCAGACACTGATCTTCCTCCTGTGCCACAAGGGCATCTTGCAGTTTCAAAGGGATCTCAGAGGGTTTTGACTGATGAAGGTCTATGCTGTCATCTGGACCAGCCAAGACACTATGGCTGCTTTGAAGTCTATCCAAGCCTGAAGTAATAGTCACAGTCAGCACCAGGTAAAGCTCCAGGGCATTGTGGAGCTTGGTTTATTTCTGGGAGTCTAGTTTCTTTTCTATCTGGGTGCCTTTCTCACCAGGACACTTCACATTAAAAGCACAGCTGTTATCATTGTATCCCCATGTTGTAGCACACTTTCCTTCAGGGCTTCTCTCCCCTTGGAATAACGTTGTCTGCAGCTACCAGCAGATGCCATCCGGCAGCTGAGAGCTGCAGAATGTTTCAAAAATCCTGCCAACCATTTTTTCCCAACAACTGTGAGCTCTTCAACTCCAGATATTTTGCTTCTCATTGACATCACAGAGACTATGAGACAAAATTCCTGAATTGCACAATTCAGTTTCAGTGAAAAAGCTGGCAATGTAATTATACTTCCTTGCCACTTCTTTAACACCTGTTCTTAGAGTAAATGCATTATCAGCTGCGCTGATGCCAAATTCTGGCAGAAAACAGATTTGCATATGACCAGGTTTAATAGAAAAAAACAAAGCTCTCAACATTGACTCCAGTCTGATACAAGCCATCAATGAGTTCCTGTATCAAGCATTAGTCATGATTATTTAACAATGGTGAAGCGGAAAAAGATATAGTATTTGAATTGATCATTTCAGGCACACCAAAAATACAAAAATCATACATGTAGTCAGAGAGCAGGGGAAAGCCAGAATCCTATAACTGGCTCAGCTGCCTCTTTGAATGTACTTTGGAAAAGTCAATAGAGTATCATCAGTCACAGTGAATGTATCCCATATCATTCTTGCATTTCTCTCAGCCCATTACAAACTCTAAAGATCTGACATCAAGAATATGTCACTATCACAAGTTGCTCTTATGTGAATGACTTCATTGTCATTAGGATTCGGTATCAACTCAGGATAACCTTTAGGCATGTAAACTCTATGCATCACTTTTTCCTAAACAAGAAAAGGATAAAGCAATATGATTTTGAAATGTGAAACCAAAGGTTTGAAAAGAGTCTTTCTAATAAAAAAAAAAAAATTTTAACTATTTAACATTTGGTGGTTAACACTACTAACACTACATGATAGCAGATACAGTTTTGAATGTTTTAAAATCAAAGCCCCCAAAAATAATTTTATAAACACCTCTTAATATTTTTAATCTTAAAAGTTTCACATGCTCAGAGAACTGAAAATGGTAGTCATAAATATATGTGTGCATAATAATAAAGACAATCTCTTTGTCTCAAAAGACAAAAAGTAAAGCCTTAGGAAATTATTTCAAGCTAACATAATCAAATATACTCTTAAAAGCACTGTTTATTTGATGACATGTTTGCTATTAATTCGCAAAAAACTTTATTCTGGATTATTCCATTGTAAACCCAGGGGCTAGGAGAACTGAAGAGTTTACAGTAAAGAATCCTCAGTCCTTTTAAGTGAGCAACTTCTGGTCAGTCCTCTGGCACACAGGACAGTTGTCATGACTCAGATCTGTTCACAGTGGCAGTTCTGCCTTCCTTCACTTTCTAGCCCAAATACGAATTAACGACCTCATTGTCTCACAGAGTCCCAGAAACGTTGCTTGTGAATGTGGGCCTGTATCTCCAAAGTTAAAGTTTCTAAAATATTGTCCTTCACATCAGCATGAACTGGGTATTAATAAATCTGACTTCTAATCCTGGCTCTTTCAATAATTAGTTAGTTATATGGAGTTAGGCAAGTTGCTTGAAGTCTGTTTGCCTCAGCTTTCACCTCTGCGAAACAAAACTGTTAGATAATCACTAAAGTGTGTTCTAGCCATATATCCCTGGAGTTCAATGGATTTGGTCCTTTGTTTAACTTTTGCTATGTATCAGACAGCATAAAAATGATGCAATTATAAAGTTAAATTGACCCATAAAACAAATTCAAGAAATTTTGTAACAGGAATACCAACAGGACTTCATGTGTTGAATGTGGTTACCTTAAAGGGTGGAGAAAAAGCCCTGACCTATAAAGTTTGATTCCCATGATGTCAGTGAGCATCATGAAGTTAATAAAAACATCCAAACATTCTGAAAGCCTGACTTTTTATTATGCTACCTCAAAATTCCAAAGAGACCATGGCTATCAAGGAAGGGCTGGTCTAAAAGAGGTAATGTACTGGTCTACTCTCCTGGCTTTGATCATGAGCCACAGTCTCCTTAATTCTCTGCCATCTCAATTTGCATACTTAATTGCCATTTTAACTTGGTTGATCCACATCTGTGCTTACCAGTAATCAAACTGAGTGAGCCAAGCACTACTCAGTGTCTGTCACTTTTCAACTCACTCAAGGATTTGTATATAGAAACTTAAACTGTGGCATCTTACAGTAAATACTTTAGCATGAAATCTTTTAGTTCAAATTTTCACGGTAAGAAATAATGTTATTTTCCTACTTGTCAATTTTTTAGTTTGAAATTATGTATGTTAGGTTGGTGTGTATCTAAAATAAGGGATATTGTGTTTTATTCATAAGTTTTCAAAGAGTTCCTGCAATTTAAATCTGCTTGTATTCACTTGGTTATAAACAGGAGAGAACAGCTGGGTTCCATTTCATTCTAATCGCCTTTTAGAATTTGAATATGGTATAAAGTCACACTTTACCCTTCAGGCGATTTAATCCACATTCCTCTGAGCACTCTTTTCTAACACTATGATATTCTTTACACTTAGTGTTTTGTTTTGTTTAGGGCACATTCTGAATTCAATCTACTCTTTATTAATTGTGGTAAACATACAAATATACCTCTGAGCACATCTTATTCATGATAATAAATTGTTACTTAAACTTGCATTTGTGGATATAAAACACTGGAATAACATTATGCTCCAACTCAATAAAAATTCAGGCAGAAGAACTTAAATCTCTATGACAACTGAAATCTGGACCATAGAAAAGATAATGTTTTGAAATAACTCCAGAATTAGTTTTGAGTTCTAAAGCAATATATTTTGTTTTGAATAGAGCCAATATAGAAATAACCTACTTTATCTGCATCTAATTTAAATAAAAATCACTCCTTTGCTAGAACATAGACAGTATAAACTTGTTGTAGGGTTTGAATAAGGGAACCTTTGTAAGGCATTTATCACACATTTCTTGTTGTTGTTAAGTGCTGTCAATCAGTTCCAACTCATGTTGTTGTTGTGAAGTGCCGTCGAGTCGGTTCCTACCAATAGTGACCCTGTATAGGCTTTCCGAGGAGTAGTTGGTGAGCTTGCACTGTCGACTTTGCAGTTCAAATGGCTACTCATAGCGACCCTCTATAGGGTTTCGGAGCAGGGCCTGGCCGACCTTGCTGTTCAAATTGACCTTGAAATCCAGTGAAGAGAAAACTGACTCCTGGTGTGGCGCTATAGGATAAGAACTGGATTGTGAATCACAAGGTTTGCCGTTCAAACCCACCAGCTACTCCTTGGGAAACCTATACAGGGTCGCTATGAGTTGGAACCGACTCCACAGCGTTTAACAACAACACCAGGCACATAGTAAGTTCTTGAGAAAGAGTAGACACTGTTACCAGAAAAATGGTTGATCACCTACTGCTAACAGAGCCGATATTCAGATACAAGACTCAAGAGCACAGAGTAAAGCATTTATTTACCATGGATACCAAGGAGAACTGGGGAGTGGGAAATCTCCCAGATTTGTCTCCCCAAGGAAAAGAGGGGGCGGGTTTAATAGGGATTTGGGACATGAGGAGGATCCCCCAACCAGGGACTTCAGGAATACTGTGTTGTCTCTTTATTCAAGGTCCTGTAGATACCCTACCCAGCACTATTACTCTCACCAGGTGGTGGTTATCAGTGGCCATAAAATATGTATATTTGGTTTTCTTCTGTTCCTGCAATAGTCCTTTCTGAGATAGTCCTTGGGGTAAGGTTTGACACTAATTAAAGAAGAAATACTTTTAGAGAAAACTATTGTGTGGGAATGACCATTAGGAAGGTCAGTCGGCCTTTTTCTATATTTTTGCTTTGTCCAGGCTGAAAACGCTTTTAACACCTTAGGTTTCTCAGTACCCTTTACAACACCGTCATCATTATCATGGGTTGTTTATTTGACCTTTTCCAGTTACATATCTGTCTTTTCCTCTATTCCTAGTAGATGGCATGTTTTTAAAAATCATTATCTTTTTTTCATTTAACAAGAAAGAACACCTAGATTAAACATGAATTGGATAAAGTTGTGTAATAGATATTTTAAAAGAAAATAAAGTCACCTAGTTCAATTCAAGAAATAAAGGGAAATATAAAAGTTGGGTTGGAGACAAAAGGTGCAGTCAAAAGAGAACTGAACTAGAAGTGGGACTCATGGATTAATGTCCAGTTTTGCCTGTATAACTCTGAGGAAGCTCTCCTTTACTTCTCTGGAACTTGGGTTCCTTGCCTATAAAAAAAGATGGATTTCAAACCTTCATGGTGATTTATTAATTTTTAAATTGCTACTTTGTTTTCCACAAGTAGAAAAAATCTTTTTAATTATTCAATAAAATGAAAAATAAAATTAACTTTTCACTAAGCCATGTTGTTGTTGTTAAGTGCTTTAGAGTCGGTTCCAACACTCAATGACCCTGTATAGGATTCCTGAGTAACAGCTGGTGTGTTTGAACTTCTGACCATGAGTTAGCAGCCCAGCCCAGTCCTACAGCATCACACCAGTGCTCCTCACTAAGCCACAGGCAACCTCAAATTACTGACTCCATTTTTTTGTTTGTTTGATGAGCTTTTCAGACAGGATTGTGTGAATGTTTGCATGTATGTACATACACTTAAATTGTTCAGATTGGTTTGCACAAATGAACTTATATTTAAAGTCTGTTCACAATAAAGTTTCCAAAATAAATGATGTAATCTTAAATTACCAATATTAATGATATAAATACACATTACCATGTATTCCTTCACAAATTCCAAAGTAAATTCTGAATGTTTTGTTAAAATATGCATAGTCTAGAGCCCTGGTATGGTGCTATGGGCTAATGGGTCAGACTGCAAAGTTGTTTGAACTGCAAGGTTGGTGGTTCAAACTCACCAGCTGCTACTTGGAAACTCTATACAGGAATCGGCTCGATAGTACTTAATAACAACAATATGATCATTAAATAAGAATAAAATAACAATGGGAAAGTAAGTTGTACTACAAAACGGAGGCTAAAAATCAATATAGCATTTAGAAGAAGTAGGAGTTATATCAAAATATTTACTATGGAGAAATATTTTCCATAACACAGTAAGCTCAAATCTAAGTGGTACTTTTTTGTGGCACACTGAACAATATTGTTGTTGTTGTTGTTGTTGTTGTTAAGTGCTGATGAGTCTGTTCCAACTCCTAGCAACCCTGTGTAGGGTTTCCAAGATGCAGCTAGTAAGTTTGGACTCCTGATATTGCAGTTAGCAATCCAGTTCTTATCCTACAGAGCAGGAATATGACATTAAAAATAATAATAATAAGCAGAAATTGTCTCCTATGTCAACATACATTAATCCTCAATAACTGTAGCGAGCATATTAAAAAGTATTTTTGGAAAGGGGTTCAATTGGAAAACTATATCAATGTTTTCATTATGTTATGTTATGTTAAGTGCCGTTGAGTCGGTTCCGACCCATAGCGACCCTGTACAGGGTTTCCGAGAGTGTAAATCCTTACGGGAGTAGAGAGCCTCATCTTTCTTCCGCGGAGCAGCTGTTAGTTTCGAACCGCTGACCTTAAGGTTCGCAGCCTGATTCGTAACCACTACGCTACCATTAGATAGCTACTAACCCACGGTCACCAAGTCATTTTCAAATCACAGTGACCGTGTAAGACAGAGTACAACTGTCCCATAGGGTTTCCCAAGCTGTCAATCTTTTTTCTTTATTTTGAGATATTTTGTTTTATTTTAAATTTTTCTTTATTTTGTTACTGTTGCTGAGAATATGCAAAGCAAAATGTACACCAATTCAATGGTTTTCTCCATGTACAAGTCAGTGACTTGGATCACATTCTTTAAGCTGTACAACAGTTCTCAACCTCCTTTTCTAGTTGTTCTTCCCCGAATAACAAAAATTCACTGCTCCTAAAGTTCCTTTCAGATCTTTCAAGTTGCTGTTATCAGTTTGATCCCATACTGATAGCTTTTAAAAAGCATAATGCTCAAGGCATTTTTTTACTAGTTAAGCTAAACTCTTGTTTGGTTGTAAGCAAACTTCAGAGATGTTTTTGGTTTATAATTTAAAGATTACCACAGGGCAGCAGTTTTAGGGGTTCATCCAAACTTCATGACTCCAGGAAGATGGAGTCCATGAGAATTTGAAACTTTGTTCTGCATTTTCCCTCTTTTTATCAGGATTCTTCTATGTAATCTTTTATCAAAATATTCCGTAATGATTGTCAGACAACATCTAGTTCTTCTGGTCTCGTGACAAAGGAGGCAGTTGTTCATATAGGGCATGAGGCACACACTCCATCTCCTCCTGTTATTGACTCTTCTTTTTCCTCTATTCTTCCAGACAAATAGAAATTTCTATTTTCTAGAAATTTTTGTGCCTCGGATGATAACTTGAAAGCTTTTAAGACCCCAGACACTAGGAGACAGAACAGAAGTTATTAGGCCAGTGAAATGGTATGTCCCATGAAACCATGACCCTAAACTTCCAAACCAAGAAACCAAATCTCATGATGTTTTTAATTGTATATAAGCAAGTGTTGTAAATCTTTACAGATGTAGGTTGCCACATCTTTCTTCTTTTGTTCCTACAACTTGTGAGTTTGAACTGCTGACCGCTCACTTAGAAGACAAACACTTTAACCACTGCACCACCGGAGTTCCTTTTGATGTGATTAGTGGGATAAATTATTAGCATTTGACAAAAACTGAATAGCAAACAATTTTATAATGAGTTCCTCACCAAGGGCCTAAAAATCCCATTATATTTTTTAACTGATTGAGAGAGATTTCTGAGCATTTGATTTTTACATGTTCACAGCAAAATTTCACCTCTTGTTATTAAAAATAAGTCAACACCTTTCTTGCCTAGATGGAGAAGAAACAATATCTGTAAGAAAGTCCAAAAATTTCTTAAAGCCAAATTTAAGATGTGTTTTTGAAGATGTCTAGCTTTTACCAATAAAAAGCAAGTGAAAAAATTATAATTACAAGTTGATATTAAATTGATAGAGAAGAACATACTAAACAAAAGTAGCTAATAAGAAGATGCCAAATCTTTTTATATTGTACTGAGTGATGCTTCTTCCTAAACATTTGAATAGAATTTAATAAATGACGCAACAAATTAGTCATTTAAATAAGCAATGCTTTAAACCTATAACTTTATGATACTATTAACCCACTGTTGTCTTTTTCAACTCATACTGACCCTGTAGCACAGAGTACCATTGTCCCACTGGGCTTCCAAGGTTGTCAATCTTTTTTTGGGGGGGACGTATTTTTAAATTCATTTGTTGTTGTCGAGAATATACACAGCAAAGCATACACCAATCCAATCATTTCTATAAACAGAAACAATATCAGAAACTCATTCAGAAATATATTATTTCTCAGTATCACAATTTTCAAGAACTTAAAATTATTCTTTAAGTGATCCAACAACAACAATGGAGTCCTTTCTTATCAAGATTAGAATCTGAAAGAGATCTGCTTTTTATCTAGCAAATTCTTCCTATTTAATGTTTTTATTCCTTTTATTTTTGCTCTTGGGCCTTCTCTTGCAATTTTCTCATGTCAAATAAAAGATAATCTTCATAATTGCAGTAAAGGAGAAAAGATAATTCTGTGGAGGGAAATTATTCAAGACAGAAAGACTAAAATTACAAGTCTTAATTAGTTTTGTATTTCCATTGGGTAAAAGAATTACTGTTTGGGAGCTGAGAATATGTCTAGCTCCTCAGGGAATAATAATGTGCTTGACATGGGACAAGGAAAGAAACAAAGTAAATAATTGATTTACAGCTTGAATTGCTGTATAGATTACAAGAAAATAAGAAAGAGTAATAAGGACCATTTGCTAGCTAATGGTCATGAAATTGCACTCAGTCATAATTCTGTGAGTAAAACTCACTTGAAATGACGAATACGCTTAGACCTGGACATGCCATGGAGGTCTGTTGCTTCAAAACACACAAACTGGAGGTGATTTCTGGTCATCTCTTATTTCATGTACTTCATTCTAGAAGACAATTGAGTAGGACGGGATATTGAGTGTTGCCCATGGTGTGATCTGTAAAATAAAGAAAGGTTCTAATCCACCAGATAATGATGATTTAAACACAAGAAGAAGTTAGTGGGAAAAACAAACAAAATAGCTATTGCTATCAAGTTAATTCTGACTCACGGTGTGTCAGTGGAACTGTGTTCCTTAGCAGACTAACTCCTTAAAAGTTTGTGCCATCTAGGGAGACAGTGAACTAGTCATTATGATTACTAATCCTATCATTGGTCAACAGTTGGAGATCTTACCCTTTCTTATACTGCCTTTACCATCTCCCCAAGAACATTGTCTCTAATGGACTAAGAGAACATTACATTTAGCTGGAAGTTAACATTGCTTGTGTAAATTTATAACAATATCTTATAGATGACATTCTTATAAGGTCCTTTTTCTGGAAATTAGAATATATTGATATAACTGGACAGCATTTGCAATATGTAAGTCTCTATAAGGATGACTATCATTGAAAAGATTTCCACTTATTAAATTAATTGATGTTCTATAAGGTTACTCGGAGAACTGGTGTGGTGCTGTAGGATAAGTACTGGACTGCTAACCTCCCAGCTGTTCCTTAGAGAGCCTCAACAAGGTCATTATGAATCAAAACCCACTCCACAGCATTTAACAACAACAACATAGGGTTACTATGAGTCAGAGTTGACTTGACAAAAGTGGATTTAAACTGTCTGATAACGTCCAGATTTAAAATTCCTATACAGTTGAAGATAAAAGTATTCATTTTTGTTTGTTTTCTGTGTTGATATTTCTTTTTTTCTTTTTTTTCCCAAAATGGCTTTATTTCTTTATAAAGGTATCTAAGCTTAAGATACTGGTAGTGTAGTGGTTACGAATCAGGCTGCGAACCAGAAGGTCAGCAGTTGGAAACTACCAGCTGCTCCGTGGGAGAAAGATAAGGCTTTCTGCTCCTGTAAAGATTTACGACCTCGGAAACCCTGTTCATGGTCGCTATGGGTCGGAACCGACTTGACGGAACTTAACAACAACAAAAAGCCTAAGAAAAGTCTATATTTCTCTGTCAAATGTAAAATAGATTTAAAACTCAAACAAAAGTGCTTTTCAAAAGAGAGTCAAGATGAAAAAAAATCTAGACTGCATATTGAAATTGAAAATATGAAGGAGGCATGGGTTTTTTTTTTTCCAAGAACTTGAAGGAATAATCTAAAAATTATAAAAGTTTAGAACTGATTGAGAATTAGGAGAAAAATCATCCCATCCAACCAACTCATTAGCTTGAGTCTCAGAAAGGAACAATGGTAAGTCACACTATCAGTTCATTGCCAACATAGAAACTTGAATCTGGACCACTGGACTCCTGGTAGGTGGCTCATTACCACAAAATGAATGGATACATCGAAGTCAGATAGAAGAGTCTAGCATATAGTATACTTTATACATGGAGTCCTAGTGTGGTGTTGCAGGTTACCATATCTGTTTTAACTGCAAGGTTGACAGTTCAAGCTCACCAGCCACTCCTTGGACTCACTATGAGTTGGAACTGACTGGACAGTACTTCACATACTTTGTATAGGTGTTTGCTACTGTCAGAAGTTTTAGAAGAGGGATAGAATATAATTGTTGTTGCTTTGAAGTGCCATCCAGTTGGTTCCTACTCACCCTATTTGTGGTCCTGCACCATCTTCATAATTTTTATGATGCTTGAGTCTATTGTTGAAGCTACTTTGTCAATCCATCTCTTGAGTATCTACCTTTCTCACTGATCCTCTGCTTTACCAAGCATTATGTCTGGGGAGTGATCCCTTCTGATAACATGCTCAAAGTACATGAGATGAAATCTCACCATTCTCATGTCTAAGGAATATTCTGGCTGTACGTCTCCCGAGATAGATTTGTTCATTCTGCTAGCAGTATACTTAATATTCTTCACCAACACCATATTCAAAGACATCAATTTTTCTTAGGTATTCCTTATTCTTTTTCTAGCTTTTGCATGCATATGAGGTGATTGAAAATACAATGGCTCAGATCAGACCATCTTAGTTCAAAAAGTGACATTTTTGCTTTTTAGCACTTTAAAGAGGTCCTTTACAGATTTGTCCAGTGCAATAAGTCATTTGATTTCTTGACTGCTATTTCCATGGATATTGATTGTGGATCCAAGTAAAATGAAATCCTTAGCAACTTCAGTCTTTTCTCAATTTATCATGCTGTTGCTTATTGGTCCCCTTGTAAGGAATTTTGTTATCTTTAAGGTTCAATCCATACTGAAGGCTATAGTCTTTGATCTTCATCAATAAATGCTTCTTTGCTTTCAACAAGTAAGGTTGTGTCAACTGCATATTGCAAGTTGCTAATGAGTTTTCTGCCAATCTACATTGTTTTTTAAATAATCCATCTTCTCTGATTATTTGCTCACTGTACAGATTGAATAAGTATGTTGGAAAGATGCATCACTGACACACACCTTTCCTAATTGTAAACCATGCAGTATCCTCTAGGTCTCTGTGAACAACTGACTACCTCTTGGTCGATGTACAGGTTCCACATGAGCACAATTGAGGGTTCTAGGATTCCCATTCTTTGCACTCCATAATTTGTTATGATGCACACAGTTGAATGCCTTCACACAGTCTAGCAGCTTTCTTCCAAATTTCTTGGCATAGACAAGACAGTGTCTCCAGCGTTGCACCCATTTGTTAGAACATTTCAATGGATTTCCACCAATTCCAGAGGCCTTGTTTTTAGCCAACGCCTTGAATTTCTTCCTTCAGTAACTACTGGTTCTTGATGAACCTTTTGTGGTTCAGCTCAAATGCTGAAGCCCATCTGCCTCACTTCCAAAACCTTGCGTTTTCCCTAGTAAGTTAGTTACCTTGTCTGTGCCTTGCCTTTCTTGTTAGTAAAATGCTAGCTGTTTCATAGGATTGTTATGAGGATCAAACAATTATTTAAAAGTTTCTGGCAGATAGTCAGTATCTTGTAAGTGTTACTTAAATGTATACAATGAATAATTATCATAACCTTAGTAAATGTTGTTGTTGTTTAGTGTCTTTGAGTACGTTCTGACTCATAATTACCATGTATAGGGTTTACGAGGAGCAATAGGTGTATTAGTAGCCCAGTGCTCACCATACATACATATCTCAGAACTCCACACCAGAACTTCAACTTAGGTAAATGTTAACTTGATAATGTCTGTGTCTGAATATCCATCAATTTGTCACATCACTCTAATGTTGAACAGCTATATATTTTTTTAATTATATCCTTTTTCAAGATATAATTAAGCTTTAAAAATAAGAAAAATATTTACAGTTAAAGACAGATTTTAAGTGCATTAAATATGAGGAAAAGAAGTTACTAGTTCCACCTATGCAGCTATGTTAGAGATAATGTCCTGTCACTGATACATTTAGCTGTTCTAAGTTCCCTGAGGCTTCATAACCACATCTCATTTAACACAAACAATTAAGCTGTAGCAATTACAATGTTTCATGCTAAATTAGCAGTTGTGTTCCCAACTCATTCTGAAATATTGGGTACTTTGCTCAAGGTAAATAACACTCATTAAATAAAATAATATGTGTAGACATTTTTAAAGAGCTCTCATCGCATTGTGAGTTACAAGTTGGGCTACACTTGTAACTGTAAGATCAGCAGTTCAAATCTACCAGCCACTCAAGCGAAGAAAGATGAGGCTCTTTGCTCCCAGAAAGTCTGTAGAAAGTTTTCTTACAGTCATAGGAAACCCTATACCGATTGCTGTGAATTGGAACCAACTCAATGTCCTACAACCACCACCATAGAGTAATCAGTACTCTAAGCAAATTAAGTAATTATATATATGCTTTAAATAAATTAATGATATTTAAAAAAAGACAAAAAGGCATCTCCTGTGAAATAAAGTAATTTTGTTGTTTCACCAGTAGTAAGTAGTATGATTGTGGTGATTAAGTGCTGTCATGTTGATTCCATCTCCTAGCGATAGGTATAGGGTTTCCTAGGCTACATAGGATTTCTGAGGAGCAGCTGGTGGGTTTGAACTGCCGACTTTGAGGTTCAAACTGACCTGTAGGCCAGTGCTTATCCTATAGCACCACACAGGGTTCCAATAGAATGATAGGTAGTCATGTTAGTCTTTTGCTTATCTGCAACACCTAAATTGTCTATAGTTAAGTATGTATTATTTTAAAATAAGAAAAGTATCCTTCCACTCAAAACATACTTTTTCCATTACCACACACTCTTCTTACCAGATGCATATCTAGGAAGCAGTAAGAATGACTCTATTGTCCTGAAGTTTATATTCTACTGAGTGGAGGAGCTACAGATGATAAGTAAGGCATCAAATAGAAAGATGTAGCATTTCACATGGGGGACAATGCTGAAAAAAACAAAACCTAACCACCTGGCCTATTAATTCTATGAAATTTAGTGACAACATGGAGTTGCAACCCCTAATGAACTCTGAGATCACCATGTTGCACTATAATCGAACAATGAATATATCATACTGATTCCATTTCTTCACAGCCCTTTTCACTATGTTCCATGTTATCTAATTGCATACTACCCCCCACCCCCGCACTAGGGTATCAGCTCCATAACTTTACTTGTGACTGTATTCCCAGTACCTTTAGCAAGTACAAAAATAACATTTTTAAAAATCCCCTACCATCGTGTCAATTCAGATTCAAAGTGTGTGGAACTACTCCTTAGGGTTTCTTAGACTGTAAATCTTTATGGGAGCAGACAGCTTCATCTTTCTCTCTTGGACCAGCTGGTGAGTTTAAATCACGAAGCACTGTGATTAGCAGCCCAACTATTAACCCAGTGTGCCACCAGGCCTCTTTAGAAAGATCATAGACACTCACATATGCTTTTGAATTAGTGAGTGTGTGAATGAGTTAATGAATACAAAGGTATGATTTGACCTTGTCTCTCTCCCAAACCCACACCATTGTTGTCGAGTTAATTCCAGCTAACAAGAATAATTGCCATCACATAATTTGGTATGCATCCTAAGTAACAATTTTTCATTGAAAAGTGCAATTCTTTCACCAAATATGAGAACCCTATCTAATCTAATTTCATTTTCAAGGCATCAGCTTATCTTGCTGCATCATTGTCTGAATTTCCTTTCTTCAAATAAATCATACTTGTTAGTTACAATTAAGCCTTGTGGTCAGCCCTTCCCAGCTGCACATGATGAATAGCAGGCAGATAATTGCCAATCCAGGGACTAATTTGTTTTTCTTACAGTGTGGTTCATGGGACATGTTCTCTTTTCCCATCCCCTCTGAGGACTAATAAATTAAATCAATGTGCTTTCATAGAGGAAATTGTGCTACTATGAGTGTTTAGGGGGTGGAAAGAAAACATTGAGAAAAAAAAAAAAACCTTCAAAGTTCTATAGAAACTCAAAGTCCTTGGAGAAATGTTGTCCATGTTCAGTGACAATAAAAAACAAGAGAATACGCAATGGTCACTTATAAAAAAGAACAAGCCATAGTCACTTATAAAAAAGATAGATTTCAATAGACAGTTGGGCTTTCAGAAAAGTCAATTCAAAAAGGAAAAATACAATCAAGAGTATACTGTATAATACATTCAGCTTATCATGTACCTGGGAAGGACCCATAATATTGTGTTCTAAGGGCCTACCCCCTACATTCACATAGCATCTGTGAAAACTGCCCCATTGGTACAAATATAACCCCACCCTCTAGCCACGTCATGTTAGCTCAGGCAGTGTTAGAAAGCCCAGGTAGCAGAAAAACTGTGCAAAGCAGGGACACAAATGAGAAAAAGTTACAAAAGGGCTTTTATTTGGGGAGAAAAAAATGAAAATCTAAAAGTTTTTACCAACAGAGGAGAAATTAACTAACTTGAAATTATTTTCCTATAGCTTTGGGGTTCAATTTTCATATTCATTTTTAAATTATATATTGGAGAATTTGGGGGTGGTGGTTATACATTGACACTTGTTATTGTTAGCTGCCATTGAATCAATTCCAATTCATAGAAGTACTATTTATTTCTATATCATCCTCACAATAGCCAGTATGTTTGATTTCATCGTTATGCCAATATATCTCATCAAGAGCCTCTCTCATCCTCTACAGCAACTGATCTCTCCTACTGAAGTACCCAAGGAGCTCTGGTAGCATAGTAGTTATGAGTTGGGCTGCTTACCTCAAGGTCAGCAGTTCAAAACTACCAGCTGTTCCACGGGAGAAAGATGAGGCTTTTTGCTCCCATAAAGATTTATAGCCTTGGAAACCTTTACAGAGTAGCTATGAGTCAGAACCAACTCCATGGCACACCACCACCACCACTGAAGCACCCAAAGCAATTAATTTGGACAATATTCTGTTGTGCTCCATAAATTTTCATTGGCTTTTTTTTTCTTTCTTTTTTTTTTTTTTTTTTCCAGAAGTAGATTATCAGGCCTTTCCCCTTAGACTGTGTTAGTCTGGAAGCTTGACTACAATCTCCCCATGATGGGTGACCCTGCTGGCATTTGAAATACCCCGTTTCATAGCTTCCAGAATCATAGTATATCAAGCTGACAGACTGGTGGTGGCTTTGGTACTTGTTGTTGTTGTTATTGGGTGCTATGAACTCAGCTCCAACTCATTGTGCTCCTGTACGCAGCAGAACAAAACACTACCTAGTCCTGCGCCACCCTCACAAATTCTGTTACTTTAGAGCCCATTGTTACTGGTCTTGTGTAAATCCATCTCTTTAGGGATCTTCTTCTTTTTCACTGGCTCTCAACTTTTCCAAGCATGATGTCCCCTTGAAGGACTGGTCCATTCTGATAATATGTCCAAAGTATGAGAGATAAAGTCTTGTCATCCTAGCTTCTAAGGAGCATTCTGACTGTACTTCTTCTAGCACAGATTCATTTGTTTTTCTGGCAATTCATAGCATTTTTTATATTTGTCTCCAACACCATATGCATTGATTCTTTGACAGTCTTCCTTATATATTGTCCAACTTTCACCTGCATATGAGGTGTTTGAAAACACCATGGTTTATGTCAGATATACCTTAACCCTCAAACTGACTGCTTTGCTCTTATTCCCATGAGATATATTCAAGATCATATTTTGTCTCTCATGAACTTGTTTTAATTTTCTTCGGTTTCATCCTGAACTTGAACATAAGCAAATATTCAGCCTTGCTTTGGCTGATAATATTGAGCTTTTATACTGTCTCTTCCCGCAGAGATAGTCAATTTGATTTCTGTGTATTCCTTCTGGAGATAAGTGTGTAGTTGCCTTTAATGTTCTTTTTAAAAAGGTATTTGCAATGATTAAGTTGTTGTCTTTCAAAATTCTACCATGTGATCTCCAGCATAGTTTCTATCACAAACCCATATTTTCCAACTACTGATCCTTCCTCTTTGTCCCCAACCTTCACATTCCAATAACCAGTAATTGCCAATGTATCATGTTTGGAAATGTTACATGTTTGATCAATTTCAAACTAAAGAAGTTGGTAGCATTCTTCATCACTGGCTTTAGTGATTGGTACATAAATGTGAATAATAGTGATATAATATGATCTTGTTCTGTTATTAGGTGTGGTGGAGTTGGTTCTGACTCACAGTGACCCTCTTCACAACAGAACAAAACACTGCTTGGTCCTGTGTCATCCTCACAATTGTCAAGCTTGAACCCATTGCTGTTGTTACTAATACATCTCATTGGAGCTCTTCTTCTTTTGGTTAACACTCCACTTTACCAAGCATGATGTCCTTCTCCAGGGACTGGCCCCTCCTGATAATATGTCCCAAGTATGAGAGACAAAGTCTTGCCATCCTGGCTTCTAAAAAAGCATTCTGGCTGTGCTTCTTCCAAGACAGGTTGATTTTTTTCTTCTGGCAGTCCATAGTATTTTTAATTTTCTTCTCCCACACGGTAACTCAAATGTATCAATTCTTCCAAATGTATCAGGCTTTCCAAATCATTGTCCAAATTTCACATTCATATGAGGCCATTAAAAATATCATGGTTTGGGTCAGGTGGACCTTATACCTCAAATGAACATCTTTGCTCTTCAATGCTTTAAAGAGGTTTTATACAGCAGATTAGCCTAATATAATCCATCATTTGATTTCTTGACTCCTGCTTTCATGAGTGTGGGTAGTGGATCCAAGCCAAATGAATTCTTTGACAATGTCAATGAACTTAGGAAAATTTGAAGTTGTCCAAGATGAAATGAAACACATAAAAATCAATATCCTCAGCATTAGTTAGCTGAAATGAGCTAGTACTGGCCATTTTGAATCAGACAAAATGCCAGAAATGACAAATTGAAGAGGACAGGCATCACATTCATCATCAAAAACAGCATATCAAGAAAGGAAGGGAGGGAGAGAGGGGAAGTTAGAGCACAGGGTAGGGAATAGACACAGGATAGCTTGGGTGTTGAGGGGAAAGCGGGCAATACACAAGAAAGGGGAAGGGAATGGAACAACAAGGCTGATGGGAGAACATGGGCAGGTTCACATGGGCTAAGTGACAAGAGTAGATAATGATGCATGCACAACCTTGGAACAACAGGGCTTTGGGATACAGGGACTGAGGCATGGTTTGAATGAGTAAAATAGAGGAATAACATTAAGATGCTTGGCTGTCTTTTGAATCTTTGTTTCCCTTGCCTACCATTGTGAAATAGACACTTGAGGGGTGGGTAAAGGAATAGCCAGAAACATCACAAGAGAAAGCTTGTAAGTCCATCTTCAGCCTATAACTGATTGGAATACCTTAAAGGGGGCTAGAAGCTGCCCAGTGAAAGAGGCCTCCTGTGTAGTTTTTGCATTGCATAAGACTATAGGTGGAAACCAGAACCCCATCCAGAATTGTCTGAGGTGGGAAATTTCCACTGGAAAGGATGAGTAGACCAGCCTGGAGTGGCTAGAAGAATAGAAGATACTTCGTGAAGAAAGACCAGCAGGAAAAATCAGAAACAATAATGGCAGTCTGATTGATTACTACAAGAACAAGTAAGCTGTTTGCCCAGGAGTCATCAAGGCAAGTGATCGAGTCCCCTCAGAGCAAACTCCCTTCCAACACTGGGACTCAAGGGGAATACATGAGCAGGCATGTGGTCTGGCTGGTTACCACATTGGTCACCGATAAGGAGAAGAGAGGGAAAAAACAACAATGATGTTGGGATCTAAGTCCGACCACATTCAATAGACTCCTATGAACACAGGTGGAGACCTGGATGGCCACCAGTATGGCAAGACCCGGGGACTCCTGGGCCCAGAGGCAATGACATGGCCACAAAGGACTAGAGTGGAGAGTGAAGCATCCAGCTGATATGAAGTGAGGGGAGATGCACAAGAACACCCATACTTGCAGATAGTACCCACTTGACCTGGCTTCAATGGCTGGATGATCAGAACTCAACTAGAAGAAGAGGGAAGAAAAAAAAAAAAGAGTAACCCACTTCAATTTGATGAACTTTACCTATACACATGGATGTAGTAGCTCAAAAGAGGGAACAAATCTTTACAGCAAGGATCACTCCCACCCCCTCGGTACACAGGGTTGATAGGGATGGGCGACATAGACACAGGCTACTCAAAATGGGGGTCGGGGGCTATAAAGGCAAGAAGTGACTGGCTTACAAGCTTTCAAGAGGGAGCCTAGTTCCAGACAGGGCAGGGATAGGTAGAACCTCCACTGAATTATTTCCAATCTGTTGGGACCGGGCTGGCGAAAGGAAATGGGGATAAGACTCTTATAGTGAAAAATTGCCATCAGGACTGACTGTGAGGGTCGGAATTGTAGAGGTAGACTTTTTTTTTTACAAAAGGGGGTGGTGGATTGATTGATTTTGCAGCCCAGGAGCAGAGGTCCCTGGGACCATCAAGTGAGAAGAGCAGAGAGCGTGACCCTACCCAGAGAGGCAGTGACACCAGGGATGGAGACAGAGACGATGATGTGGACAGATGGAGTAGCTGGGCACATTGGACTTAGGAAGGGAGAGGGGCTGTTTGCTGATGGCCAAGGAATATACCCTCTGGATATTTGATGATGCATGGAGGAGATTGTAATCATTGCAATGAAGCGAAATACAATAAGATGAATGTAAAACTGATGTTCTCCCATGTAAACCCACATAATTCACAATAAAAATGAAACAAAAAGCAGCATATCAAGGTCTATTTTTCAGTACAATGCTACTTATGATAGGATAGCATTCATATACCTACAAGGAAGATGAGTTAATACCACTAGTTTTCAAATTTATGCACCAACCACCATAGCCAGTGATAATGAAATCGAAGAATTCTACCAACTTATTCAGTCAAAAATCAAGCATATAATCAAGATGTATTGATAATTATTGGTGACTGGAATGTGAATGTTGGAAACAAAGAGGAACGAAGGCTCAGTAGTTGAAAAATATGACCTTGGTGATAGAAATTATACAGGAGATCACATGATAGAATTTTGCAAAGCTGAAGACTTCTTCATTGCAAATACCTTTTTTAAACAACATAGAAGTTGACTGTACACATGAACCTCACCAGATGGAATACACAGAAATCAAAATGACTAGGTTTGTAGTAAAAGAAAGTAGAAAAGCTAGATATCTAAGCCAAAACAAGGACAAGGGCAAACTATTCATATGCAAGTTCAGGCGGATGCTGAAGAAAATTAAAAACAAGTCTACAAGAATCAAAATATGACTTTGAACATATTTCACCTGAATTTAGAGATTATCTCAAGAACAGATTTGATGCATTACACACTAATCACCAAAGACCAGAAGAGTTGTGGAATGACATCAAGATCATCATACAAGAAGAAAGTAAAAGGTCATTAAAAGACAAGAAAGAAAGAAAAGATCAAAATGGATGTTAGAAAAGACTCTGAAACTTTTTCTCCAATATAGAGATGCTAAAACAATTGGAAGAAATGAGGTCTTGCTTTTAGGTGTATGGATATTATGCTATCACAGATAGCATTGTACTTCAAGATAGATCTTGAATTATTCTTTTTGATAATGAATGAGATACCATTCCTCTTCAATTTTTGTTCTCTGCATATTAAGCCATATTGTGTGATTCATAGTAGCCAATACCAGTCCATTTTGGTTAACTAATGCCTAGTATATCAATCTTTATGCATTCTGTTTCATTTTTGGCAATTTCCAATTTTCCTAGATTCATACTTCATATATTCCATGTTCTGATTTTTAATGGATGTTTTCAGTTGCTTCTCCTCACTTTGAGTTGTGCCTTATCAGCAAATGAAGGCCTGAAAGCTCTATTTCTTTCATATCAATATGATCAAATCTACTTTGAGGAGGCAGCTCTTCCTCAGTCATATTTTGATTGTCTTCCAACCTGAGGGATTCATCTTCTGGCACTAGATCTGACAATGCTCTGCTGCTATTCATAGTGTTTTCAGTTGCTAAACATTCAAAGTAATTTGCCTCTATTCCTCCTAGTCTGTCTTTGTCTGGAAGCTCCACTGAAACTTTTCCACCGTGGGTCAAACTGCTGGTATTTAAAATAGCAGTGGCACAACTTCCAGGATCAAAGCAATATGCAAGCGACCACAGTATAACAAACTGACAGATGGTTGGTGATTAGGGCCTATAAAGAACTCAGTTCAGTCCTGGGCCAAACAGAAAATTTCTGAACTAGCCAAACTGAGTCATATGTCATGTTGTAGTTGATTCATTCAATGTTGTTGTTAAGTGCCATCAAGTCGATTCCAACCTATAGCAACCCCGTATAGGGTTTCCAAGGAGCAGCTGGTGAGCTTGAACCACCGACCTTGCAGTTTAAATGACTTTGCAGTCTGATACATTAGCCCACAGCACCACACCAGGATTCTGATTGGTTCAATATATTGGGTTGGTATTGTTCCATAACAACAGTTGTCTGGAGTAACCTTGCATGGGGCATTGTCCATGAGTTTTGTTTTGTTTTTTTCTATAGACAGCCAAAAATAGTAAATACTTATTACATTGGTAGCCATATGGTCTCTTTCACATCTTTTCAATTCTGAAATTTTAGCATTAAAAAAATGTTATATTCACAAATCCAGTCTATTTTCTTACACTCAGCCCACCTCACCCATTTGTGTTATCTGCTTGGTCCCTCTGGGCATTTGTGTAGAAAAACCCAAGTGCTTAGAGGTGACAGTGCTCATATTCTCCACCTCATGGAGAAACCCATGAAGCCATAGGACAGAGAAATGCAGAGATGAGAGATGCTATAGTAGGCTAAATGGGATCCAAAGATGTACATAAATCAAAACTAAACCAAGCTGATTGCCATCAGTAAATACCATCTCATAGTGATCCTATAGAACAGAATAGAACTGCCCATAGTGTTTCCAGGCTCTTTATTGATAAAGTCCTTTATGGTGCTCTTTATGGAAGGACTGCCCCTTTTTCTCCCACAGCTTCACTGGTGGGTTCAAGCTTTCAACCTTTCAGCTATCAAGTGAGCTCTTTAACCACTCTACCACTAGGAATCCTCCTGAATCTCAAGAACTTGTTAGCATGTTAAATTAAGTATGAAAGAGAGCTTTGTGAGTGTAATTAAGTTTGTTGTAGTTGTTAAGTGCCAACTGATTTGGTTCCAACCCAGCCACCCTGTATAGGCTTTCCAAGGAGCAATTGATGAGCTTGAACCACTAAATCGCAGACCTTAAAATAAGGCGATTATCCTGGGCTAGCCTGTGAGTTTTGTTGTTGTTGTTGAGGGCCATCGAGTCAGTTCCAACTCATAATGACCCTCTGTAGGGTGTCCGAAGAGCAGCTGGTGAGTTTGACGTGCTGACTTTCTGGTCATACTGACCTTGCAGTCCAGTGCTTATCCTACAGTGCCAAACCAGGACAAAGCAGACAACTTACTCTCTCTAGAGGTAGAATAGTGATGCAGCAGAAGGGGAACTCAGAGAGATTACAAACATGAGAAGGATTTCTGCCTTTGCTGGCTCTGAAACAAGGACTGAAGAGAGTTCCCAAGGATCTAAGGGTAGCCCTAAATAACAGCAGATAAGGAAAGGGGGCCTCAGGCCTACTGTCACAATTTTCCCTGGTCACTCTAACTCTCGGGAGAGGTTAAAGAATTAGTCCCACCATGTCACCACTTCTCAGTCACACATAAACAATAAGCATTCACTTGTTGTTGTTGTTGAGTGCCATCGAGCCGGTTCTGACCCACAGTGACCCTGTATAGGGTTTCTGAAGAGTGATTGATGAGATTGAACCAGTGACCTTCTGCTTCAAACAACTTTGCAGTCTGGTGCCTTAACCCACAGCACCACACCAGGACTCCAAGCATTCACTCAGAATGCTCTTTTGTTGTTGTTGTTAAGTGCCGTCGAGTCGGTTCCGACCCATAGCGACCCTGTACAGGGTTTCCAAGGGTGTAAATCCTTACGGGAGTAGAAAGCCTGATCTTTCTCCCGCGGAGCAGCTGGTAGTTTCGAACCGCTGACCTTAAGGTTCACAGCCCGATTCGTAACCACTACGCTACCAGAGCAAAAGCACACTTAGAGAAGCAGGTCTGTCTTTGTGAGTGGTGAAGAGCTGGTAGAATTAGGGAACATAAATTAGATTAGGTCAAAGTGAAAGTACACTTCAAAGAGAGAAGTGAGTCTGTCTCTGTGAGTGGGGAAGACACTTTGGGTTTGGGGTGCACTTGCTTATAAAGGTATGGGGTCTCTTCCTCCAAGAGTGGGCTAATTGATTAGAAGGAGTGGTATGCAGAATATTCAATTTTTAGAAAAGGGGCACAGGCTTCTTGGAAATGGAGTGAGTACCATCTATCATTTGCATTAAATAAAACACTGTCTGCCTGTGAGCAGCTGCTTCTCTGTTGGGGTTTCAGGTCCTGATATCCTTATCTTTGTCTCCATGCTGTTTTCAGTGTCAACAATTCTTGTTCAACTAGAGCTGTCCTCCCCCTTTCTTAATCCCTATTTAGTAGGAGAGGACTTGGGTCAAAGAGCTGGATATGAAGACACAGCAAGAGAGGCCCAGGGTTGGGTGATCCTAACCTGTCCCTGACACTGCAACCAAATGAACTAGATTTTGCTGATAGTGAATCAACTTGGAAGCTGATTCTTACTTACAGTCTCCAGATAGGAGACCAGCCAACCAACATCTTGATTTCTTACATGTAAAACCTGGAGCAGAGAAATCAGTCATGCCAACCCAGACTTCTGAAATACAGAACTGTGAAATAATAAGCTTGTGTTGTCTTAAGCACTAAACGTGAAACAATTTGGTAAAGCAACCATAGGAAACTAATACAAATGGAGTCCTGAGAGCATTTATTTCCCAGTCTCCAGATTCTTCTTGGTGTGTGTCATCTAGTCAATTGCCACTCATAGCGACCCTATAGGACAGAATAGAATTGCCCTGTAAGGTTTCCTAGACTGTAAATCTTTATCAGAGCAAATTTTAGGTCTTTTCTCTCAAGAAAGTGGGGGGATTATTTGAATTGTCAATCTTCTTGTTATCAGCCGAGTACTTTTTATCTAGTTTCTATCATTTGCATTAAATAAAATGTTAACCAATATACTCATGTACCAAATAGTTATATCACTATCAATAAACCAAGAATGGCACTGTGGACTTATGCACTGGACTGTCAAGTCTGTTTGAACAGCAAGGTTAGCAGTTCAAACTCACCAGCTGCTCCCCAGAATCCCTATACAGGGTCACTATGGGTCAGAATCAACTAGATTGCACTTAACAACAATAATTTGCATCAAAGAAAATGTTAAGCAATATACTCATGTACCAGAGTAGTTAAATCGCTATCAATAAAACAAGAGTTTAAAATAAGCCTAATATCACTTTCAGAAAATAATTGAGGATGATCTACTACAACCCCTCCATTTTCTAGATCAATAACCCAGTGGGTTAAACCAAAACCAAAACAAAACTTTAAAACACTTTATAAATGATGTTGTTGTTGTTGTTAGGTGCCATCAAGTCGGTGCCAACTCATAGCCACCTTATGCACAGCAGAATGAAACCCTGCCTGATCCTGTGCCAACTTCATTACTGTTGCCACGCTTGAGTCCATCGATGCTACCACTTGGCCAATCTATCTCATTCGGGGTCTTCCTTTCTTTCTCTGTCCTTACCAAACATAATATCCTTCTCCTGTGACTGGTCCCTCCTGACAATGTGTCCAAAGTATGAAAGATGAAGTTTGTCCACGTTGGCCTCCAAGGAGCACTCTGGCTGCACTTCTTCCAAAACAGATCTATTGGTTCTTTTGGCAGCCCATGGCACTTTCAATATTCTCCTCTAACACCATAACTCAAAAGCATCAATTCTTCTACAGTCTCCCTTTTCACTGTCCAGCTTTTGCATGTATATGAGATTATTGAAAATACCATGGCTTAGGTCAGGTGCACCTTAGTCCTCAATCTGACTTTGCTCTTCAACACTTCAAAAAGGTCTTGTGCAGCAGATTTGTCTAATGCAATATGTCATTTGATTTCTTGACTGCTGCTTCGTGAGTGTTGATAAGTATGTAAATTTGTTAAAGTATTGTGATTCCCAGTCTAACACTTCTCAGACAACATTGCATTATCTCTTGATAAGAAATTTGGAGTTAGGGACTACAATCAAAGGATAGTTGGTATGAGAGTCCTTCTGATCAAAAGGAAAGATCAGTAGTTGGAAAATATGGCCTAGGTGATAGAAATTATGCTGGAGATCACACGATAGAATTCTGCAAAATCAATTATTTGTTCATTTCAAATACCTTCTTTAGACAACATAAGAGATGACTATACACAGGGACCTTGCCAGAGAAAATACATTGAAATCAAATTGACTACATCTGCAGAAAGAGACAATGGAAAAGGTCCATATCATCAGTCAAAACAAGGCTAGGGGCAGACTGTGGAACAGACCATCAGTTGCTCATATGTAAATTCAAACTGAAGTTAAGAAAATGAAAACAAATGCACGAGCAAAAATATGACCTTGAATATATTCCACTTGAATTTAGAGATCATTTAAAGAACAGATTTGATACATTAAACACTAAAGACTGAAGACCAGAGAATTATGGGATGACATCAAGAACATCATACAAGAAGAAAGCAAAAAGTAATTAAAAAGACAAGAAGAAGGAAACAGTCAAAATGGATGTCAGAAGAAACACTGAAACTTGCTCTCCACATGTAGAGATGCTAAAGCAAATGGAAGAAATGAGGAGGTCCAAGAACTGAACAGAAAAGTTCAAAGATCAGCTTGAGAAGTTAAAGACAGATATTACAACAAAATGTGCAAAGATCTGGAGTCAGAAAACCAAAAAGAAGAACACGCTCAGCGTATCTCAAGCTGGGGGAACTGAAGAAAAAATTCAAGCCTTGACTTTCGTTATTCAAAGATGATCTGGGCAAATTATTGAATGATGCAGAAAGCATCAAAAGAAGATGAAAGGAATACCCAGAGTCATTGTACGAAAAGGAAATGGTTGTTGTTCAACCATTTCAAGAGGTAGCATATGATTAAGAGGAAGTCCAAGGTGCAATGAAGGAATTGACAAAGAACAAGGCACCAGGAATTGATGGAATAAATGAAATCTTTCAAGAACATGAGGCGGCACTGGAGGCACTCACTTATCTCTGCCAAGAAATTTGGAAGACAACTATCTAGCCAACTAATTGGAAAAGATCCATATTTTTGGCCATTCCAAAGAAAGGTGACCCCATAGAATGAAGAAATCATTGGACAATCTCTTTGAAATCCCATGAGAGTAAAGTTTTACTATAGGTAATACAGAAATGGCTTCAAGCATACTTTGACAGAGAACTTCCAAAGGCTCAAGCCAAATTCAGAAAAGGCCATGAACAAGGGATATCATTGCTGATATCCGATGGATCTTGGCTGAAAGCAGAGACTATCAGAAAGATGTTTACCTGTGTTTTATCTAGTACACAAAGGCTTTCAATCATGTGGATCATGACAAGCTATGGACAACATTGCAAAGTATGAGTATTCCAGAGCACTTAATTCTGCTCATGAGGAGTCTGTACATGGACCAAGAGGCAGTTGTTTGAATAGAACATGGGAACACTGGATGGTTTTAAATTAAGAAAGGTATATGACAGGGTTGTATTCTTTCACCATACTTATTTAATCTGTATGCTGAGCAAATAATCTGAGAAGCTGGGTTATATGAAGAAAAACATGGCATCAGGATTGGAGAAAAACTCATTAACAACCTGTGATATGCAGATGATACAACCTTGCTTGCTGAAAGTGAAGAGGACTTAAAACATTTACTGATGAAGATCAAAGACCGCAGCCTTCGGTATGGATTGCATCTCAATGTAAAGAAAACAAAAATCCTCAACACTGGACCAATAAACAACATTCTTATCAATGGAGAAAAGATTGAAGTTGTCAAGGACTTCATTCTTCTTGGATCAACTGTCAACACTCACGGAAGCAACAGTCAAATCAAATGATGTATTGCATTAGGCAAATCTGCTGCACAAGACCTTTTTAAAGTGTTGAAAAGCAAAGGTGTCAGCTTGAGGATTAAAGTGCGCCTGACCCAAGGCATGGTATTTTCAATAACCTCATATGATTGTGAAAGTTGGACATTGAATAAGGAAAACCATAGAAGAATTGATGCTTTTGAGATATGGTGTTGGAGGAGGACATTTGAAGTGCCATGGGCTACCCATAGAACCAACAGATCTCTGTTGGAACAAGTGCAGCTAGAATTCTCCTTGGAGGCCAAGATGGCCAAACTTCGTCTCTCATACTTGGGACATATTGTCAAGAGGGATCAGTCGCAGGAGAAGGATATTATGTTTGGTAAGGTGGAGGGTCAAAGAATAAGAGAAAGATCCCCAGAGAGATGGATTAGCCAACTTGCAGCATCAATGGGCTCAAGCATAGCAACAATAGTGAGGTTGGCCCAGGATCAGGCAGTATTTGGTTCTGCTGTGCATAAGGTCGCTGTGAGTCAGCACCGACTTGATGGCACCTAAAAACAACAAGAACAATCAGAGTCCTTACTAATGTGGCTAGAGTTCAGGCTATGTTTGCTGCCAGGAGCACTGACTAATGTTTTATTTTGTGATTATTTTATCACTATCTTGGAATTTCTGTCATTCTGAAGCTGATTAGATTCAGTAAAGCCAGGTCTCACATCTGGATTGCTTGCATCTCCCAATTTGTCACATACTATTTTCTTTCTGATCCTCTCTGCAATAAGAAGGGGGAAAACAAAAACAGTAACTCATCTTGCCATAATTTCAACTGTCTTACCATCATACAGGAAGAAATACTTGAGAAAAGAATGTATTTCTCAGCAGTAAAATACCAAGTAAGGAACAGTGGATGTTGTCCACACTGTTTGCAGCCCATAAAGGGATGCATTGTCTGTAAGGAATTTGAAAACAATAATACAGGCTATAAACTTCGCTTTTTATTACTGCTATGCAATGGCATTTTATACTACTCCCATGTTGGTATGTAGTAGTATTCTAAGAATTGAGTCTACTGTTCAAATTAAAGTCTAGTTTTACACTATTTCAGGTTTTTCAGCAATTAATTGAAATTCTAACAAATGGTATGAAAATATGTTCCACACCTTTATCATGGTCTCCTAAATCCTCAGTAATTATTATTTTAATTCATTCTCAGAGCAAAAATGTGTTCCTCATCCTGTTCACATCCTCTTTCTGCTTTGTTCTGTCTTTTTTTACTACTAACATCCAAGTTCTGCCCCTTTAAATTCTAAATATTCATGCTGGGTTATTTTTACATACATACATTGTATTCTGATTATATCCTGATAGTGTAAACGCTGAAGTGCTTGGTTACTACCTTATAGATTGGCAGCTCAAACCCACCTACAGGCATTTCAGAACAGAGACTTGGTGATCTGCTTCTGAAAAATCACAGCTATGAAAACCCTCTGGAGCCATTCTATTCTGTGACTCATGGGTTGTCATGTGTCAGAATCGACTCATCAACAACTGGTACTGTAGTCTTATATCTCAAATCTTTTATGTTGCCTCCAGAGTCCTGATGTGGCACTGTAGGCTAATGAGCTAGACAGTAAGGTCGGTTTGTACCACAAGATCAGCAGTTCAAGCTCACCAGCCACTCCTTGGAAGTCCTATACAGGGTCACTATGGGTCAGAACCAACTTGACGGAACTTAATAGCAACAGCATAGGGAAAAAGATTCCTCGTGTTCTTTTGTTTCTCTGGAAGAAAAGATGATGTTTTATAAAAAGGAGGACCAGGTAGAGTTTGTCAGTGACCACACATTTTTGAGACATCATAGTAAGTAGTTAAGATACCTTCTAAAATGGATAGATCAGTATCTCCTATTTCAGTTAAAGAAATGTGTGGTTTAGTGACTTTCTTATTCTTCTTCATTTATTTATTCTGCAGGCTTCCATCTCTTTACTGTCATCTCTTGTTGTGTCATGGAATAATTAACAAGCAAAAAAATCATGCATGCAAATAAATTTGAATGTCAAAAAGGTATATAGACTGGATAGGCAAATTTTTTAATGAGCATAGGAGGCTTCTATAATAAGATAAACTTTCTCATTTCCACATTCACTTGCATAATTCAAAATTAAGAAGTGCAACATTCTGCTGACAGTTTGAATTCTGTGAACAGAAAATATCATTAAATTAACATTTTATCCAACTTGTCAATATTTTTATTATTATTTTCTACTTTGGGATATTTTATTATATTTTTTCTTAAGTAATTTTACAACTTTTTTTAATGATATTTATCTTTTTTTTTTTTTTTAAGATCCTAGCCTTTTGATCAGACACATGAGTAACACAAGAATTTGGTTCTATTCTTTGTCGTTTTTCCTTACCCTCATCCTTACTTTGCTTTATATTAATAAAATGGTATTTTGTGATTATGCCTTATATGTGTGAAACAAATATATTCAAACTGCTTTTTGTTATTATTATTAAGTGCCATCCAGTCAGTTGCAAATCATAGCAAACCTGTATGAGGAGGAATTGGAAAGTTGAATGACCAACCTTGTGGTTAACAGTCCAGTGCTTATCCTACAGCACCACACCAAGACCTTGTTGTTGTTAAGTGCCATCAAGTCAGTTCCGACCCATAGTGACCCTGTATAGGATTTCTGAGGAGCAGCTGGTGAGCTTGAAACACCGACCTTGCAGTTCATAGGGCTTTGCATTAACCCACAATGCCACACCAAGACTCTGCACCAGGATCTAGACATGCATTTTAGAACAAAATAACATAACTTCTACAATCTAGTTATAATCCTTGTTAGGGATTATAGGGCTGTCAAAGGATATTGCCTACAAGGAGTTGGACAGTGAGGCCGGGGCTGCAAGGGGTCAGGTGTCTTAGTACTAACAGCTGAAGAATTTCCTCCACATCCCTGGGACACAAAGGCTGACACTGACTCATTAAGGATTTTGGCAAACCCTTCATGGTGGTTTGATGTAAGAGTAAAGTGACAGGGTCAGGGAGAAAATCTAAATTTAAAATGTTTTTACGTTTGTCAGTTCTACAGTATTGCTACTGTTTTCTTCCATTTCTGAGAGATTCCATATCTAGGGGCAGATTAAATAAAAATGAGGGTAAGTCAGAAAGTATTTCTAAAAAAATCATACAAATATTTATCAAATAAAACTATTAAAACGTGAAGCTATTGTTTCTCAATATATTCTTCATCAAGACATATGCATTTCTGAAGACTGTGCTTTCTCAAGGTCACAGGTTCGAGTCCACTAGCTGCTCCACAGAATAAAGATAAGACTTCCTGCTCCCAAAAAGATTTTCAGTCTCAGAAACCTGATTCAGGTACCAACTTAACAGCACTTAACACCAACAACACATCCCTGAAGAATTCGGAACTCTTCAATTCATCAAACTGATCGAAACAGGTCATCCTCAAAGGACTCAAATTGGGGTCTTTTTTTAAAAGTTCTTTGAGTTTGAAGAAACAAAAAGAAGCCTGACAGGGCAAGATTGGTCTAGAAGTTGAATGGGGTAAGATTTCTCAATAAAATTCTCATCGGACAGACCTTGCTACCCTTAAAGAGAGAGCAGGTGCATTGTTATGATAGAAAAAAAAAAATTCCTTGGTGCAACTCTCCTGGCCTTTTTCTCATTAATGCGGTTTTCATTTTTCTTACATCTTCTTCATAAGGTTGCTGTTGTTGTTAAATGCTGTCGAGTCAGTTTCAACTCATTGCGACACTGCGTTGGGCTTTCATTTAGCAGCTGGTTCTTCATAATGTTGTTGTTGTTGTTGTTAAGTGCTGTCGTGTCAATTCCAACCCACAACAACCTTATATAGGGTTTCCAAGGAGCAGCTGGTGAGCTTGAACCTCCACCTTGCAGTTCAAACGGCTTTGCAGTCTGGTGCATTAACCCACAGTGCCACACCAGGACTCCATAAAAGCCCCCATATGGTCCTATTCGTCAAGAGATTCTATAAATATTAACCCTTTGGAGTCTCGAACGAACAGCCACCATAACCTTCTGAGTTGACTTCTCTGTATTTGAATTTAACTAACCCAGCAGATCTCTGCAGAGGCCACTATTTTAACTGAATCTTTTAATGAAGGTACCCTAACAAGATTACACATATATTTCTGAGAGAACTGGTCTGCATCCATTTTCTGATCACAAGATATATTTAAACACATTTTTCTTGGAACCAACCAGTGCATGTAGGAACTGAAACCCAAGTAGCAGTACTTTTTTACGTACCCTTGTATATGTCCGAAGGAGTTGTTAGATAACAGCTGAACCAAGTACCTACAAAGACTAAAAGAGGAAAAGTGGATTTTTTCACCTTTAATGTATTTATTTGTGCATGAATAATTTATTTTAGAAAAATAAGCACAAGACTCGTCCCTCTGAGTTGGAGGTTAAAGATACCCCAACTGTTTGTTTTCCAACAGGTTATACCCTGATACTATCAAGAAAGAAGACCTGGGGTTCCTGAGCTTAGAAACTCCTAGACCTAGTCCTAGAAGATTGATCACAAGGACCTTCCACCACAGTCAACAGAGAGACAAACTTGCTGTTGAATTTGGACTTCTAGCCTTCTAGAAATCCATATACTTCACAATGAATTTGAACTTCTAGCCTCCTACACCATGAGAGAATAAATCTCTATTTGTTATAGTCATCCATTGTAATATTTCTGTCATAACAGCACTAGATAACTAGTTTTTGTTTCTGTTTTTGTTTTTAAGAATGGAAATCATAAATGCTAAGGTCCCTTCTAGCTTCAAAACATAACCTCCAAAAAAAAACTACAATTTGAAAGCAAGTGAATATCAATGTGCTAAATTTGAGTGTGTTTTTTATGCAAAGCACATTCCCTCAACACAATATATTGTACAAATAAGAAAAATGAAACACAGAGTAACTTGCACAAGGCCATAAAATAATGAACAGAAATTGCAGTTGAAAACTTAAGTCTTCTGATCTTGAACCACACTGCTTACTAAAAGCCAAAGGCCCACTCCCACAGAAAAAGTTGTTTTAGTAATATGTGCTTCTCCTCACATAAACTAACCAGATGGGGACGTTTCCTAAAAATTTAACAAAGACAGTTCACCTAAATATTTACTAACCTGAGAATTTCAGCAGTAAGAACTCAAGAATTAAGCTTAGTATATACTTCTGGCTCTATAGTAAATACTCAATTGCTCTTCACATGAGAAAGGTGTTTAGTTAATTTGTTATCTTCCTTATGTACTAGATTATTATTAGTATCAAAATACAGACATAACTATAACACACAAAAAATTTTTTTTCAGATTATTGATTTATGCACTACTAAAAGGAGCTCTGGTAGCGTAGTGGTTACAAATTGGGCTGCGAACCTTAAGGTCAGCGATTCGAAACTACCAGCCGCTCCACGGGAGAAAGATGAGGCTTTCTACTCCTATAAAGATTTACACCCCCGGAAACCCTGTACAGGGTCGCTATGGGTCAGAACCGACTCAACGGCACTTAACAACAAAACAGTATTTTTAATCATTCATCTGTCACTTTGTCATAGTGTGGTGGTTTGCATGTTACTGTGATGCTGGATGCTAGCCACCATTATTTTAAATACCAACAGGGTCACACGTGGGGGACAGGTTTCAGAGAAGCTTCCAGACTAAAACAGAATAGGAGAACAGCTAGAGCAACAGAAGGTACATCTTCAAATAAAGATTAGCAGGAAAAACCCAAAACAAAAATGGCAGTATTACTGGCTACTACAAGAATAAGCAAGTTGTTCGCCAGGAAGCCATCAAGGAAAACAATCAAGTTCCATCAGGACAAAGCCCCCCATGAGACTGAAACTCCAAGGGAACACATGAGCAGGCATGTAAGCTTGCTGATGACCACATTGGTCTACTGTGAGTGAAAGAGGGGAAGAGGTAACAATGAAGAAATGGGCTGAGTTCGACCACATTCCATGGACTCCCATTGACCTGGAGATGAGAGAGAGAAGAGGAAGGGCTGGTTAGTCTAAAGTATAGTAAGACTTGGGGACACCTGACCCCATGGGAAAGGACATAGCCACAGAGGGCTAGAGCTGAGAGTGAAGCATTCAGCTGATACAAAGTGAGGAGAGACACACAAGAAAACTCATACTTGCAGACAGTACCCATTTGACCTAGCCTCGATGGCTTGATGATATGAACTTGACTAGAGGAAGTTTTAAAAAATAGTAATTTTTTTTTTGATAAAGGAAACAAGGGTAAATTGCTACAATTTGATGAACTTGACCTATACTCATGGAGGTAGTAATTCTAAATACCAACAGAAAGGGGAGGAATCAAGTATCAATGCTATCCCCTCTGTACACAGGGTAGATAGAGACGGGCAACTTAGACATTGGCTACCTAAAATGAGGGAGTGATAAAGGCATGAAGTGACTGGCTTACAAGGTTTCAAGAGGGAGTTTAGTTTAAAAGTGTGTGAGAGAAGATCACTGAATAGTTTTCATCTTGTCTAGGTAGATCTGGTTAAAAGAGATGGGGATAAGCTACTTATGGTTCTATAGTGAATAATTGTTATGACTAATTGTGACTGTCACAATTGTAAAGGTAGGAATTTTGTAATTAAAATGGGGGAGTAGTTAATTTTATAGTCCAGAAACAGGAGACCCTAGTACCATCAAGGGAGAAGAGCATAAGCGGAATATGGGACCTTATCCAGAGAAGCAGCAACCGACACCAGAGATGAAGGCAGAGATCCGGGGACATAGAGAGAGGGAGCAGCTGAGGACTCTAGATTCATATGAAGAGAAAAACTGAGAACTGGCGGCCAGGAGGCAGACTTGAAGAACGTGCCTTTGGTGGTGTAAATTGTTCTATATGCTTGAGTATTTTTTTTTTTAAAAAAAGAGCTAAAGTGAATAAAGAAAAATACTGTTAACTGATGGTACATGGAGGGGATTGTAATCATTGTAATGAAATAAGGTATATGATTTGTTGACTATAAAGCTGATGATCTGCCCTGTAAAATTTCACTCAATTCACACAAAAACATTAAAATAACAATAACAATAAAGTGTTCAAGACCAAAGAGGTCAGTTTGAGAACTAAGGTGTGCCTAACCAAAGTCATAGTATTTTCAGTTGCCTCATATGCATGTGTAATTTGGACAATAAATAAGGTAGAAGATTAGAATTACCATGGACTGCCAGAAGAATATACAAATCTGTCTTGGAAGAAGTGAAGCCAGATTGCTTCTTAGAGGAGAAGATGGCAAGACTTTGTTTCTTTCATACTTTGACCATGTTATCAATAGGGACCAGTCCCTAGAGAAGGACATCATATCGTATTTGGTAAAGTGGAGGGTCAGCAAAAAAGAGGAAGACACCATACAAGGTGGATTGACACAGTGACAGCAACAATTGAATCACATGTAACAATTGTGAGGATGGCACAAGACTTAGCAATGTATTGTTCTGTTGTGCATTGGGTTGGTATGAATTGAAACCTAACAACATTAACCTAAGGTTGACAGTTTGAACCCACCCAATGGTATTGCAAAATAAAAAGTTTGGCAATCTAAAGAAAAATAATAAACAAAACTGACTAGGATACGGAGAGGCAGACTACTTCTGAATGTTTATTCACTGCAAACCTTATGAAGAGCAAAGGCGTATTGTCAGATATAGTGCCAGAAAATGAAAACATTATGAACACAACCAGAATATCATCAGCTAAAGTGCTGAAAGATAAGCCCATCAGATGGGAAGACTTTCAAAATACAACTGGAGAAGAATTGCCTGCAATAAGTAGAGTTGACCATGGTGACATGAATGGAGTAAAGCTTTCAGGACCTTCATTTGCTGATGGGGCACAACTCAAAATGATAAGAAGTATCCATTAATAATTGGAATGTGGAAAGCACAAAGTATGAATCTAAGAATATTGGAAGTTGTCAAAAATAAAATGGAACACATAAGAATCAATATTTTAGGCATTAGCTGAAATGGATTGATATTGACCATTTTGAATCTGATAACCACATGGTTTACTATGCAGGTAGGGAACAACAAATTCAAGAAGAATAGCATCATATTCAAATTCAAAAGGAACATTCTAAGATCTATCTTGAAACACAATGCTGCAGATGATACAACATTGCTGGCTGCAAGTGCAAAGGATTTAAAATAATTACTGATGAAGACCAAAGACCACAGCCTTCAGTATGGATTGCACCTCAGTGGGGAAAAAAAAAAAAAAAAAACCCACATTAATAGGTCAATAAATAACATGATAATAAATGAAGAAAAGATTGAGCTGCCAAAGACTTCAGTCTACTTGGATCTACAATCAACACTCAAGGAAGCAGCAGTCATGACATTAAATGACATATGCATTAGGCAAATCTGCTGCACAAGACCTCTTTAATGTGTTCAAGAGTAAAGATGTTAGTTTGGGGACTAAGTTGCACCTGATCTAAGCCATGGTATTTTCAATAGCCTCATTTGCATGTGCAAGTTGGAAAAATGAATAAGGAAGACCAGAAAAGAATCTATGTATTTGAATTAGTGTTGGCAAAGAATATTTCCAAAGTTCCATGGATTGCCACAAGAACAAACAAATCTGTCTTAGAAGAAGTACAGCCAGAATGTTCCATAGAAGATAGGATGTTGAGACTCCATTTCTCATACTTCATACACGTTATCAGGAGGGACCATCCCGTGGAGAAAGGCACAATTCTTGGTAAAGTGGAGGCTCAGCAAAAAAGAAGATGACCCACAACAAGATGGATTGGCACAGTGACAGCAGCAATGAGCTAAGTATAATAACAACTGTGAGGATTTCACAGGACCGTACAGTATTTCTTTCTATTGTGCAAATTCTCTATGAGTCAGAACAGATTCAGTCACACCTAACAACAAAAAAGTACTTTTATCGACCTTAATTTTTCATAGTCAGTCACAAAGTTAATGATATTTCAGTAAATAGTCTACTTACCAAGATTTATGAAATGTTAGTTCTAGACCTGTCTTTTCTACCAAAGTAGCAAATACTTCCAAAGCCTTGGTAATATCATCTGAAATACTGGTATAACTGTAATCATACCTAGCAGATATTTTTTAAAGTTTTTTATAACCAGGTAATATTTCAAATCTCATTTACTCTTCACAACATCCACCCAGAAAATATGTATTACTACCTCCATTTTTGCCAAAGTATACATACCCTAGGAGAAGAATTGATTTGATCAAGTTCATACAGCTGACAGGGAAGAATGAGAACACAAATTCACCTCTTTTATTTAGGATGCCTCCTACCACTTCACAGTCAGAAAATTGGTCTAGATAAAATATGTTTCCTATTAAATGAACCAACCAGAGGAAATTGTTAATTGGCTTATCTAATCATATAAAATGGAAAGGTATAGTGATTAATAGTATGATCATTGGCACCAGACTGCCTCAGCTCAAATCCTGGCTCTACCATTTATTAGCTGTGTAATCCTGAGGAAGATACTTAAATTCCCTCTTTCACAGGCTCCTTAGCTCTAAAATATTTCATAGGTTGTTTGGGTTATTAGATAAGTTAATACTTATTTAACAATTAGAGCAGTGAATGGCACATAGTAAGTACTAAATAAATGTTAGTTGTGATTATTAATACACTATCTCCAGGAATAACCAGGGAAACCATATTGGAAAGATACTTCATTCTATGTCACTTAATGAGGTCCAGACCTGCCTAGAGAAGGCTCTCATTGAGGCAGAAACTAATCCCCGAACATCTCTAGATTATGAACACAATGAACTAGGGAGACGCTCTCAGAGATATGGGATGTGTAAGAAGCCATCCTGGGGGTTTTAGAGGGAGCAGTATGACCATCATACTCTTGCTTGGTCTTTCCAATACTGTTATTATTTAACACGCAGACTCCTTCATAGAGCCTCAGATATCCAAGCCAAATTTACACAGAGGAAGGAACATCTGACTGAAAGCAGTTTGAGGTAAACCAGGTTGGAAGAACCCCGATAAAAATTTTGTTGTTGCTATTGTTGTTAGATGAAGTTGAGTCAGTTCCAACTCACAGCCACCCTTTGCACAACAGAACAAAACACTGAGGTTCTGTGCGATCCTCACAATTGTTGTTTTGTTTGAGCCCGTTGCTCCTTCCACAAATTCATCTTGTTGGGGGTTTCCTCCACTTTACCAAGTATGATGTCCAAAGAACATGTTCAAGAAACAAGAGATGAAGTTTTACCATCCTTCCTTTTAAGGAACATTCTAGCTATACTTCCTCCAAGACAGATTTATTTGTTCTTCTGGCAATCCATTGTACTTTCAATATTCTTCACCAACACCATAATTTAAATACATTGATTCTTTTCTGATTATCCTTATTCATTTTCTAACTTTCACATGTAAATGAAACAATTGAAAATAGTAGGAATTAGGTCAGGCACATCCCTTTCTTTTGGATACAGTGACTCTGTGTACTCCTTCCATCATCTTTTCTCTCTCTTTTTTTTTAAGTTTTCATTGTGAATTAAGTGCTAGTTTACATAGGAAAACATCGGTTTTACACTCTTCGTTTCATTGCAACTTCCATCTTCTTTTGATGCTTTCTGCATCATTCAATATTTGCCCATAGCCTTCTTCAATATAACAAGTCAAGGTTTGACTTTTTCTTCAGTTCTTTTAGCTTGAGAAATGCTGAGCATGCTTTTTCCTTTTGGTTTTCTAACTCCAGGTCTTTGCAAATTTCATTACAGTACTTGACTTGGTCTTCTTGGGCTGCCCTTTGAAATTTTCTGTTCAGATTTTTTATTTCCTCATTTCTTCTATGCTCTTTAGCTTATCTACGCTCAAAAGCAAGTTTCAGAGTCTCTTCTGACATCCATTATGATCTTTTCTCTCTTTCCTGTCTTTTAAATGACCTTTTGCTTTCTTATTGTATGATGCTCTTGATATTTTCCCACAACTCAAATAGTGGTATTAACTGGTCTTCTTTGTGAATATAAGGATATTATCCTATCTCAGGGAGCATTATACTTCAAGGTAGATATTGAAATATGCTTTTTGATGATGTCATTCCTCTTCAATTTGTCATTCCCAGAGTAGTAAGCCATGTGATTACTAGATTCAAAATCTCCAATACCAATCAATATCAGTTCACTAATGCCTTGGATATTTATATTTTGTTCCATTTCATTGTTGAAAGTTTCCAATTTTCCTAGATTCATACATTCCACAATCCAACTATTAATTGGTGTTTGCAGCTGTTTTTCCTCAATTTGAGTTGTGCCCTGTCAACAAATTAAGGTCTTAAAAGCTTTGCTCCATTATTGTTCTCACAGTCCACTCTATTTTGAGGAGGCAGCTCTCCCCCAGTCATATTTTGAGTGTCTTCCAACTTGAGGGGCTCATCTTCCAGCACTATATCTGACAATATTCTGATGCCATTCATCTTTCAGAACTATATCTGGCAATGTTCCATTGCTATCCATAATGTTTTCAGTGGCTAATGATTCAGAAATAGTCTGCCTCTCCTTCTTCCTAGTCCTAGTCTGGAAGCTCCACTGAAACCTGTCCAGCATGACTGACCCTGCTGGTATTTAAATAACAGTGGCATAGCTTCCAGCATCACAGCAACACACAAGTCACTACACTATGACAAATGAGTTGTGGAATATTTATACCTACTTACAGCAAGTTGGTAGAGCTCTGGTAGCGTAGTGTTTACGAATTGGGCTGCGAACCTTAAGGTCAGCGGTTCGAAACTACCAGCTGCTCCGCAGAAGAAAGATGAGGCTTTCTACTCCCATAAAGATTTACACCCTTGGAAACCCTGTACAGGGTCACTATGGGTCGGAACTGACTCGACAGCACTTAACAACAACAAATAGCAAGTTGGTATAAGAAAATAATTCAAAACATATACAGTTTTATGTTATGTAGTTCTGTCATTTTTTATAATAGTGAAAACTTGGAAGCAGCATAGAACAAAGTAAAAAAAGTTAAATACATTGTGGCAATTTAGTCAATGGATTTATCATTTAAAAATAAGTGGTTCCTGGAATGTAAGCTGTTAATAATAGGAGAAATAGTGTTCAAAGGAGATATATGGGACCTCTGTACTTTATGCACATTTTTTCTGTAAACCTAAATTACTCTAAAAATTAGTCTTTTAAAAATATTGATGGCACTAGTGTCCATCTCTCTCATCTAGATTAATACAATCACGACCTGTTTCTCCTCATCCAATGCTATCCTTTTGTTATCCATTCTTCAAAGCATTCCGACATTATTTCTCTAAATCAAAATTTTGGTCTTATGATTCTTCTGCTTAGGATACTTCCACAATTTCTCATTACCTTCAGGATCTCAGAGATCCTACATGATTGAGAAACAGCAAGCTCTCCATACTCTATTTTCATATATAAACCTTACTTTCATCCAAATAAAACTAGTTGCATTATTCCTCTGACCCTCTTGTCTAGTCCCCTAATAGCCTTTTATTTAAACTGTCTAAGCAAGATAGTTATCTGTTCTTCTGGCCATAGCTGAAAATTAACCCACAGGGTAGTTTGCTATAATAAGCCCATTGAAAAATGACTGCTTTTAAATCCCCAGTGAAAACATATCTCTGATTAAACTTTGTAGCCTATTCAAATAACTCATAATAATTGTCCTCCTCATTAAAATTAGAAAATGCATAGTCTCCTTTTAGAGATTTCACCTAGTACTTTGCAATATAACTGTTAAGATCACTTAAGTAACTTTCCTTCATCTACATACTGTTTCTTCCCCACATCAAAATGATTAGTTTAGTCCAGGCATTATGATTCTTTAAGTGCTAAGTATATATTTAGGTGCCCCAATATCCACTTGAGCAATCTAGAATAGACATTACATAGATCTCAACTAGAATAATGACTGTGGGAATGAAGAAAAGAGAACATATTGCAGAGGCATTTGAGTAGTAGTCTTGGCATTAGACTGATTGAGTGGCTTTGAAAGATGAAGGAGAGAGAGGAGTCAATGAAACATGTCAGGTTTTTCTGACTAGGAAACCCAGGAAGAGAAATATCTAAGAGGGAGATATAATTGGAATATAAGATTACTGTATCATCTGGAGATGTCCAGCAAGTATTGGTCACATGATTTAGCATCTGAACAAAAGATAAAATAGAGGGGAAAACAGTTGTTGGATTAAAAGGGCTAAAGTGGTTACAAGTCAGGCTGCTAACCTCAAGGTCAGCAGTTCGAAACTACCAGCTGTTCCACAGGAGAAAGATGAGGCTTTCTGCTCCCATAAAGATTTATAGCCTCTGAAACTCTATAGAGGGTTACTGAATCAAAACCAATGCCACAACATACCACCACAATCACCAAGACTTAACAGAGAAACAACAATATTTAATGAGGAGACATAGGAATGAAATATCACAGAGTAACCAGAGAAGTGACCCAAAGTTGAGAGGGAAAATTGATGCAAAAGAAGGGAGCACTAAATGTAAAGGTAGACGTTTTGCAACAAAAGCAGGGGAGTGGTTGATCTTGCAGTCCAGCAGTGGAGGACCCTGGGACCATCAAGGGAGAAGAGCAGAGTGTGGGACCCTATCCAGAGAAGCAGTGACCCCAAGATGGAGGCAGAGACAATGACGTGGAAAGATAGAGTGACTGGGGACTCTGGACTCAGGGAGGGAGAGGGGCTGTGTGCTGATGGCTGGGGGGCAGGCTTGCAGGGTGTAACCTTTGGTTGTTTGAATGGTTATATATTCATGAGTGCTTCGCTGTACATCCAAAAAAACAAAACAGGGAATGGAAGCAAATGCTGTTGAATGATGATGCATGGAGGGTCTTGTAATCATGGCAATGAAACGAAATACGATAGGACAAATGTAAAGCTGATGTTCTCCCATGTAAACTATCGCTCAATACACAATAAAAAAAAAAGGAACACTAATGTGTCATGCTGTTGACGTGACAAATGGTCTTTAGACTTACCCATTGTACTTTCTAACCTAGGTCACTAGAGACCTTACTAACAACAGATTCTCTGAACGTAAACAGCAGCCAGACTGCAGGGAATTGAGAGGGAGTAAGAAATGCTTAGTATAGGGTCTACACACATTAAGCACACTATTACCAGCTATGTAATAGTCAAGTCTTACTCCCAACTCCCATCCCAAACTTTTTATGTCTGTTGAGAACTCAATAGGATCATTGTCCTTGGAGGTAAAATCAAAATCATAGAAGGAATATCCAGATACAATTTCAGGACATTATAGAGAATACAAAAATAAAAAAGACTAATTATAAGCTTAAAATATGGTTCGTTTTTTGGAAAAACATTGATTTTCTCATCTTTAAACATATTTATGGAACGATTCAGTAACCAAAGATCAGAGATAACCTAGATAATTTTCAGTTCTATCATTCTAGGACTTCAAAACTTTTGTAATAAGATTGCCAAAATCTAAGCTAGATTGTTGTTGTTTGCTGTGGAGTCGGTTCCGACTCATAGCAACCCTACATAGGGTTTCCGAGGCTATAAATCTTTACAGGTGCAAACCGCCTCATCTTTCTCCTGCAGAACCGCTGGTAGTTTCGAACTGCTGACCTTGCAGCTCGCAACCCAATTCGTAACCACTACGCTACCAGAGCTCCTTATGCTAGATTAGGTGGATCTATATGTATTGGTTTTGTAGGAGTGCTGCAATAAAACACCTCAAACCAGCTGCCTTTTAAGTACAGAAATTCATTATCTCACAGTTCTGAAGACTGGAGTCTCAGATTAGGGTGTTGGCCTTGTTGCTGCCATCTGAAACTCTGAAGAGGAATTGGTTCTTTCTGTTCTCCCAACTTCTAATAGGTCCAGGCATTCCTTGGCTTGCAGCTGGAGCATCACAAGCTCTGTCCATGGCCTCTCTGTAGCTATTCTCCTCAGTCATAAGGACAGCACTCATATAGAACTAGGACGTACTCTATTCCATGATGACTTCATGTTCTATTAACTGATCTTAACACCTTAAAAGCCCTATTTCTAAGCATAATCATTTTCATAGGTGTAGGGGTTACAACTTTAAAGTATCTTGTTTTGGGGATACAAGTCAATCCATAGCACTACACTACCACCAATTGGAGCCCTGGTGTGGCGCTGTGGGCTAATACATCAGACTGCAAAATTGTTTGACTGCAAGGTTGGTGGTTCAAGCTTACCAGCTGCTCCTTGGAAACCCTAATCAGGGTAGCTATGGGTCGGAATCAATTCAACAGCACTTTAACAACAACAACAACAAAACCACCAATTAGCTAACATCCACCCAAGAATATTAGAGTAACTGAATGTGATGCTGTAGGATACGCATGGAACTGCAAGTTTGCTTAAACCACAAGGTTAGTGGTTCAAACTCACCAGTCGCCCCTTAGAAATCTTATACAGGGTTGCTATGAGTTGGAACCAACTCAATGGCACTCAACAGCAACAGCAGCTTGATGAAGGAGTCATGATGTGGTACTGTAGGATAAGCACTGAACCACAAAGTAGGTTTGAAATGCAAGGGTGGCAGTTCAAACTCACCAGCCTCTCCTTGGAAACCCTATACAGGGTCACTATGAGTCAGAACCAATTCAATGGCAGTTAACAACAACAGTAACAGCTTTATGAAAACCTTCCATGTGTGACTTATACTAAGTTCTAAACCTTCAAATCTAAAAGCAGACCTTCTGAATCTTAAAAGACAAAACATATTGAAAATATATAAATAGAATCAAGAAAGCCTTATAGAATTTCTCTGACAATGACATACAGCAAGGGAAGATGAGTTATATAAATTGCCAATCTCTTTAGGCTGGGTTCTAGAAGTTTGGCTGTCTTCTCCCATAGGAGTTCACTTGGTGCTCCCAACAGATAGAGGCTGCAAAGCAGTACAATCCTCTGATCTTTCCACAAATGGCATCCATTCCTTCTGCAGTGTGGACGTGTAAGCCATTTTATCTATCTGTACTGATGTTTTCTATATTAAGTTGTAAGTATCTATAGGGCAGAGAGCATATCTTACCTACTTCACTTGGCATATCACCCAGCTCAGTCCACAAGGTTCTTGATAAACAGATTTTAATTATAATGATTTTCTGCCATTTGCTCAACTTCACAACTTCATATGCCCATAAGGTCTACTCCAGAAGATATAATTATGTTTTAAAATCTATTTTCTGTTCACCACTGCTAAGAATTTGGCATGACATTAGGACATTATTTTGAAGAGAGAGTCTTAATAAAATATTCTTTGGGGAAAGTACTGAATCTAAGATTAATAACTGTTCATTTTCACTAAAGATGCTGCTAAAGAAGTTGTGTGGGTATGAAAATTGATCACCTTGAGAGGTTTTCTTCATATATATGATATGCCCACAGTGCTTTTGTTAGCCATGTTTTTGCAGTTAACCTTATGTTGTTGTTGCCTCTGCTCACATTTTCAGAGCGTCTGATATTAGACACTGTCCTTTTTCAGCCATTGTTGTTGTTAAGTGCCATCAAATCAGTTCTGACTCATAGTAACCCTTTGCACAACAAAACAAAACACTACCCAGTCCTGCACCAGTCTCAAAATTGTTGCTATACTTGAACCCATTGCTGCAGCCAAGGAAAAAGAAATGTCACATACAATATCCTTTCTTCCCATAGTCTTTCTCTTCCTTAAAATACGACCCCATGAAAAAGCACAAAAAGAAGCTTAGTCAGTAGAGAGTTGAACCAAGTCCAAAGCCAAGATTTGCCTTTATTACATCTATTAAAATTTCATTTTATTCAAGTCATCAAGGATCTTTTTCCTAAATGACAATGTTTATCTCTTGTGAAAATTGTGTCCTTTAAAAATCATATTTTTTATTTTTCTGGTTTCCCAAGAGTGAACAAAGGAGTCCTGGTGACATAGTCGGTTATACGTTGGACTTCTAATTCTAAGGTCATCAGTTCAAATCCACCAGTTGTTTCTCAGGAGAAGAGGATGCTTTCTGCTTTCATAAAGATTAACAGCCTCAGGAACCCTGCATAGAATCACTATGAGTAGGATGGGTAAGAGTGAACAATCAATATTTGAATTAGAGTACTCTTAGAAAAATGAGCCCTATTGGAATAATGGTTAAGTGCTTGGCAGCTAATCAAAAGATCTGTTTCCTTAAAGATTATAGCCTTGTAAACCCTATGAGGCAGTTCTATCTACTATGTTCTGTAGGGTAACTATGAGTTGGAAGAGGCTGTGGCTCTTAAGGATTACCACAGAAGTTGGATCATGTGGAATCCTTGGCTGAACTTGTCAGAGGTGGAAGAGAGAATACAGTTCTACCAAAGGCTCTGAACTTACAAAACCAGTCCAAAAAGGTAAATGTAAATCCAAATTTCAGAAAGCTAATAGCATACATATGAATCACTCTTTTTCTATGCTGTCATTTGCAGCTATAAATTTACTTTCAGATAAATTCTTTCTCTGAGACAAACATTTCCATTTTTTGATGCCTTTTACAGTGCTGGGATACTGTACTGGATAAATCACAACTTCTCCTGAGTGGGCCCCATCTTCCCTAGTTTCTTCAGTGGGAAGTGTGTTTGTTCTCTTCATCCCAAAGTACACTGCTTTATAAATGCAGGAACTTCCAACTTCCTTAAATTATAGGTCTCTACTTCACAAGATGGAGAAGCAGGAACTAAATCTTTTCTTTTTTCTTTTTTTTTTGTAATCTGTTTTTTTTAAGCTTTTGTTGTGAATTGAGTGATAGTGTACATGGGAGAACATCAACTTTACATTCATCCTATCATATTTCATTTCATTGCAATGATTACAATACCCTCCATGCATCATCATTCCACAGCATTTGCTTCCATCCCCTCTGTTTTTTTGGGTTTTGTTTTCTTTTTTAATATACACTGAAGCACTCAGGAATCTATAACGTTCAAACAACCAAAGGTCATACCCTGTAAGCCTGCCCCCCAGCCACCACCAAACAGCCCCTCTATCTCCTTGAGTCTAGAGTTCCTAGCCGCTGCATCTCTCCAAGTCATCATCTCTGCCTCCATCTCTGGTATCACTGCTTCTCTGGAAAAGGTCCTGCATTCCGCTCTTCTCCCTTGATAGTCCCAGGGTCCTCCGCTCCTGAACTGCAAGATCAACCACTCCCCTTCTTTTATTACAAAATGCCTACCTTCATATTTGCAACAATTGCAATCAGTCCTGATACCAATTATTCACTATTGAACCATAAGAATCTTATCCCTATCTCCTTTCACCAGCCCTGTCTAGACAGGTTGGAAACCACTCCGTGTAGATTCTACCTTCCCTCACACTCTCTAAAACTAAGCTCCCTCTTGAAAACTTGTAAGCAAATCACTTTGTGCCTTTGTAGCCCCCTTATTTTGGGTAGCCAATGTCTAAGTTGCCCATACCTGTCAACCCTAGGTTGGGTGGGAATGATTCTTGCTATAAAGATTTGTTCACTCTTTTAAGCTACTACATCCATAAGTATAGGTCAAGTTCATCAAGTTGTAGTGGATTACACTTTTTTTCCCTCTTCTTTCTTCTTCTAGTCGAGTTCTGTTCATCCAGCCATTGACGCTAGGTCACCTGGGTACTATCTGCAAGTACAGGTATTCTTGTGCATCTTCCCTCACTTCATATCAGGTGGACACTTTACTTTCCGCTCTAGTCCTCTGTGACTATCTTCCTGTCCATGGAGTCCCCTGGTCTTGCTATACTGCTGGACAACCAGGTCTCAATCCAGGTTGGCAGAAGTCTGTTGAATGTGGTTGGACTTAGCCCACAGCTTCATTGCTGTTTTTTCTCCACTTCCCCTTATCGGTAGACCAATGTGGTCACCAGCAAGATTACATGTCTGCTCGTGTATTCCCTTTGAGTTTCAGTCTTGGAAGGTAGTTTGCCCTGAGGGGACCCAACCACTTGCCTTGATGGATCCCTGGCGAACAACTTGCTTGTTCTTGTAGTAGTCAATCAGACTGCCATTATTGTTTTTTATTATTTTTATTGGTCTTTCTTTCAAGAAGTATCTTCTGTTCCTCTCACTGCTCCAGGTTACTCTGCTTGTCTTTCCAAGTAGAAATTTCCCACCTTAGAAGATTTTCTGGATGGAGATCAGGATTCCATCTAAGGTCTTATACAATGGCTCCACTGGAAGCCTCTTTCACTGGGCACATTGTAGCCCCATTTTAGGTATTCCAATTGGTTATAGGCAGAAGACAACTTACAAACTTTCTATATTGATGTTTCTGGCTATTCCTTTCTCTCTCCCTCAAGTGTTTATTTTACAATAGTAGGCAATGAAAACCAAGATTCATAAGACACTCAAGCATCTTAACATTATTTCCCCTCTTTTACCTATTCAAACTATGCCTTAATCCCTGTATCACGAAGTCCTGTTTTTCCAAGGTTGAGCATTCATGACTGTTTACCTCTGTCCCATTTAGCACATGCAAACCTGCTTAAATGTTCTATCTGCTTTGTTCTTCCATTCCCCTTCCCCTTCTTATGTATTGCTCCCTCAATACCGAAACTATCCTGTGTCTATTCCTTACCCTGTGCTCCACCTTCCTCTCCCTCCCCTTGCCCTACCTACTACACCTCCGATAACCAACAAAGAATTTCTTTTCTCCCTTTTTAGTGTGGGTATTTTGTTCTTGAGCTTTTACAAAATGGTCTTATGCAGTATTTCTCCCTTTGCGACTGACTAATTTCACTCAGCATAATGTCCTCCAGCTTCATCCATGTTTTGTGGTGGATTACAGCTTCCTTGTTACTCTTCAAGATAACATAGTAGTAAATTGTGTGGATGTACCACAGTTTATTTATCCATTCTTCCATTGATGGGCACTTAGGTTGTTTCCATCTTTTTGCTATTGCAAACAGTGCTGCTATGAACATTGGTGTGTATGTATCTACTGGTTTTATGGCTCGTATTTCTTGTGGATCATAATGTATTTCTATTTCCAGGTTCCTGAGGAAGTGCCATACTGTTTTCCAGAGTGGTTGGACCATTTTACAATCCCATCAGCAATGTATGAGGGTCCCAGTCTCTATACATTCTTGCCAGTATTTATTGTCCTCTACTTTTTTGAATTTCACTGTTACTGCTGGTGTGAGATGATATCTCATTGTTGTTTTGATTTGCATCTCTCTAAGGAGCTCTGGTAGCGTAGTGGTTACGAGTCAAGCTGCCAACCTCAAGGTCAGCAGTTTGAAACTACCAGCAGTTCTGTGGGAGAAAGATGAGGTGTTCTGCTCCC
>NW_006408537.1:13110253-13112453 GCF_000296735.1 Chrysochloris asiatica
CTTTTGCATATCACTTTCCAGTTCTGCCAACACCATCTGTTGAAGAGACTATCTCCTCCCCATGCAATATACTTAGGCCCTTTAAAAAATTAAAAAAAAAAAAAACTTTATTGTGAATTGAGTGAAGGTTTACAGAGCAATTTTACATTCAACATTTTATACACATTCCATTTTACCTCATTCATTGCAATCACCCAGGTGCTTCATCACTCATCTCTCTTCTTCCCTGTTTTTCCCATTTCTATTCCTCCCTCTTTTCTAACCCTTCTGAATTTTGTCCTTGGAATCTCAAAATGCTGTCCCCTGATTTCAAATGGGTGATGATTCCAGCATATGTGCAATTCACTAGTATTACTATTTCCATATGAAAATTGATCCACTGGGTAAGTTCTGTTCTAGACCTGAAGGGAGACCAAGGAAGAGCCATAGTCTCAGGGTTCCATCGGTCTTTATCTGACCAGTAAGCCTGACCTGATTTTTGGTCACATTTTTCCCTCACTCTATCTAGGACCTTTTAATGTGATCTCTTTCAGTGCAGCTTGCCATGACTGTCCGGCACCATTTAGTTCTTCTGGTCTCAGAGTTATGGAAACTGATTTCTGTGTGGTCCATCAGTCCATTCCACTTGTTGTTTCCATGTTTGTCAGTTTTCATCACTTTTCTTTCCTCCAGGCAATAGTTGCACCTTAGATGGCAATTTAAGAGCTTTTGAAACACCAGTCAGAACTCACCCAAACTGAACTATGTTGTGCCAGTTAGCCTCAAGACTATGGTTCTGAGCCCTCAGGCCCAATGACTCCTTTAGACACAAACCCCAGTGTTTGTTATGTCTAAGAACAACGTGCCCCACACACTGTATGCTCCATCACATTCGCAGGTATATTTGCAGCAAAGGTAAACACCCATGTACAAACCTTTGTCAAACCTATATATATTTGTGGGTCTTCTCCCACATTTATTCAGTCTGTGTGTATACTCATGTATCTACTTTTGGATCACCATTATTGCAGGATGATGGATATGAGAGTATTTATTCTGTATTCCAGAGTCCTGGTGTGGTGCTTTGTGATAAGCCTTGAACTGCTAACCACAAGGTCGCTGGTTCAAACTCACCAGCCACAACTCAGAAACCATATATGGGTCACTATGTGTTGGAGTCGACTCTACAACACTTAACAATTATGTATGCCATTACTTCATGCACAATTCACTAATCTACCACTGTGTCTTGCAAATAATAGGTACACTTCTTAGATAATATTTCTTAACTTAATTTAAAGAAAACCCACATGATTCCATCAAGTTCCAAGTTTGGGACATGAAGCCCTTATCCATGCCTCACAGTTTATTCATCAGATTTTCAGATTGATCAGTTAGAAATACAAGAGTAGAATTTGGATGTTGTTGTTGTTAAGTGCCGTCGAATCAGTTCTGACCCATAGCGACCCTGTATAGGGTTTTCAAGGAGTAGCTGGTGAGCTTGAACTGCCGATCTTGCAGTTCAAATGGCTTTGCAGTCTGGGCATTAACCCACAGCCCACACCAGGACTCCAGAAGTTGGGTACATACACAGTAAAAACAACTGAAAAACTGTCCTGATTTAAAATACTGTGCCTTTCTAATATAATTTGAAAATGAGTTTCATCTCTGTCATTTAATATCAAAGTTTTACTAGAATGAGATACAAACTATGAGTGAAACAAAAAGGAGTATGCTTTCAATAGCAAAGAAAATCATGTAAAAAATTTTGTAGTATAGTTGTGCTTCAGAAATGTTCATTGAAGTTATTTCAAATGGATAAGTATTTACAAACACAATATGTATAAAGAGAAGAGTTCTTCACAAACTTTTCCAGTGCAGACATATAGCAAGTGTAATCATGCTTCCCTTATTCATTCATACCTGCACATTTGGCACCCAAATAGTTGACATATAATAACAAAAGGTTTGCTGCCAGTATTTTGGTAAATAACATTTTTTTTGGTTAAGTTTTTATTGTGAAGTTTACATGGGAGAACATCACCTTTACACTCATCATATTGTATTTCGTTTCATTGCAATGATTACAATCTCCTGCATGCATCATCAAATAACCCCAAAGGGTACACCCCACAGGCCCACCCACCCCCCGGCTGCCAGAACACAGACCATCACCCTCTCTGAGTCCAGTGTCCCCAGCTGCTCCATCTGTCCACGTCAT
>NW_006408537.1:13113140-13114254 GCF_000296735.1 Chrysochloris asiatica
TATCAGCTGGAAACTTCACTCTCTGCTCTAGTCCTCTGTAGCCATGTCACTGCCTCTGGGCCCAGGAGTACGCAGGTCTTGTCATACTGCTGGCCATCCAGGTCTCCACCAGAGTCCACGGGGGTCTATTGAATGTGGCTGGGCTTAGCTCACAACTTAATTGCTGTTTTTCCCCCTCTTCCCTTATTGGTGACCAACTTGGTCACCAGCCAGACCACATGCCTGCTCATGTATTCCCCTTGAATCTCAGTTTTGGAAGGGGGTTTGCTCTGAGGGGTCTGACCACTTGCCTTGTTCTTGTAGTAATCAATCAGACTAACATTATTTTTTCAGATTTTTCCTGCTGGTCTTTCTTTTACAAAGTATCTTTTGTTCTTCTAGCTGCTCCAGGCTGGTCTACTCATCTTTTCCAGTGGAAATTTCCTACCTCAGTCAGTTCTGGATGGGGTTCTGGATTCCACCTATAGTCTTGTACACAAGGAAGCCTCTTTCACTGGGCAACTTCTAGCCCCCTTTAAGGTATTCCAATCAGTTATAGACTGAAGACGGACTTAAAAGCTTTCAGTAGTGATGATGTTGGTTATTCCTTTCTCCCTCCCTCAAGTGTCTTTTTACAATGGTGATGGTGGTAATGTGCCATGGAGTCAGTTCCGACTACAGCGACCTGGTACAGGGTTTCCAAGGGTGTAAATCTTTATGGGAGCAGAAAGCCTCATCTTTCTCCCATGGAACAGCTGGTAGTTTCAAACTACTGACCTTACGATTCACAGCCCGATTCATAACCACTATGCCACCAGAGCTCCTTCATAGTGTTCTGTTATTATCCTTTTGATTTTGTTTGGTTCCACTGTGACATCGCCCATATGGTTCCTAACACAAGTTATTTGCGTCTTCTCCCTCTTTTTTTTGTTAGGTTTGCCAATGGTTTGTCAATTTTATTAATCCTTTCAAAGAACCAGCTTCTTCTCCTGTTGATTCTTTCTATAGTTTTTCTGTTTTCCATCTCATTTATTTCTGCTCTTATCTTTATTATTTCTTTTCTTTTGGTGATTGTAGGTTCCCTCTGTTGGTCAGTTTCTAATCATTGGAGATGCTGTGTTAATGTGTTAATTTT
>NW_006408537.1:13115143-13124748 GCF_000296735.1 Chrysochloris asiatica
TCACTGATGCATTCAATCCATTGACATTCAATGTAATTATCGATAGGTATGAATTAATTGCTGCCATTATATTAATTTGCTGGTAGTGCTGTTTGTTCCTTTGTTCTGAATGCCTTCCTGTGCTGAATTTGTGTTTTTTGTGCTATTTCTTGTCGATTTCTTCTTAGTTTTCATGTTTGCTTCTTCTGCTTGGAAGCTCATTTTCATTGTAAGTGGTGAAGTATTAACTTTCTTTGGGGTTACCTTATAGGCTATTAACTTTTCTCTCCATTTAAGAGGTCCTATTGTAACCTGTAATCTACCTGACATTCTCACCACCTAGATCTCTGTTCCTACATTTACCCCTTCTTTGACATTGATATTATTTTGATCTTTGGTTGACCTCCCATTTCCTTTGAATTCATTGTTGTAGTTTTGTTCTGTTCTGAACTTTGTCAACTGAGTTTCATTCTGGTGGTGTTGCCAAGCCTGTCAATCTCTGGCTATTGTCTTTTCTTGTTGGTTTTCAGTCCAAAGAACTGCCTTAAGGATGTTTTGAAGTGCTGGATTGGTTTTGACAAAATCTCTTATCTTCTGTTTATCCTGTTTTGATTGCACCATCGTATTTGATTGATAGTTTTGCTGGATAGATGATTCTTGGTTGGCAGTTTTGTTGGTTTTTCTTTTTAGGGTTTTGTATATGTCTCCCATTGCCTCCTTGCCTGCATGGTTTGGTCTGAATAGCCAGAGCCTAATCTGATTTGCGTGCCTTTATAAGTGACACTCTTCTTCTCCCTAGCCACTTTTAGGATTCTCTCCCTGTCTTTGATTTTGGAGAGCTTGATTATTATATGTCTTGGTGATTTTTTGGGGGGTCTATACTTCCTGGGGTACATTCGGCTTCTTGAATGTTTATCTTCTCATCTTTCAAGATGTTAAGGAAATTTTCTTACAGAAGCTCTTCAACTATGTCCTCTGTGGACTTTTCTGATTTTTTCCTGTTCTGGAATGCCAATAATTCTTAAGTTATTCCTCTTCATGTTATCCAGCATGAATCGTAGACTCTCTTTCATTTTTTTAATCAATTTTTTTCTGCTTGTTCTTCTAGCTTAGCAGTATTGAGAGATTTGTCTTCCAGCTCGTTAGTTCTGGCTTCCATCTCTTCTGTTCTTCTCCTTTCCCATTTCAGTGTATTGTCCATTTCTGATATTTTATTATTAATCATCTGGACCTCTTTTTGCAGGTTTTGGATTGTTTCCAATGCTGTATCAATCTTGTTTGATTGCTCTTGTAGTACTTTCCTGACTTCTTCCTTGTTTTCCTCCACCCCTTTTCAGAGCATTTGAATTTGTTTCTTCTGAATTCCTTCTCAGGAAAATCCAAAACTGCTCTTCCTCTTTTGGGGAGCCTTTGTCTGTCTCCAGTGCATTTGTCTCAGCTACTCTTCTCTGTTTCGGGACACGTTTTGAGATCATTTGTTGTGTTTGAGATCTTTTGTTTGTCATTTCTAGTAGTCATGTGGGTTTTTTAATACTTAAATGGATGTGTCTCCTGGTGGATATGATCAGCAAATAGGCTTCCCTTTTCACATGGAATGCTTAGCAGCTGTTGTTGGCTCTTGTCTCAATGGTGGAATATTATGGAGTATGATTGTAGCTTGGCTATATGGCCACGATTGCTGTCTCTTCTTGGGTAACATTGAGAGAAAAAGCTCCCATCTCCAGGAAAAATGGTCAAAAGGACTAAAAACAGAAGCAATATAGAAGCAGAGACTAAAACCACGACTTTGAAACAAAAATAAAACTGTGGCCAACTGTCCAGTTGCCTTGCTACACAGGCATTGTGTGTGTACCATAGAAGCCTCCAGTAGTGGATGGGGGTGTCTGCTCACTCAGGCCCCTCCTCTAGTCACCCCCGTGGAGGTGCACAGACAAATATTGAGAAGTTAATGGGAGAAAGATTGTCTAATATTTTTTTGTCTCTGAAGGTCAGCTAGGTATCTGCATGTACACAGTGTAATTCTTGAGATAGTTGCATCCTTTTATGTTGGGGTTTTGCAGATTGTTCTATGATTTGTCTGTCAGGCCTAACGAGCCTGCTTTTTCTCTTGCTAGATAGGTATGCGACCCCAAGGCTGACATAATAAGCAGCTGGCAAGCTCTTTATTTCTGTACCGTGGGAAAACTGTGGGGTTAGCGCTGGAATTTTTTGGGGGGGGTTGTACTCCCACCCACCTGAAGACATCTGAGCTGGGCAAAGAAGGCACGACAAGGAAGAGGAGGAAAACATGTGTAGAATCCCCTTCACCTACTTTTGCAAATGTCACTGCACAGCTTTTAGCGCTGATTCTCTGTGCCAGTCTGGCTGTAGTCCCACCCTCTGAACTCCACCAGCTGGGGTGGCTGCAGACGGAGTCCTGACTTGGGCAAGCGATTCCTAACTTGCAGTATTTTCCTTTTATATCATGATTTTTCTACTTGTGCATGTGGGAAACTGACATCCTGGATCTTATGGTAGATCCAGAACTCTGGTGTTGTTCCATGAGCACAGCTTCTCTGGGTTTTCAATCCCTCCCCCATGGAGCCTTTCCTACCTGGCTGTCTCTGCTGCCGCCCCAGTAAATAACATTTTAATTATTAATTTTATACCTCCTACAGAAGGTTCCTTTCATCATTCATCTCACCATTTTTTATTTAAGTCGGCTTCAAAACTACAATATCCCCAACAAATGCACTCAACATGTATTTATATGCATAACTACAACAAAGACTTTGGATGATGAATTCCATGGAGGCTCTATCCAGAGGGGTCTGGCAGGTAATAAAAGATAAACACCAGACTCTGATGTGTCATGCCTAAGGCACAGGATGCTGGATGCTGGAAAATCACTAGAAAAGCCCAATGACAAATGCTCATTTATGCCTGACTCCCTGCAAACAAAAGACATACAAAGATTAAAACTGCATTGATTGACTGTTTGCTCCAACATGTTGAATTTTGTTATATAATAATTGTATTCCAGAATGAAGTCTATTATTAGACTTCCAACTGATGAAACACTTATTAAACAACTCTGTTCTCAAAGCACACAGACCAAAAAACAAAACAAATGGAAAACTACATCTGTAAGTGACTCAGATGTTTTGCCAATAGCAAAGAATCATGCATTTGTAATTCCCATTTTTATTTTGTTTTCTAAGGTTCCTTCTGACCTGAAAATTAACTTTGGGCATTTATTGTATAGAGGAACTCTGATGGTACAGTGGATTAAGCATTAGACTGCTAACCACATAGACAGTTGCTTTGAAGAAGAAAGATGAGGCTGTCTGCTCCTGTACAGATTTACAATCTCAGGAACTGTATAGAGTCACTGTGAGTCCAAATACTCAATGGCAGTGGATTTCGTTTTTTCATTTTTATTACATAACAGTGACCATCCTTCGTTAAATTCTCCAATTCTCCAAATATCAGTCTCTGACAAATACAAATCCATCCCAACTATCCACAATTAACATGGAATCACCTTCATACTGTTCCACACAGTTTCAGAAACAATCTTATCTCAGTCAGAGGGAACAAAAAATGCTTTCTTTTCACTACTAAAGGATGTTTGAATAAAGGTTTTTTGACTGCCTTTGACTGGAACCTCAAATACCTTTGGTTGGGATATGGAAGGAAACTGTACTATCTAGAATCTCTGTGCCTGGAAGAGTCCAGGAAAACTCTTAAGCCAGTCAAGTCTCAATGTATATGAATCAGCCAGGTCTCCCTTGTTCTATGTCAAAAGTCCTATTTCCTAAGGACTGTCACTGTTCCTATTTCCATCATATTGCTGTTCTTGTTAAGTGACATTGTCTGTTCTGATTCCTAGCAACACAGTTTCTAAGGATCTGCTGGTAGGTTTGTTTGAACCACCAACTTGTGGTTAGCAGTCTAATTAATGCTTATCCACAGTGCCACAACAGGACTCTTCCATCATGTTATTGTTGTTGTTGTTAAGTGCCATCATGTTGGTTCCAGCTCATAGAGACCTTGTACAGGGGTTTCTATTGTTATAAATATTTGCAGGACCAGAAAGCCTTGTCTTCCTTCCACGGAGTGGCTGATGGGCTCAAACTGTGGATCTTGTGGTTTGCATTCCAGTGTTTGTCCTAAAGAGCCTGGTTTCATAGGAGCCCTGGTGGCACTGTAAGATAATCACCAGATTGTTAACCACAAGTTCAACAGTGGTTAGCTTCTCAGGTTAAAGACAAGCCTTTCTACTCCTGTTCAGCTTTCTAGCCTCAGAAACCCTACAAAGGATCATTACAAGTCAAATGATCGTATGACATTTGAGTGGGTTTATGCCTGGTTTTATGCCTGACTCTATCGCTTCTGCTCTCTGTTTCCAATCCACATTGAAACACTGGATTTAAATGATCTGATGTGACTGTCCACCTGGAATTACATTTTTTACTTAACAGTTGTGAATGAACTCTTAGAACTCCCCAAGGAAAGAGACCATATCTTCCAACCTGCTGTTTCATTTGTTCCTATTGCTTTTCTCTTCATCTCTACCAGGGTATGTAATTCCCAGAATTATTTTGTCAGAGCCTCACCTGGATATTTGTCAATCCACTTTTGGCATATTTCCTTCCCTCTTACAACCTTTTCAAGCACATACTCTTCCCCATGTAAAATAAGTGCCATTATGCCACAGAAAAAAATGTCTGGTGAAAAGTTTTGCTTTCATTTCTGAAATGCTTCCTATGTTAAAGAAAAGAGCTGTGCAGTTTGGGTTACATATTATGATGGGCTAAGAACAAAATTGCCTCTTTATAGCACAGCCCACAAAAATTTTCTCACTAATATGTCACTTCATTTTTTTCATCTTCTTTTCTTATCTTATATTGACAATCTTATATTTCCAAGGTATATGTTTCCCCTAATATATTTCTGCACCCTTGATTTCATCTCAGTGTACTAATACTACTTATGCCCTTTTTTATTAAACTATTGTAGAGCTTTAGCAAATTCAAATCTAGTATTTGTAAAGGGTCCAACATGGAATTTTTATATCTTGAAAGAATTTTTCTGTAATTCTATGTTCATTTGTATAATCACCTCTATTTGTCGTTTGTGTCTTTACCTTTGTTCAAAATTTTCCTCTTTTCTACCATATACATTTCATTATCTTTTCAGTTTCAATTCTTTGTCTCTTGCTCAAACCTTAATACATAATTTAAACATATGTTTTCTAACAATGACTATATTGTTGAAAAGTTTTGTTCTGTATTCTCAATTACAAAACTGATGATCTGAAAGCTTTCCATTTCTCTCTTGAAACTTAAATTAAATTGGAACTGGCCATACGGAGGACTCTTTATTCTGGAACTTTCTGTGTTCAAAGCCCTTTCTCAGGCCCCCTTCTCTGCAAGGGAAAGATGTTGAATACACTAACTTTTCCCTTTACCACCACCTCCGCTCCCTCTCTTCTTTGACTCTACATTGAAATCCAAAAACCAACAGAACATTTTGATCAGGGCAATGAGAATGTCCCCACATTTGTGCTCAGTCAGACACATGCCTTTTTCTAAATTTTAAATAGAGGGTGCCAGGTGCCATTTTCTGGGTTTATTTCTTGCTTATGGAGTTTCAGAAGCCCTAGTGGTACAATGGTTACAGTGATAGGATGTTAACCAAGAGGTCAAAGGCTAAAAACCACCAGCCTCTATACAGAAGAAAGGTGTGGTAGGCTGCTCCTGCAAAGAATTACAGCCTTGGAAGCACTATGGGGCAAGTCTATCCTGTTCTATAGGGTCATTATGAGTTAAAACTGACTCAACAGTAGTGGTTTTTTATAGTATTGCAGTGAGCAATGAAAGTCTTAACTGTTACTTTCATTTTGACTTATTGTCTTAATTGGCTCCTTCGAACACCTGGCAGCTCAGTTCAGTTCAGCTCCACTCCCTGATACAAACAATCAATATTATTTATATAAAACATGCCAACCTGAGGGCTGCTTGCATCCACAGTTACACCCTGCTTTCTAAACCCTCTGAATTAAAAATGTATCCTAATTTTAAAGTTCCAAGATAGTAATTAGGAAAAATTGTTGTGTCAGAATAAAAGAATGAATTCCTTCCGTTTTTATAAGACTTTTCCTATGAAACATGGAGTATTCTTACGTGCACAACAGTGCTACACATCACAAGTCAGAGAGATTCTCATTTCCAGTGAATGACCTGCACCACATCATGTCTAACCTCCTAATCCGATTGTCTTCAGCCCCCTCCTCATTATAAATGAACTCTAACCTTACTCTCAATCTGAAGAAGAGGTATTGTAACAAGCTGCTCCCCCTAACTCCTGCCCTCACCAGTTTAGCTACATATTTACTTAAAATCAATTATACTGAGTTGCACAATTATTTACGCTAGTTGCATTAATTGCTGTCAATTTTCAATTCCATTATATATAGTATAAAACAATATGAAGGAACTACAGTTAATATTTCTTCAAAACCAAATTGAATGCTTAGTAAGACTTGAGAACTCTTCATGTTTAATAAAAATTATTAATTTAGGTCTAGGTGAAACACTTTTTAAAGTTTTTAAAAAATATTTTTAAATTAATAATAGTATAGAATTGCCTTTCAAATTGACTTAAATTATGATCATATATAACTTTAATAAACATGAATACTGGAAAAATAAAGTGATTCTGTCATAGGTTTCTTTTTGGAAAACAGTTATTCCAATTGTATGAACTTGGTTTTTCTTTCCTTTATTTATTTTAATTAAAGCTTTTATTTAATTCCCTTAAAGTCAGTTAGCTACATTATCTTTTGGTTTTCACTTTACTTAGTGTTCTGTATTTTACTCAGCTTTATATCTCCCACCTGAAATGTTGCGTCCGAGAAGGTTTAGATTCTGTTTTGTAACTTTGAGCCCCTGGAACCCTGCCTGCTTTATACTAGGAGATCAATATATTTTTGTTGAGTGAATGAGGGGATGATATATTAAATTTATTATCTAGGAAAAAAATGCCACTCTTCCATTATGAGAATTAAGTATGTATTGCCAAAGAACAAATAGTCTCTTAAGCCATTCTAAATCATATTTTTATGATGACTTGGTTTCAATTCTATCCTCTCTGCTCCAGTCAATCATGATAGTCATGAAGTTAGCATGAGTGCTTTCTTTCTATTAGATAAAAGACTGGGAGTATCTATTACCTGACACCTTCACTCATAAGTAATCATTTATATTCATGAAGTTTTTTTTAGGTAAAATCAGTGCCACACAATTTATATACCAAATGTGTATATGTTTTCTGCCTGGGTTGCTGATTTCAAAAAGTAATCTATATTATTTGGTCCTGTTTCAGATTTGTTGAGAATCATCCCATTAAATCTGATTCATATACTGAACATAATATTCGTGAACATTGCCTCCTACAAATGTAAACAAAATTAAAGATAATCTATTTGTAGATATGTGTCATCTATTTGAATCCAGATGACTTATGAAAAGATTTTCTGCAACACAGAACTGTGATCTGGATACAAAAACAACACACACATACAAAAATAAAGCCATAAAGATATTTTGTTGTGGTGGTGGTTATTAGGTGCCAATGAGTCAGTTCTGAATTATAGTGACTCCATACACAACAAAACCAAACACTGCCCAGTCCTGCCCATCCTCACAATTGACACTTAGTTCCGTTGTTGTTGTCACTATGTCAACCCATTTTGTTGGGGGGGGGGCTCCTCTTTTTTCACTGATCCTCCGTATTACTAAGCATGATGCCCTTCTCCAGGAACAGAGATATAATAAAGATATTACACTCCAAAATAATGGGAACCAAGATCACGTTTTTAAAATGTAGCTTCCACTGTGTATTGGGATATTATGAAGGGTAACAATGTAAATACTACACATATATTTCATGCCAACTGTTGTGTTTTGTCATATCCACAAGGAAGTAAATGTCTGAAGAATTCATAATTTTTAACATAATATGTCCTAGCATAAGCAAGTACCCTTTACAAAAAGGAAACATATAAAAATTTTCCAAAGATATCTCTCTCCGTTTCTTCAATGAAAGCCTCTTTTGCTGTGTGTTTCAGTTAGTTCACACTGGAATTGATACCTACATGAGATGAAGTGTTCACACTGCTTCTTCTAATCCAGCTGTAAAATTCTGTGATTACAATAAAACCCTCAGGAATTAAACTAATATTTCACACTGCTACATTATTGTACTTGATAAGAGCTGAATAACAATAAGAATTACTTGCATAGCTCTAAGTCTATATGGGTACACTTGTAAGTGTTTTACAGATACTGACACACTCCCTCAACAATCAAAGAGGTATCGCTACCACTACCCCATTTTATAGATGGGTTAATGGAGACTCATAAAATTTAGATATCTTGCCAAAAGCTCCATGGCTAGTAAGTGGCACAGCCAAGATCTGAATCCAGCAGGTTCTCAACCACGAGGATGAGATGGGAAGGAATTCAGTTTTAAAAAGTAACACCTAAGAAAGCACAAATATATCCATAAAAATCAAGAGAGGATACTTCAATAACTTTACTCTTTGGAGAGCCAATCAGGTAGTGCTACTGGGAAAAGAAAACTCTGCTGATATCCTTTATTTGTCTCATCCAAAGTAATACGTATTTAACTGACCACTTGAAGCATTCTTGAATACTGAAGAAACAGATTATCTCAGTTTGCAATAGGAAGACAGATGGTTCTTTCTAGAAGGTAAATGAAAGTAAACTTAGTTGAAGATGTGAGGGGAGTGGCATTTGTAGAGAATTTGAAAACAAGATACCTTTCATTTATTTTTGTCCCTTCTCTGTCAGAAACAGATCGTTTGATTTTTTTTCCCCTCAATACTCTAACTAATACAAATCCTTGAAGGTAAAAGAATACTTGAAACCAATTATTGAATAACAATTAACAAGTGTGTGAGAATTTCAAGACTAAACTTGATATCTTAATGAAGAACAGGTCAGCAAAGTTTTTTCTTTACAACACCAGAAAAAATCTATATATATTAGCCTGTCATAGGCTGGTCTGTGAACATAGTTTTGTTGACGTCTGATCAAGAGGATTTGATGAACAAATATTATTTTAATATTTATGTAAATGAAAAAATATTTGTCCTTTATTATCTCTCCTGAGAGATTTTCTGTTTTCCTTTTTCATACAAAAGGAAAGTATGCATATTATATTGTTGCTGTCCCTAAGAGCCATCAAATCAGTTCTGACTCATAGAGATCATGTATAGGGTTTCCAAGGAGCAGTTGGTGGATTTCAACCTCTAACCTTGTGGTTCAAACCGACCTTACAGTCCAGTGCGTATTCTGCAGTGTCACATACGTTTTTGAAAATAAATGTAAAATAGGAAAGGTATAAGAACAAATAAATAATTTTGCTTTCAAAAACTCTCCTTTCATCTTGTCCCCATACCTGGTTGTTGTTGTTGCTATTGTTGTTGTTAGGTGCCATCGAGTCGGTACCAACTCATAGCAATGTTATACACAGCAGAATGAAACACTGCCCAATCCTGAGCCAAACTCAGTACTTTTGCCACACTTGAGACCATTGATGCTGCTGCTTAGCCAATC
>NW_006408537.1:13129471-13132436 GCF_000296735.1 Chrysochloris asiatica
AAAAACCTTAAAAAAAAAAAAAAAAGAATTCATAAGATGCTAAGTTTCCTCTTAACTAATAGATATTGACGTAAAAATAAAATGTGTTTATTTGTTTTTACACAATTATTTATTTTTCTTATATATCTTTTCTATCTTTATGTACATTGGTACATTGTCTTATGTCCTTTTAGAAAGATTTTGGTGCTTGATTAATTCATTCACTCATTTCTCTTTTTATGCGTAACAGAATGAAACACTGTCCTGTTCTGTGTCATCCTAACATTTTTTGTTAAACTTGAGCCCATTGCTGCTGCCACTGTGCTAGTCCATCTTGTTGGGGGATTCCTCTTTTTCGCTCAGCCACACTTTATCAAGCATGATGTCCTTCTCCATGGACTGGACCCTACTGATAAAATGTCTGAAGTATGAGAGAAGAAGTCTCACTATCCTAGCTTCTGAGGAGCATTCTGGTTGAACTTCTTCCAACACAGATTTGTTTGTACTTCTTAGCAGTCCATGGTACTTTTAGTATTCTTCTCCAACTCCATACTCTAATGCATCAATTCTGCTACAGTCTTCCTTATTCATTGTCCAACATTCAAATAAATATGAAGCTATTGAAAATACCATGGCTTCGGTCAAGCACACATTAGTTCTCAAACGGACAGTTTTGCTCTTGAACACTTTAAACTGGTCTTGTGCACCAGATTTACCTAATGCAATACATCATTTGACTTCTTGACTGTGCTTCCATGAGTGCTGATGGTTGATCCAAGAAAAATGAAGTCACTGACAGCTTCAATATTTTCTCCATATATAATGATGGTTTTTATTGGTCCAGTGTTGAGGATTTTGGGAGTTTTTTTTTACACTGGGGTGCAACTCATACTTAAGGCTGTATTCTTTGATCTTAATCAGTATTTTAAGTCCTCTTTGGTTTCAGCAAGCAAGGTTGTATCATCTGCATATCGCAAGTTGCTAACAATTCTTCCTTCAACACTGAAACCATGTTATTCTGCATATAGTCCATCTTCTTAAATTATTTGCTCAGTATACAGACTGAATAAATATAGTAAAGAATACAGCATTGGTCCACAGCTTTCCCGGTATTAAACTATTCAGTGTCCCCTTATTCTATTCAAATGACTGCCTCTTTTAAGTCCATTTATTTATTTAACTATATCCTGATCTTCAACATTTGAAATAAACTTCAGCATTGAAAAAAAATATCATAGAGCACTAGGACTGAAATCAGTACAAGTCTGACCAACAATTGCATCCTAGGCTAACTGTTCAGGCAGCTACTATAGTCATTTATTGTACTTAGACTCAGGGTACATAACCAATCTATGTTATTAGAGTGAGAGGCATTAAAAGACTTACTGTAATTTAAAATTGGTTTTTCTAAAGGAGAAACCAGATGTCAATAAAGGGCTTAAGAGAAAGATGGAAAAACATAATAGTCAATACATTCATATTAAATACCTTTCATTCATAAGCATTTGTTCAATAACTACTCTATTTAGAGGACTGTATAAGTAGAAAAGATTCTAATCATTGAGCCATGAATCTAAAAGATTTAAGTCTTTCCCCATGCCACATTTCAGAGACAACATATGGGAAGACTGTTGAAACTCAAGTGCTTCTTCTGCCAAAAAGATGTAATTTAATTGAATGAATCCAGGGAAGAGTGACTAAAATGATTAAAGGAATTATAGGATTCATTTTATGAGAACAGATTGCAGAAGCTAAAGTCTACTAAGTACCAACAAGGGGAAACAGTATGTTGTTTACCACTAAGTTATCGCCTTCTGATGAATTATTTAACAGGATTGAAGGAGCAAAGGATGCAAATTAAGTAAAGGATAAACGTATTCTTTCATCATAGGAGAAATAGTGGGAGAAAATGCAATCACAATGAGTCTGGTTTCACTTCATGTTTATGTATGTTATATGTTACAAGTAATATATAAACACAAAGTTCTCCCTTCCCCAGAACTAACTGCTGAATAAATGAAATAACAAACATATGTACTCTATGGGAATTAGAGACTAACTGTTTTTGTTGAGAATAATAGGCAAGTCCTGACAAGGGAATGGTTTTTTCCACGACCTTTTCTTACATCAATCAATTCACAAAGTTGATTGACTGAGAACCAACATAAAGCTGTGATACTAGTGATAAGTAGAGCTCTTCCCTCTTTTCTACAGATTAGTGACCATTCTACAAGTTGCCTGGGTTTGCTTCTCTTTTATACGTATCAGTTGTGACATATACTGTAAATCTGCCTCTGACTCCCTTTATTGAGGAGTAGAGCATAGAAATGTAAAAAGTATAGTACGGGCTCTCACAGTGGGATTCAATTCATAGCTAGCCATATACAACAGAATAAAACACTATTTGGTCCTGTGCCATCCTCACAATCATTGCTATGCTTGAGTCCAGTATTGCAGCCATGGTGTCAATACATCTTGTTGAGAATCTTCCTCTTCTTCACTGACCCTCTACTTTACTAAGCACGATGTCCTTCTCCAGGGATTGCTTCTCCTGATCTCAAGTCCAAAGTATTTAAATGAATTTTGCCATAGGAACATTCTGCCTATATGTACTTCTTTCAAAACAGATTTGCTTATTTTTCTGGCCGTCCATCAATATTCTTCATCAATGCCACAATACAAAGGCATCAGTTCTTCAGTCTTCATTATTCGCTGTCCAGCTTTCACATGTATGAAGTGAATGAAAATGCCATGACTTGGATCAGATGCACCATAGTCCTCAAGGTGACATCTTTGTTTTTTAATATTTCAAAGAGATCTTTTGATGCAGATGTGCCCAGTGAAATACATCACTTGACTTTGTTTTACTTCTGCTTCCATAGGTGTTGATTGCAAATCCAAATACAATGAAATCCTTCACAACTTTAAACTTGTCTCTGGTTATCATGATGTTGCTTATTGGTTCATTTGTGAGGATTTTTGTTTT
>NW_006408537.1:13132536-13135849 GCF_000296735.1 Chrysochloris asiatica
GGTATTAAACTATTCAGTGTCCCCTTATTCTATTCAAATGACTGCCTCTTTTAAGTCCATTTATTTATTTAACCATATCCTGATCTTCAACATTTGAAATAAACTTCAGCATTGAAAAAAAATATCATAGAGCACTAGGACTGAAATCAGTACAAGTCTGACCAACAATTGCATCCTAGGCTAACTGTTCAGGCAGCTACTATAGTCATTTATTGTACTTAGACTCAGGGTACATAACCAATCTATGTTATTAGAGTGAGAGGCATTAAAAGACTTACTGTAATTTAAAATTGGTTTTTCTAAAGGAGAAACCAGATGTCAATAAAGGGCTTAAGAGAAAGATGGAAAAACATAATAGTCAATACATTCATATTAAATACCTTTCATTCATAAGCATTTGTTCAATAACTACTCTATTTAGAGGACTGTATAAGTAGAAAAGATTCTAATCATTGAGCCATGAATCTAAAAGATTTAAGTCTTTCCCCATGCCACATTTCAGAGACAACATATGGGAAGACTGTTGAAACTCAAGTGCTTCTTCTGCCAAAAAGATGTAATTTAATTGAATGAATCCAGGGAAGAGTGACTAAAATGATTAAAGGAATTATAGGATTCATTTTATGAGAACAGATTGCAGAAGCTAAAGTCTACTAAGTACCAACAAGGGGAAACAGTATGTTGTTTACCACTAAGTTATCGCCTTCTGATGAATTATTTAACAGGATTGAAGGAGCAAAGGATGCAAATTAAGTAAAGGATAAACGTATTCTTTCATCATAGGAGAAATAGTGGGAGAAAATGCAATCACAATGAGTCTGGTTTCACTTCATGTTTATGTATGTTATATGTTACAAGTAATATATAAACACAAAGTTCTCCCTTCCCCAGAACTAACTGCTGAATAAATGAAATAACAAACATATGTACTCTATGGGAATTAGAGACTAACTGTTTTTGTTGAGAATAATAGGCAAGTCCTGACAAGGGAATGGTTTTTTCCACGACCTTTTCTTACATCAATCAATTCACAAAGTTGATTGACTGAGAACCAACATAAAGCTGTGATACTAGTGATAAGTAGAGCTCTTCCCTCTTTTCTACAGATTAGTGACCATTCTACAAGTTGCCTGGGTTTGCTTCTCTTTTATACGTATCAGTTGTGACATATACTGTAAATCTGCCTCTGACTCCCTTTATTGAGGAGTAGAGCATAGAAATGTAAAAAGTATAGTACGGGCTCTCACAGTGGGATTCAATTCATAGCTAGCCATATACAACAGAATAAAACACTATTTGGTCCTGTGCCATCCTCACAATCATTGCTATGCTTGAGTCCAGTATTGCAGCCATGGTGTCAATACATCTTGTTGAGAATCTTCCTCTTCTTCACTGACCCTCTACTTTACTAAGCACGATGTCCTTCTCCAGGGATTGCTTCTCCTGATCTCAAGTCCAAAGTATTTAAATGAATTTTGCCATAGGAACATTCTGCCTATATGTACTTCTTTCAAAACAGATTTGCTTATTTTTCTGGCCGTCCATCAATATTCTTCATCAATGCCACAATACAAAGGCATCAGTTCTTCAGTCTTCATTATTCGCTGTCCAGCTTTCACATGTATGAAGTGAATGAAAATGCCATGACTTGGATCAGATGCACCATAGTCCTCAAGGTGACATCTTTGTTTTTTAATATTTCAAAGAGATCTTTTGATGCAGATGTGCCCAGTGAAATACATCACTTGACTTTGTTTTACTTCTGCTTCCATAGGTGTTGATTGCAAATCCAAATACAATGAAATCCTTCACAACTTTAAACTTGTCTCTGGTTATCATGATGTTGCTTATTGGTTCATTTGTGAGGATTTTTGTTTTCGTTATGTTGAGGTGAAGTCCATACTAAAAGCTGTAGTCTTTGATCTCCATCAATAAGTCATTCAACTTCTCTTCATTTTCAGGAAGTAAGGTTTTATCATCTGCATATCACAGGTTTTTAATAATTCTTCCTCCAATTCTTATTCCATATTCTTCTTCATAAAATCTGACTTCTCAAATTATTTGCTCAGCATACAGATTGAAAAAGTGTATTGAAAGGATACAATCTTAATGCATACCTTTCCAGATTTTAAGCCACACAGTATCCCCTTGTTCTGTTCAAATGATTGCCTCTTGGTCTATATACAGGTTCCCCAAGAGCACAATTAAGTGTACTGGAATTCCCATTCTTCATAATGCTATCTATAATTTGTTATGATCCACAAAACCAAATGTTTTTCCATAGTCAATAAAACACAGTTAAACATCTTTCTAGTACTCTCTGCTTTCAGCCATGATCTCATATCAGCAATGATGGTCCTCATTTTCTTCTGAATCTGGCTTGGATTTCTGGCAGTTCCCTGCCTGTATACTGCTGCAACCATTTTTCATATCATTTTTCTTGGTCTGTCTTTGTTTGAAAACTCCACTGAGCCCTGCTCACTCCACTGTGACCCTGCTGGTATTTGAAATACCAGTGGCATAGCTTCTAGTATCCCGGGAACACACAAGCCAGCATAGTATAACAAACTGACAGGTAAGTGATGGCATAATAGTGCTGGTGGTGGTGGTTGTGTGCTGCAGAGTCAGTTACAACTCACAGTGACCCTGTGAAGGATTTCTGGGGCTGTAAATTGCTACAGGAGCAGAAAGCCTCATCTTTCTCCCACAGAGTGGCTGGTATTCTGACTGCTGATTTTGCGGTTTGCGGCCCAACTCATAACCCACTACGCTACCAGGGCTTCTTATTGCTGTAATAAGTGGTCTTAAGCCACTATTTATACTAGGATCCTTTACATTATTTTAAATGCCAATCCATACAGATTAATGTAAATTCAACAACAGCATTCGTGTGCTGAGTTGTTGGATTCTGGACATGCACAGATGGGATGCTCTGGCTATTCACCAAGAAGTATCTAATTAATGCTTACCTTTAATATTTTTCAGTAGTCCAGCTTTACCTTGCATATATTTGAATGAATTAGAAAAAAAATATAATGCACCACATTTACACATATATAAATCCCAAGTAAACTGCACCAAATACTTTTTTTTTAATCTAGGTTTTAGTGATACGATTTACCAAACAAACCCACTTACTGTGATACCCTTTCGTGTTGCATCCTAAATCTCATTTTTTGACCTGAGCCAATTCTATTCTTCACAAAAATCATATATTCTTTTCTTAATTCACATCTCTTAACACAAGTGGACAGCACCCTAAAAAACAGAAATTTGATAAAGGTTTCCTCTGTGGAAACAGAACAATCAAAAG
>NW_006408537.1:13136484-13138036 GCF_000296735.1 Chrysochloris asiatica
CAAGGTCAGCAGTTCGAGCCCACCATTCACTCTGTGGGAGAAAGATGAGACCTTTTCCTCTCACAAAGATTTACCACCCCAGAAACCCTATACAGGGTTACTGAGTTGGAACCGACTTGATGGCACTAAACAACAAATAACAACAGCATCCTGGAGTGGAACAGATTCTAATTGAGTATGAGTCCTACCCTTACAAAAAGAAAAGAGTTAGAGGCACAAATAGGCAAGGCGGCCATGCAAAGACAGTCAGAGAACAGAGTGAGCGATGCATCTAGAAGCCAAAAACTGACAAGGATGTCCAGGAACCACCAGAAACTAGAAAGAGGCAAGGAATGACTGCCCCTCAGGATTTCAGAGAGATTACGACCTGGCTAACAACTTGAATTTTGGATGTCTAACCTTCAGTACTGTGAGAAAATAAACTTCTGTTATTTTAAGCCACCATACTTGTGGTACTTTATTTTAACAGCCCTAGGAAACTAACTCACCACTGGACCAATAAACAATACTCTTATCAACAGAGAAAAGATTGCAGTTGTTAAGGACTTCATTCTTCTTGGATCAACCATCAACACTCATGGAAGAGGCAATCAAGAAATCAAACGACATATTGCACTAGGCAAATCTGCTGCACAAGATCTTTTTAAAGTGTTGAGAAGCAGAGATGTCAGCTTGAAGACTAAGGTGCACCCAAGCCATGGTATTTTCAATAACCTCATATGCATGCAAAAGCTGGCCTGTGAATAAGGAAGAACATAGAAGAATTGATGCTTTTGAGTTATGGTGTTAGAGGAAAATATTGAAAGTGCCATGGGCTACCAAAAGAACCAACAAATCTGTTGGAAGAAGTGCAGCCAGAGTGCTCCTTGGAGGCCAGGGTGGCCAAACTTCGTCTCTCATACTTCAGACATATTGTCAGGAGGGACCAGTTGCTGGAGAAGGATACCATGTTTGGTAAGGTGGAGGGTCAGAGGAAAAGAGAAAGACCTCCAGTGACATGGATTGGCAGAATGGCAGCATCAGTGGGCTCAGGCGTGGCAACAATTGTGAGGTTGGCCCAGGACTGGGCAGTGTTTTTTTCTGTTGTGCATCCGGTCGCTATGAGTCGGTACTGACTCAATGGCACCTAACAATAGGAAACTAATACAGATAGATCAGTGAGTTCAGTGGTGATATACACATTGGCAGATAATTTTTTTTTGTCCACCTTATTTGTTCTGGAAAGGGAAATTCTCCTGTCACCTGCTTTTCTATTCTCATATATCTAACTTATCAACTCTTAGAAAACAATGTAAGCCAACCTGACCCATGTTGTAGAGAAAAATGTAACCCCCTGCAAAGGAAAAATACATGACAACTGTGTAGAATTGACACATTAAAAAATGAGTTCAAAATCCATTTAATGTAGCATTTTCACTGATTTACATCCAGTAAGCATTCATTTGGAATCCTGGTGGGGCGCTATGGGATAAAGCACTGGACCACATGTTTGGTTTGAACCACAAGGTAAACCGTTCAAACTCACCAGCCAGTCCTTGGAAACTCTATACAG
>NW_006408537.1:13159861-13168669 GCF_000296735.1 Chrysochloris asiatica
GGGGGGGAGGGGGGGCAGGGAGGGACAGGCTTGTAGGATATACCTTTTGGTTGTTTAATGATGCATGGAGGGATGGTAACCATGGCAATGAAACAATATACAATAGGATAAATGTAAAACTAATGTTCTCCCATGTAAACTATAACATAATTCACAATAAAACATTAAAAAAAAAGATACATTTGTACTTCAAACATTTCAAGAGGTAGCATATGATCAAGAGCCAATGGTACTGAAGGAAGAAGTCCAAGGTGCACTTAAGACATTGACAAAGAACAATGATCAGAGAATCGATGGAATCCAAATTGAAATCTTGCAACAAACAGAGGCAGCACTGGAGGCACTAACTCATTCATATTTGCCAAAAAATTTGCAAGACAACTATCTGGCCAACTGATTGGGAAAGGTCCATATTTGTGCCCATTCCAAAGAGAGGTGACCCAACAGAATGTGTAAATCATGGAACAATATCATTAATATCACATGCAAGTAAAATTTTGCTAAAGATAATTCAAAAACAGCTGCAATGGTATATTAATAGGGAATTGGCAGAGGTTCAATCAAGATTTAGAGGAGGATGTAGAATGAGGGATATCATTGCTGATGTCAGATGGATCTTGGCTGAAAGTAGAGAAAACCAGAGAGATGTTTTCCTGTGCTTTATTGACTAAGCAAAGCTTTGGACTATGTGGATCATAAGATATGAATAACACTGTGAAGAATGGATATTCCAAAATACTTAATTATGTTCATAAGGAACCTGTACATAGACCAAGAGGCAGTTGTTCAAACAGAACAAGGGACACTGGAAAGGTATTGTATTCTTTCACCATACTATTAAATCTGTAGGCTGAACAAATTATCTGAAAAGATGGATTATATGAAAAACTTGGCATCAGGATCAGATGAGGAATCATTAACAACCTGCGATATGCAGATGATACAACTTTTGATAGCTGAAAGTGAAAAGGTGGGTTTGAACCACTGACCATTGGTTAGCAGTCCAATGCTTATCCTATAGCACCACTCCAGCACTCCTCCAAAATTATATATATATATACACCTCATGTGTCTCTGTGCATTAGCAGGAGATTCAGACAATTGGCTGAGAGTTCAGGTCACTATTTTGTTTTACTTATTTTCCCCACTTAGAGATTATCATTTACATAAAATAAACTTCCAAAATTAGTAGTCTATTTCTGGATCCCATATTTCCAGTTATTTGTTCTACTTGTTGATTCTTACACTACTGTTTTCATTTTTACCACAAATATAAGGTACATTTTAGATTTTTGGTGGTATAAATCTCTCTTCATCGTTCCTTCTCATGTAGTTTTTTGTGGTTTCCCTTTCAAAGCCAATCTTTTAAATAAATAAATAAAGGAAACAAACTTTAGTACTTTGAACTCTAATCAATTAGTGGGCTATCTGAGGAAAAGTTGACATCTTTACAATTTGGCTGGTTTTCATAATAATATGATTGTATATCTATACAGATTGTCTTTGTGTCCTTTAATGAAGTTATGAAGATTTGGGGTTTTATTGAGTCATTAAAGTTTTAAATCTATTCTTGTTTTTCTTCAGGTACTTTTATAAATTTTCATCATTCAAGTAGCTCATTCACTCTTTCACTCGTTTATTACTTCCTTTTTGTCCAAGATGATGTCTTCTAGTATACCCTAAAAGCTAGAATGTTCTAAGATAAAATGACAAAATTGACACAGAAATCCTGTAATAATTTGGAAAATTACTAAGTATCTATTTTGTTCTTATTTCTTATTTTCAATTAGTTACTAACTGAAAACATACAAGCTTAATTTCACAATGACTAATCATGTTTCCAAAGCTTGGTTAAATAAATGATAACTCATTAAAAATCCAAAATACTTGCTAAGTCACACATGACTCATATAACAGATTTCACTAGACAAGAAATGGCTTGTAGAGAAATAACTCCCAATATTAGAATAAGGTTAATTGTGTGAATTAGAAAATAAATTAGATGAGGCAGCCTCTAGCTTTGAAATTTTTTCTTAAAAACAAAGCAGAGTTCTGTAGATAAATCTTAATTAAAAGAGGGGTAAATGCTGAACAGAATTTCAAATTTTCAATGGAGCCACAAACTTTTTGGAGCCATTTGAGGCTGCATGAACCACGAAATATATTGCCCTGAGATAATGTTTAAACTTTAAATCTAAACTAAAACTATTCCCCTGAAGTTTCCCTTGAACTAAATAGAAGTTTGTTGTTGTTGTTAAGTACCTTGGAGTCGGCTCCAACTCATAGTGATCCTGCACAGGGTTTCCGAGGCTGTAAATCTTTACGGGAGCAGAACGCCTTATCTTCCTCCGGCGGAACCGCTGGTAGTTTCTAACTGCTGACCTTGAGGTTGGCAACCCGACTCGTAACCACTACACTACCAGAGCTCCTTAGCTTAAGTAATAAAGTATGTATGCCTTGAGCATTATACTGTTTTAAAGAATTATCTATGTGAGATCAAACTGACAACAGCAACTTAAAAGTTTAGATAAAAAGCTTAGGGGCTAGAGAGTTTGTTAACTGTTATGAATTAATTTGGAAAGAATAGCAAAAATGATTGCACAACTTGAAGAACGTAATCAATATCCTTGAATTGAACGTGTAGACATTGTTGATATGGTGTATGTTCTGCGTTATAAATTGTTGCTATTTAAAAAAAAAAAAAAACAAAGTAGAAAAGCTTGTTCAGAAAACAAACAAAACCCAAAACATCTATTTGTAAAAGAAGAATGCATAAATGTGTTGGTCGGTCAATATATTTAAAATGCTGAAGACGACAATCTAATTTAAGGACCATCGTTCAGGAGGCAACGATCTTAAAAAACAGTAACTTTGTAAAAAAAAAAAAAAAAAAACCAACACAAAAACCAAAACAAAATACCAACCTGAACTTGAAAGGCGTGAAAATAAAGTTAAGAATTAGCAATGCAATTCCATGAACTTTGGTTTATATAATATTTTGGATTATTTTTTATTTGTAGTTACGTTCTCAACAAATATTTTATATTTTGAACATATAATCTCTTCAAGGTGCTACCAGATGTTACACGAGAAATGAAGATGAACCAAATGCAGATCTGGCTTAGTAGAGTCTACCATTTTGGTAAAAGCAATGACACATATTTTAATTATTCCAACTTAAATTAATGTGCTAACTGCACAGAAAATACAGGCTGTAAAAACAAAATCAAACAAAGGTGTTCAAAGGAAAGAGGTTAACACAACGCTCTTTGTAATAGTACTGAAATAGGGACTTGAAACTACAGTTGGATTTGAACTTGCAAAGATAAACAGGGTAGAGAAAAGAGGAAGGGATTAAAGCATTGAGTCCACTATGCACAGGGAACTATTCTATTTGATGATGCAGTAAACAGGGGTAGTTCAGATTTTATTTTTAAGGACTCATAGGATGAGCCCTGGTTTGTTGCTGTAGGATAAGCCCTGTACTGCTAACTGCAATGTCTGCAATTCAAATCCCCCAGCCCTTCTCAGAAATCCTATAAAGGTGTCTATTAGTCAGAAGACACATAATAATTTATCTATAAGTAACCTTATAGATAAATTATTATATGAGGACACATAGATAAATTATTATATGAGGACACATAATAATTTATCTATAAGTAACCTTTTGAAGTGTTTTTTACTTCTGTTTTGTTTTGGGGGTGATTACTATTGATTTCAGCTAATGGTCAGAATTGTATGTTATCAAGATTCATTGAGGAACCCATGTTTACAAAGTGACTTGTGGGAGAATTAAGACAGAGGTTGGAGACTGAGGGCCAAATTAGGAAATGTTTATAACAGAGAAAATATGAAGTATGGTCTTACAGAATTCTAAGATTCCTGGGCCAGAGTATGCACACACCTTCTCCCAAATTAATAAAACACTGATTTTAATTTTGCTGTAAAGGGATTTTGTAATGGAAGTAAGGTTTCAAATCAATTGACCTTAACTTAAGGCAGAGAAATTTTCGAGGAGGTCCTGACCTAATCACATGAACCTTTTAAATGTTCAGTCTAGAGGTCAGAGAAAGAAAAATTTAGAGATATTACTGGGAGTGTGCACAGTTATTTGCAGACCATGGATTATTGCAGTGCATTTAAATTAGCGTGGAACATGATTATGAAAATTTTAGCAATTTTATTTCTGGTAAAGTTAATTGTGGGTGTTTTTATGCTAATAAAGGAACTTTCCACAACCAAGGGTATCCAAACATATTTACAGAAAAAAAATAGACATTTGCCTTATAAACAGCTTGAATTTAAAGCTTAAAATCAACTAAAACTAAAAGCAATAATGTAACCTTAAATATTTCAGATTAGATTGGAGACTAATGTAAGTTTAAAAGGAAGTTTCAATTACAACTTTATATTGTCCAATTATCAACATTTAAAAAAAATTAGGTCACCGATTTAGGATTGTCCAATATATAAACGAAATAATCTCTTGTAATGACCTTGTAAATAGAGTACTTCAAAGTAAACTGTAAGTAAATAACTTTAAAAGACGAGGTTAAGACAAAATGGTATTCCTAGGAAAGGCAATACAATTTTCAAAGTATTGTTACATAAAGTGAATTGCACTAGTATACTTTCAGGCAAACAGTAGGTGGCAACATCTACACAGTCTTGTTTGTGAAACTGCTGCATAACATCAAAACAAAGCTGGCAAATGATTCACGAAATACGGGACTTTCCAAAACTTCACGTATTAAAAGAGTTTTTATGCACGAATACATTCTTGTATTTATTCTATTTTAGGATATCATGTTACACCTTATCAAAAGACTCCGCTAAAAGTTAGTTTTAAAAATGTCTCATTTGTGAGTCATGTCGTATTGCTCATCTGTCTCCAAAATGGAGAGACAGATTTTATTTTTTCCTTGTATAGGTTGGCCAGCTAAGGTAGTTGAATTACATAAGAGTGAAGATCAATGGAATCACGAATACAGTTTAATCACGAATACAGTTTAAAAAAAAAAAAAAAGAAAAGAAAAAGAAATCATATGACCTCAATAACTAGAATTTGCTGCAAATTGCTGCAGGAGGTACATCCGGTGGTCAAAAAAAAAAGACAGAAGCGGCGTGAGTTTCCTTTTCTTTTCTGAGCACAATCACTTTACAACTGCCATCTGCTTCTCTCGGTAAGGCTGAGAACACGTTATCATATATCCATTCTCACAGGTGAACTTCCAAACTTAGGAAACCATTTAAGAATATAAATGTCAAAGGTCACTATGACCTTGAAGTCCAAAGGGTATTTTTATTTTCCAGAATGATGAGATTTGTTACTGACTATTTTTACTGTTGGAAATCAAGAAGTAGCTGATGAGAGGTATTGCTTTGTAACAGCAGAGGTCAGTAACACCAAAGGGGAAGGAAATTGAGCAATCTGGCTAGAACTCACTGTCCCTTCTTTGAGTTTCAGAATCAACAGGCAAAAAGGCTGAAACACATAGAATGACCTAATCCTTAGTGTTCAACAGGATCTCCTGTTCAGGCAGTGTTTTCATCCCTGGGTCACCATGCCTTCCTGGACATGTTCAGAGGTGTTTAGGATTTTCCATGTCGAAGAAATTGTTTCTTTCACAGAGTATGTATATATATATTTAGAAAACCATAATAAAATATAAAGTGAACATATGTACTATAATCTTTTATAATTCTTGAATTTTTTACTACCCCAACTGTCAGATTTATATGTACAAAGAAGCAAATAGCAGAAAAGAAAAGAATGGGGGAGAAATATTTTATCTCTACATTCATTTAGCAAGTATTTATTGAGTGCTTACTCTGGGCCAGGAACTACTATTACAATGAATCTTTGGAGTGTTACAATGAACAAAATGTACCACATGTCTTTCTTCATGCAATTTGTAGTATAATTCTGTCAGGGAGGAATCGTGCAATTAAATGAGTAGATCATGTGCTGATAAGGCTATATGGAAAAAGGAAATACAAAGTACAGGTTGTGGAAGGCAGTTTTAGAAACAGTGGTCAAGGAAAGTGGTATTTGAATAAAGAAGGTGAGGTTTAATTAGAGAATTCAGACATTGTGCCCTGTAGATCGCTAAAGGGAGAGCTGTCAGATACTTCAAGTACAGAATTTTAAGTGCCAAAATTGTAATATGACAAATTGTCCTCATATTTGAGAATATTTTCACAGTTATTGTGATAGTTAAGATTTTGTACCAACTGAAGATTCTCAGTGCTTTAGCAGTAAGACATATTGTTGTTGTTAAGTGCTGCGCAGTCCATTCTAACACATATTGACCCAGTATAGAGTTTCCAAGGAACTGCTATTGGGTTTGAACCCCAATGTTACTGTTAGTAGTCCAGTGCTTATCCTACAGTGCTACACCAGTACTCAGAGATATAGTAATCCTCATAATAAAAGGAGTGCTAGTGGTGATGTAGAATAAACCCTGGACTACTAACCACAAAGTTGGCACTTCAAACCCAACAGCCTCTTCTCAGAAGAAAGATGAGATTTTCTGCTCCCATAAAGATTTACAGCCTCAGAAACCTTACACATATAAGATTTGTAAGAGTCAGAACCAACTCAGCAACACTTAACGACAGTAGCAACAATCCCACATGATTCAATATAATATAATGTAATCATTTCCGTGATGAGATCTGATATGAGTAGATCATCAATTGAAAGGGAGTTTCCCAGTTGTGTGGCCTGCAACACCTTTTATCTTTTAAGAGATAAAAGAGAAGTAAGCAGAGAACAAGGAAGGACCCATTGCCATCAAGAAAGAAGAGCCAAGAGTGGAATGCATCCTCTGCACCTAGAGTAGAGTGCATCTTTTGCTCCTAGATCCAAGAGAAGATTCATGTCAAGACACATGGAGATCTTCAAAGAATCCTGGGCCTCCAGATGCTAGAGAAGGACTTTTCCCCAGCAACCACAAAATGAAAGTCTTCCCTTAGCACAGGCTCTCTGAATTTGGACTTCCAGCCTCCTAAACTGTGAGAGAATAAATTTCTAGTTGTTAAAACCATCCACTTGTGATATTCTTGTTATAGCAGCACTAGATAACTAAGGTATTGTTTTAAAGTCTATTAATACCACAATTGCAAGTCATTATTTTATCTCTTAACAAGTTGGTGATTTTCAATCAACTCCCTTTTATCAAAAAAAAAAAAAAATAGGGGATGTTGATTCATTGTAAGTTTAATGAGCCTTCTTTAAACACTTGTTTTGTAGTTTAACTATGTCTGGCATGATTCTTAATCCTGGGACACACACATACTGGTTTGGAAATTGAAAGATACCTCATGTTGCCGTGGTTAAAGCATTTGGCTGCTAACCAAAAGGTGGGTGATTCAAACTCACTGGACACTGGGGAGAAAGATGTGACCACCTGCCTCCACAAAGATGACAGTCTTGGAAACACTATAGAGGCAGTTCTAGTCTGTCCTATAGAGTTGATGTGAGTCAGCAGCGGGTTTGGGGTTTGGGATGACTTTTCTTTTACCCAGTGAGAATAGCAAGCATCCTCACAACTACCGAAAAACATGAGATCTCAAGACAAGACCGACATATCAAATTTATCTGGTCCCAACTCAACACTTTGGGGAAAAGGCACAAATTTCTGCATAAATGCTTCAAGCCTCACCATCTTTTAGAATAACTGTTGACTTTGCACCCTCTATTTTAAAATACAATCCTCATTGCTGTCCCTTGAAAACATTGGGCCCAGGCTCTGTACATGCTGTTCCCACAAATATTTTCTTGACTAGTTGTTTAATTAAAACATTACTTTCTTATTAAGGCTTTTCTAGTCACACACACACAAAAAAAAATTCAGTCCCACTCCTCATCATTTTGCCAGCTCAATATCCGTATTCCCCTTTCTGGCATCATTTCCCCCAAAATACACATCACCATCATTTGGAGTCCTGGTGTGGCACTGTGTGTTAATACACTGGACTGCAAGGTTGGTTTGAACTGCAAGGTTAGTGGTTCAAGCTCAACAGACACTCCTTGGAAACCCTATACAGGGTAGCTATGAGTCAGCACCAACTCAAAGGCACTTAACAACAATAACATCTAATATAACACAAATACATGCAATTTTTACTCATTTATTTTGTTCTTTTCTATTAGAATATAAACTCTATAAGCAAGGCTTTTTATACCTTTTGTTCTCTGATGTGCCCATCTCTTCATGATCAAGAGTTATGTCTTCATAATTCTATATAACTTCAAAATGACTATTTGTTTACAGAATGATCATTTAAACTTATAACCAATCAGCTTCCCTTCTATTCTTGATAAAAAGGGAGTTGACTAAAAACTATCAGCTTTTCTGAGCTGGGCTGTAACTGAGTATTAGCACCACAAGCCCTATCTTTAATTTCAGCTCCAAGAAATTTAGAGATACTGTTTCAAATTGGTGTTATTCATATTTGTTTTTATAAAGGCAGTGTATGTGTATCTACATCTTCATAAGGCAGGCAAGATAAGTTCAGTTTGATTTATATGATGACCTAGCTTCCTATTTAGATAAAAATTGGGTAATCTGGTTCCTACAGTATCTACAATTTTATCCCCACCAAACATCTACACTTATCTGTGGCTGGAATAATGTGACTTGCATGTACAAAGGGACTTCAAAAACATTGTTGAAAATGGAATTTAAAAATAATGGAATTTTTCCACGAGCAATTTGCAGGCCCCTTGCATATATGCTACTTTCTTTTATTTGTTTTAATTTTTATTTTGCTTTGTATTATTTGAAGGGTTTAACATTT